>NC_135481.1:195061651-195361651 GCF_052094955.1 Ictidomys tridecemlineatus | reverse complement strand
AGGGAGGGGGAAAGACCAAGCCAAGGGAGAAGTCAGGAGTGTGCAGCAGCAGGAGTGGGACGGAGCTGCCCAGGGTCTGACTTCAGGCCACCTGGGACAGCCAGGCCTGTTCCTTCAGGTCCCTTTTTGCCTCTGGGTAAGGCAGGAGGCCTCTGGAATGAGGGTCTGATGATCGAGGTCACAGGAACCCTTTTTATGGCCTGCTTCAAAGGAGGAAGGCAGGACAGGGGCAGAGTGCGACCTGGCTGCTGCGGTTTTCTCCATTTCCTCGGGGTGAAATGCTGTGTTTGGGTGCTGTGTTTTGAGCCCCCGCAGGGTGTGCCAACAAGGGTCAAGGAGTTATTAAACACTGATGGAGGACCCACCGCCAGAGCTTCTTAGTCAAAAGTCTGGGGTGGGCTGCTAGTTGGCGCTTGTAGCAAGTTCTGCTGGACTTGGCAGGTGCTACTGCTGGGCCAGGGGGCGCACTTGATGAACAGCCTCGGATCTGGTCCCCAGGTCCCATTCCGGATCAGTCCTGGGTTCCTGCCAGTCTTCATCTCATTGCACCCCGACAGCCAGCCGGCGGCGGGGTTGCAGGAGCGTCGTTTTAGGGATGAGCTGCTCAGGTCGGGCAGCCACAGCGGAGCCAAGTCTGGGTCTGAACGCTGGTCTTTCCAAAAGCCGGAGAACCCCGGCGCCACCAGTTTCTTCGAAATCTGAGAAACTCTCTTGGAAACTGCAGCACATTCCAAGGTGGAGGGCACGCCCCAGGCTACCGCGTCGCGAACCTCGCGGCCTCCCTCCCACCCGGACAGCCTCTCCCTCCCCGGCCTTCGCGCAGCTCCGTGGAGACACGGCGCCCCCTGGTGGCTGCTCTGCAGCAGCGTCTGCTCCGGGCCGGGCGCGGGGGTCTCCCGAGTCCCAGGCGGTCTGCGGCCCCGTTACTAACTCGCCATTATCCGTCCGTTCCATCCGCAGGGAGAACGCGGGGTGTTGAAAGAAGGCGGGGACTTCAGAGCTGAGGAATGCAAAGGACGGGCGGTGGGCCGGTCCCTAGGGATCTCGGGGGCTGGCAGGGCCCAAGCACAGCTGGCAGCGATGGCTCTCACCTTGGACCTTCCAAGCCTGCAGAGGAATGCGTGCGCCCCTGGCCGTGGCTGCCCGTGAGCTGCTCCATTTGTTCATATATTTTTCATTTGGCAGATATGACAGGGCCTGCCAGGTGCCAGCATTATTATTCTAACTGCGGGGGACAGAGAAATAAACAAGCAGAGCTGGGCACGGGGTGCCCGCAGCCATCCCAGCGACTGGGGAGACCCAGGTAAGAGGATCGCTGGGTTCTAGAGCTGCCCCAGCAACTGAGTGCGACCCGGTCTCAAAAATTAAAAAGCGCTGCGGAGGTGACTCAGCGGTAAAGCGCCCCTGGGTTCGGTCCCAGTACTGCAAAAATAAGTGAATAGCATGACTCTTGCTCATGCTGAGCTGGGATGGCCCCAGGGTTTGGGTCCTGAGGGCCCTCTTTCTAGATGGTTCCGGTACATTCCCAGTCCAGGGGCTGGGGATGGAACCCAGGAACTTGATCATGCTGGGTAAGCGCTCTACTGAGGAGCTACACCCTCCTCTAAGTTCCTGTCCAAAAACAAACAAACAAACAAACAAACAAACAAACAACAACAACAAAAGCATCTCCAGGTTGATGATTTCCCTACTTAGGTTTCCTGTCCCCCTAACCCTAACCCTAACCGTAACCATCAAGGTTGTCTAAAACAATTCTTGAGAACCTCTTGCCCCACTCTTGCCTTTCCATGTGATTTTGACAAACCACAGACTTGGGGTGGTCCTTATCTCTTTCCCTCCCACTCCACACCAGGAGCTCCCAGCCCCCTCCCTGCCATTCATGCCACCTCTTCTCCCTGCCCCCACTCTGGCCCCACTGTGAGCAGTTTCCAGTCTGAAGTCAGGAACCTCCGGACAAGTACACCCAGGCCCCTGGTTCCTCCACTGAAAATTGCCCTTCTGTTCTGCAGCAGCCAGAGTGAACCCAATGTCTTTGCCATGGCCTCCAGTTCCCTCCTTGACCTTCCCCGGCCTCTGGTTTCATCTCCCACCTTCTCTACCTCCTCCATATCCAACCGGACTCCCTTTTGTTTCTCAAACTAAAACTCCCTCCCAAGGGAGCCCAGCTGGGGCTGCTTCTCCAGCATCTTCACCTTGGGGTTCCTTCTCTCCTCTGTTCTCAGTTTAAATGCCACAGCTGGATGCTTTGTGCCAACCCGGCCTCCCTGCTCACTCGCCCCACAAACCACAGTTCACCGGCTGCTCTGGTGCTGAGCAGTGCCGCCACCCGCCACCCGGATTCCAGGATTGGCCTGGGATTCTGGCCTCCCAGAAGTCCCTTCCTAGCATTTCCTCTGAGGCAATAAACAACCCCACGTCCTACCAATACATTTCTTTCTTTCTTTTGTTTTTTGGCTTTAATTAGCCAGAGGTGACTTCTCTCAGTTGTAACTAACTAAAGAACCCCAAGGACTGCAGCTCTCCTTGTTAGGAGGCCATGGGGTGCGAGAAGTACTGGGATGATAACTGAGGAGAGAATACCGATGGTGTTAGTAATGCATTCAATATAAATAGACAACAGTCCCCTCCTAGCCATGTGGGATAGGTTCCAAGACCCGCAGTGTATGTATGGGCTTCCAATTTTTTTGGGGGGGGGAGGTACCAGGGATTGAACTCAGGGGACTTCACCGCTGAGCCACATCCCCAGACCCCTCCTCCCCCTGCTTTCTTTTGTATTTCATTTAGAGACAGGGTCTCAATGAGTTGCTTAGGACCTCACTGAGTGGCTGAGGCTGGCTGTGAACTCCTGATTCTCCTGTCTGAGCCCCTGGGATTATAGGCATGTTACCAATTTGTTAAACAAAACTGGGTCTTTTTTTCTTCTTTGCAGTACTAGGGACTGAACCCAGGGCACTTTACTACTGGGCTGCATCCCAGCCCTTTGTATTTTGAGACAGAGCCTCTCTAAGTTGCCCAGGTTGACCTTGAACTTGGGATCCTCCTGCCTCAGCCTCCTGAGTCATAGGCATAACAGGCTGTGGCCCTGTGTCCAGCCGCCCTGAGTCCTTTTCCCCAGGAACTGTAGAGCCCAGAGCCGCTGGCAGAGCAGCCACAAAAGGTTTGTTCTTGGCCCAAAATAGGAGAATCCTGCGAGGGAGGCTCACAGGCCAGCCTCGCTGCCCGCTGGGGCCGGAGGTTACAGATACGGGGTGAAAGAAACCAGGGGCGCCCGGCCCAAGACAGGGGAGGACTCTTCATGTCTCTTTTGGGAATAGGTGGACATGTTCCAGAAACCCAGGGCCATCTCTTTTTGCTCCTTTTATGGTTCCTTCTGGTTGTTTTTCATGGCAGTCTCAACGGCTGTGGCACTGGAGGATGACATTTAGCAGGCAGATGGCACTAGGAGGTCACAGTGGTTCCCCTGACAGGGACCTGCCATCCTCTGGGCTTCAGTCAGCCACCTGAAGAGGAACTCTGGCCTCCAAGCCTCCTGTCCTCAAAGATAAGCAAGATTCAGGCAGGATGGGAACTCCGGGAGGTCACCTGGGCAGCGGGATCAGGGACCCGGGAGGCCTGACCCATGGACAGTAAGCCCCATATACTCCTCTACATAGTGGTAAATGACACTACGGAGCCACTGTTTTGGACTAAGCTCCCGCTCTGGTGCCAAAAGCCCAGACTGAAATGGGTGCCCAGTGCTAAACCTCTGTATCAGCAAGCTAGAGCTCAGGGGTTATTTGACCTTTCAAAAAATCCCAGCGGCTTGGAGGCTGAGGCAGGAGGATCCCAAGTTCCAGCCCAACCTCAGCAATTTAGCCAGACCCTGACTCAAAATAAAAAAAGGCTGGGAATGTAGCGCAGTGGTAAAGCGCCCCTGGGTTCAATCCTCAGTGCAAAAACAGAGAGGGAAATCAGAGGAGGGCTGGGGAAGGGGCTCCGTGGTAGAATGCTTGCCCCTGGCATGGGTGAGACCCTGGGTTCCGGCTCCAGAATTCAAAATAAAAAGAAGGAAAGAGGGCTGGCGCCGGGGCTCACAGTGAAGCGCTTGCCTAGCGTCCAAGAGGCACTGGGTTCGATCCTCAGCACCACAGGAAAACAAAATACAGACAAGTGTCCACCTACAACTAAAAAGTAAATATTAAAAAAGAAGGAAAGAACCTCGGGAGAGGGCTGGGAATACGCTGAGCCGGGATGCTCCCCAGCAGGAGGGGTCACAGGCCAGTGTCCCTTGGTGTAATGTCCCTCTGCCTTAACCCAACACATAAAAAGGGGAACATAAGAAACCAGATCCTTACCAATCACGTGGCTTTTTTATTGTTCTGTCTCTGTCCCTGTTTCATGGGAAAAGTAATTGTCTCTTTTTTTTCTTTTCATTTTCCAATGTCTTTATTTTACAGGGAAAATAACTTTGAACCGAACAATCTGCGTTTTGTGTTTTTGTTTCTGTGTTTTTCAACCCTCTCTGTCTGTAAAACCAACCTCCTTTGCTTGGCCCAGCGGGACATGTATTCTAAACAGGCAAGTACTGCCCGCTTCTAGAATTGCAAAGTAAAGCCAAATAATCTTTAAGTTACAATTTTGTACTTTGACAATGTACACCTAAAACAAAGTTTGATTTGTAGGTCAGGGACAGTAAAAGATTAACAACGATGACCAACGGAATAGAACAATTAGACAATATACTCTGCTAAAAGTTCTTTAAAACTTATGAATTGAGCCGGGCTTGGTGGCTCATGCCTGGAATCCCAGCGACTAGGGAGGCTGAGGCAGGAGGATGGCAAGTTCCGAGCCAGCCTGGGCAATTTAGCCAGCCCTGACTCAAAATAAAGAATAAAGAAGGGGGGCTGGGGATGTGGCTCCGCGGTAAAGCACCCCTGGGCTCAATAAGGGGGAGGTGGAGGCCAAAAGAGAAGAGGAGATTAAGCAAGATGGAGTTTAATTTCTCTCAGGAAAGGAATCCAGGGCTATTTGGCTTGTGCTCTCCGTCGTGATAGGCCCCAGGCTCCTTCCACCCTGTGGCTTCCACCTTGGCCACCAAGGCTGCTCCAGCCCCTGCAGGGAAAAGAAGAGGGAGGGGGCTTCTCCTTTTCTTGAAGGTGTTTTTTCTCACCTGGGAATTGGCCTCCTGTGTACTAAGGAGGAACTCTACCCTCATAAGTTCCTTCTTGTGCCAAGTGGAGCTGGGTGGGGGTCACCCCCAGGCAAAAGAAGTCCCCTTAATGCACTGCCCTTGACTGACCCTTTTTGGTGCCAGACAGACAGTAAGTCATGGGAGGAGCGGGAGGAGGAGCGGGAGGAGCGTTCTTAAATGAATGTCCATGTACGGGAATAAATGAGGCTTGGGAAACAGCCCGCCAGCGACCCGTACACACCCACAGTGATTCCCAGAGTTCACAGGAAGAGGACTCTGAGACAGAGTATTTATTTACCAATTAAAATAGAAAGTTTAAAAATTATACAGTAAGAAAATGGGCTTTCTTTCTTTTCTTTTTTGGTACTGATGACTGAGCCCAGAGGCACTTAACCACTGACCTCCAGCCCCAGCCACACATGTGTATATATATATTTTTAAGATATTGGTGGGGGGCTGGGGATGTGGTCAAACGGTAGCACGCTCGCCTGGCATGCATGCGGCCCGGGTTCGATCCTCAGCACCACATACAAACAAAGATGTTGTGTCCGCCGAGAACTAAAAAAAAAATATATATATATATATATATATATATATATATATATATATATATATATAAAGATATTGGTGGACCTTTATTTTATTCATTTATTTATATGTGGTGCTGAGAATTGAACCCAGTGCCTCACACATGCTAGGCAAGTGCTCTACCCCTGAGCCACAACCCCAGTCCCCTTTTCTTTTTTTTTTTAAAGAGAGAGAGAGAATTTTTTAATATTTATTTTTCAGTTCTCAGTGGACACAACATCTTTGTTTGTATGTGGCGCTGAGGATCAAACCCGGGCTGCACGCATGCCAGGCGAGCGCGCTACCACTTGAGCCACATCCCCAGCCCCCTTTTCTTATATTTTATCTAGAGACAGGGTCTTGGTGTGTTGCTTAGTGCCTGTCCCAAGTTTCTGAGGCTGGCTTTGAACTCATGTTCCTTCTGCCTTAGCCTCCTGAGCTGCTGGGATTACAGGCATGCACCACCATGCCTAGCCCCAGCCCTTTTTATTATTTATTATTTATGTATTTGTTTGTTCATTTATGTATTTATTTATTTATTTATTTTGTGGTGCTGGAGATTGAACCCAGGGCCTTGCACAAGGAAGCACTCTTCCAACTGAGCTGTATCCCCAGCCCTATTTTTTTACTTTTTATTGTGAGACAGGGTCTCACGAAATTGCTTAGGGCCTTGCTAAATTGCTGAGGCTTTTTTTTTCTTTTTTTTTTACATTGTTTTATTTTTTAGTTGTCAATATCTTTATTTATTTACTGTGATGCTGAGGATTGAACCCAGGGCCTTGCACACGCTAGGCAAGAGCTCTACCGCTGAGCCACAACTCCAGCCCCTGAGGCTGGCTTTGAACTCACGATCCTCCTGCCTTAGCCTCCCAAGTTGCTGGAATTACAGGACTGTGCCAACATACCAGGCCCAATGTACTGGATTTTGCTTATTTATATATTTTAAAAATATTTTTTGAGTTGTAGATGGACACATACCTTTATGTTATTCATTTTTATGTGGCGCTAAGGATCTAACCCAGTGCCTCACTCATGCTAGGCTAGCACTCCACCACTGAGCTATAACCCCAGGCCCACTTAATTTTAAAATTACTCAAATCCACCAGGCATGGTACTGCACACTTGTAATCCCGGCTACTCAGGAGGCCGAGGCAAGAGGATCTCAAGTTGAAGGTCAACCTGAGCAAGTAGTGAGACCCTGACTCAAAACATAAATAAATAAAAGGACTGGGGATACAGCTCAGTGGTGAAGCTCCCAGGGCTCCATCCCTAGTACCCACTCAAGAAAAGTTGGAGCAGAACAGAAGAGCACGTGTGACAGAGGCCAGGATCTCTGAGGCCTCTGACCGCTCCCCAGGTCACCCTCTGCCCCTGAGCTCCGTCCCCAGCCCTTTTTATTTTTAATCTGAGACAGGAGGACAGGGTCTGGCTCAGGTGCCCAGACTGGCCTTGAACTTGGTTCTTGCTCTGCCTCGGCCTCCCTAGCGGCTGGGGTTACAGGCAAGTGCTGCTATGCCACCATCACCCTCCCTGGAGCTGTCCTCATCGGGGTCTCTGCTGCCCCCTGAGGGTCTCTGCGTGGACAAGCTTTCTCAGTTATGGCTCTTGCCTGCAGGCCACAGAGGCTACGTGGGCTGAGCCCAGCTGGGAAGGGCCGATTGAAGGCTGCGGGGACTCATGGGAGTCAGGAGGGAGGGTGGGGACCGGGAGGAAATGAGAAGGGCAGGGTGTTGGCCACCGGACACCCCAATAACCAGAAGTACACCCCAATGCTCCAGGACAGGGGCCCACACCATCAGATGGCGCAGAGGGGTCTCTTCATTCGTAGTTTGAGAAGTCTTGCTTAATTTCCTCCTAAGAGATTACTTCCGCCTACACTTCTGACAACAGAGCGGCAGAATTTATGTTACCCAAAGGTGCCAAGAGCGTTTAGAAAAAAAAAAAAAAAAGATGGTGAACCAATAGTGGGAGACGTTTGCACACCGCAACACTGGGAGAAGCTGGCAGCTCCTGCGGCTGCTGGCAGGGCTGTCCAAGTCCCCACAGATCCCAGGGTCCCCTTATTGCCCTAGATAAGAGGAGCAGAAAGCCCCTGGGTAAGAGGGCTTCACTGGCCCCCAAGGCACTTGGAGATCCCTGGAAGAGCAGCCTCTGTAAAGAGGATCTGATTTGTTTTGAATCTCTACTTCCCAGGCTTGCATTTCCAATTCATTAAAACAGAAATCCTGGGGCACCCGCTCTCAAGTAGCCCATTAAGATTTCACTTGGGGGGATGGGCTTTTGAATGACCAAGTTAAAGGAATTAGAAAGATAATTATGGCCTGTTTGCTGTTGCACCGAAGTAGCATGAGAAATGAGTCAGTCAGGCATGTTTTGGACTGTAAACAGCTGAAACATGATTCAGAGTGGCTTACAGGCTGGGGGTGTAACTCAGTGGTACAGTGCTTGCCTAATGTGCATGAGGCCCCAGGGTTTGATCCCCAGCATCCCCCTCCCTCCAAAAAAAAAAAAAAAAAGACATTTTCTTCCCAAACAAGAAATCTGGAGGTAGGTAGCTGCTGTCACACAGGAACAATATCAGAGGAGGTTACTCTGGTCATTGTGGCCCTTCCCTCTTGGTGCAGCAAGATGGCTGCTGCAGCTCCAGGTATCACATCAATATTCAAGGCATGAAGAGGCAGGGAAAGGGCTGGAGCCAGCTGTAACTGTCCTTTTTTTTTATTATTATTATTTAATCAGGAAAGCAAACATTTCCTGGAAATCCAAGAGAATAGTTGGCAACCACAACTGCAAAGGAACCTGGGAAGACAAGCATGAAGCTTTACAGTTCCTAAAACAGGAGGAGGAAGTCAGGAGGTGGGAAGGGTAGTTGGCTCAGCCAGTAAGCTGTGTGAAAGACCAGAGGATTTGGGGCTGGGGCTGGGGCTCAGTGGCAGAGCGCCTGCCTCGCACATATGAGGCACTGGGTTCGATCCTCAGCACCACATAAAAATAAATAAACAAAATAAAAATATTAAAATAATAATAATAAAAAGAAAGACCAGAGAATTTGGAAATCTCTTGTCCTTCCAGTCTCACATCTGACTGATGGACAATGCCATAAATGTTCCTGTCTACGTACATCACGGGCAACGGAGCAGCAGTTCACTACGTGAGTTATGAAGGGTTATTAAAATGCAGTGTTCATGAACTGAAATTAACCCATTATCCACATCTGTGTTCTGCCAAGTCCATCTGGTTGCTCCGCAGTGCTTGATGGTCTAGTCTTTGCTCCACAAATAACAGAAATTAGGATGGGGTTTCCTTTTTGGGGGTGGAAATGTGTTTCTTTTTTTTTTTTTTTTCTTAAAGAGAGAGTGAGAGGAGAGAGAGAGAGAGAACTTTTTTAATATTTATTTTTTTTTAGTTCTCGGCAGACACAACATCTTTGTTGGTATGTGGTGCTGAGGATCGAACCCGGGCCGCACGCACGCCAGGCGAGCACGCTACCGCTTGAGCCACATCCCCAGCCCTGGAAATGTGTTTCACCTGGATAGAGGGTGGCTACACAGAGCTCAGTTACTGCATATGGTTAATTTCATGTGATGTGAATTTCCCATTTATTTATTTGATTTTTTCTTGCAGGACTGGAGATCAAACCCAGGAGTGTTCTGTAAGTTACCCACTCCCAGTCCTTTATTTTATTTTTATTTTGAGACAGGGTCTCACTGAATTGCCAAGGTTGGCCACAGACTTGCCATCTTCCTGCCTCTCCTTCCCGAGTGGCTGGGGTTCTAGGCTGCGCCATCGTGCCCATTTGCACCTCAATTTAAGAGAAAGAGAAGGAAAAGATGGTAGAGAGAGGGACGAAACAGGAGAAAGAGGAAAGAAGGCAGAGGGAAACCTGACAGTTATTACTTGTGACCATACGTGGAAAATCCTTGCACATTCGTAAATTGTCCCAGCATTTGAGCAAGGTGTGTGTGTGTGTGTGTGTGTGTGTAAATGGGGACCAAACCCAGTGCCTCCCACATGCTAAGCACAGCCTTTACCACTGCACTACACTCCCAGCCCTGAGATCCTACAGAATATTGCAAAGCCATTAAAATGCTCTTTGCCGGGTGACTTAGAAGGATTTCAATGTCATACTGTTAACTGACAGAAGCTGTGTCCAGAAACATGGGGATGATATGATTCTATTTATAGAACCCCCCATATATTCAGTGTATATGTGTATCACATACTTACATATCTACATGTATATACATCCAAATACATGTGTGTATAGGTATTTATATAAAATTATATACGTATGAATAAAATAAAAATTGGAGTATATAAGCCAGAGGGTGAGGAAGAAAGAGGAAAATAAGAGCCGGGCATGTTGGTGCACACCTGTGATCCCAGCAGCTTGTGAGGTTGAGGCAGGAGGATTGTGAGTTAAAAACCAGCCTCAGCAACTTAGCAAGGCCCTAAGGAACTCAGTGAGACCCTGTGTGTAAATAAAATACAAACAGGGCTGGGGAGGTGGCTTCAGGGGTTGAGCGCCCCTTAGTTCAATCCCTGGAACCAAAATTAAAAAGAGAGAGAGAGGGGCGGGAGGGAGAGAATACTAGGGAGAAACCCACAGGGAAAAAAAAAAAAGAGAAGAAAAAAAAATTCTCTAGAGGAAGAAACCTCCTCCTTAATATATATGTGGTATGATCACCTTCGTGATTTTATGTAAAATCATATACATATGCATTACATATATAAAACGTTAAATCACAAAGTGACATGGAATACAGTTCAATCAAACAAAATTTAATACAGAATTAAAATTACGGTTGGTTCCTTGGGCTCCAGCATGATCCTTCTGCTGTGGAGCCACCTCCGGGCAGAGTGTAAAGACGTGCATTTGCATTAACCGTATTCCAGGCATATGATTCTCCAATTATCTGCCCTAGAATATGAATACATCATAGCTCAAATATGAATTATTTAGAATCCCCTGAAAATAAATCTAGAATCCCCCAAGTTAGCTTACGTGGCTCAATAATCAACGTAAGTGCTTACAACTCTCTTTCCACTCAAAGCAGTGGGCGGGCGGCTTTGGCTGCTCGGCCCCCTCCCTGTGTCCAGTGGCTCCCCTGACTTTGTGACGGGCCGAGAGGAGAGGAAGGACCAGGCCGGCGGCGCCAGCTGAGCTTCCTCCGCCAGCCCTCGGGCTTCTCTGGTGGGAATCCGTCAAGTCTGGGTAGGAGGGTGTGCTCCAGGGCTAGCCAATCGGAAGACTCCATTCACCCCTCGCCACTGTGATAGGTCAGAGCCAGGCACATGACCCAAACTGGGCCAATCAGAGGAATCCCCTCGTAGAAACTGTCAGAGACGCTCCTGTTTGGGGGCTCCAGGCCGCTCGCTGCCTTGCTGCCATGTTGATAAAACACCAAGACCAGAGCACCAAGGAGTGAAGTATTTTGATGGCATCTTTGCGCACCTGAGGTCCTGCGCGCTGGGGATCCAGGTATATTTAAACTGTACATCTTTTTTTGAACTCGCGATTCTCCTGCCTCAGCCTCCTGAGTAGCTGGGATTAGAGGTGTGGCCACCATATCCGGCCAATATTATGTCTAGATACACATTTGTAGTGAAATGATTACTACATGGAACGGGACTTTTAATTAGCATTGCTGTGAATTTCTTTTAATGTTCTTGAGATATGTAAGGGATCAATGCAATTCTCCTTAATTACCGTTAGCTGTATACTGTGTCTCTTGAACTTGACATCTCTCCAAGGCTTAACCCACATGGATTTCCAAGTTCATGAGGATAACAAATGTCCAGCTACTCTTTCCATTGTTGTCACTATTTTTTTTTTCCATTAGAAAGTGGACACAGTATGCCCAGGGAGTCTTTGCCCCAATAGAATGAGTCACAGTCCAACAAAAATGACCTAACTCCAGAGATGATGTGACCTCTTGATTTAGCCTGTCATCAAGTATGGTTTGGCAGTGACCGTGGGCTGTTAGTGCTTCATCTGGGTTCTCTTGTCTCTCCCCGTGAATGGTACCTCCAGAATTCTAGGGTCCATCCTTGCTCATTTATTCTTCTTTTGTTCCCATTTCTCCATCATTTACTATGTGCCAGGCTTTGCCTGAGGCTCTCAGGAGTCAAGGGTGAATCAAACCAGGTCTGTGGCAGAAAGAGCTGGTTAAGAAGCTGCCGCGTCTTCTCTTCTTCTTTAGTGTAGCAATGTGTTAGATGGGCACATGTTGATCTAGTTGGTGGCTCCCTATTGGAGCCTCCTATGGATCTAAATGTTCATGCGACTAAGTTCTAGGCCATAAGATATGAGCAGCAGGATGCCACTCCTTCCAGGTCACACCAAAAAAGGAATGGATATGTTTTCCTTTCTTTGGTCCTTTCACTGACCTTTTGGTCCCTTCACTTGACCTTGAAAAGACTGTGCTCTCTCTCTTCCTCTCTTGCATCCAGGCTGTGAGATGCTCAGCTCTGCCCTGCCATGCACTGCCCACCACGATATGCTGTCTCAGAGCAGCAGGCCGGTCACCTGTAGCCTAAAATCTCTGAAATATGGGCCCAAACAAGCATTTTCTCTTTAGCAGTTAATTATCTCAGGTATTTGTTACAGTAAGAGGAAGCTGACAAACAGACTAATGTATATGGCCAATTTCCTTCCTTCCTTCCTTCCTTCCTTCCTTCCTTCTTTCTTTCTCTTTCTCTTCTTTCTTTCTTCCTTCCTTCCTTCCTTCCTTTCTTTCTTTTTTTCTTTCTTTCTTTCTTTCTTTCTATGATTGACCCACAGGCCTTTTACCAGTGATCCACATCCTCCAGCTGTTTTTATTTTTTGTTTTGAGACAGGGTCTTGCATATTTACCCAGGCTGGCCTCAAACTTGAGATGCTTTGGTCTCAGCCTCCCAAGTGGCTAAGATTCCAGGTGAGCATCACCCTACCCAGCTGGCGTTTTCTAATAAATGCCAGCACACCGTTCTCATATGACCCCGCAATCCTACTTCCAGATATTCTGAATTATGTAAGGGTGGTTTCCTAACAACATACCTTTGTAAAAACCCGTAAAACCAAAACAAATGAATTTTACTTTTGTAAATTAGGTCTCAATATAGCTGATGACTTAAAATACAAATCTGACAATACCAAGTGCTGGTGAGGATGTAGAGCAACAGGAAACCTCGTCCATTGCTGGGCGTGGTAGCCCACACCTGGAATTCCAGTGGCTCGGGAGGCTGAGGCAGAAAGAGCTCAAGTTCAGGCCAGCCTCAGCAACGTAGCAAGGCCCTAAGAAATTTACAGAGACCCTATATAAAAGTGAAAAGTTTAAAAAAAGGGCTGGGATGTAGCTCAGTGGTTAAGCATCCTGAGTTCAATATCGTTAGCCACAAAAAAAAAAAAAAAAAAGAGAGAGAGAGAGAAAGAAAAAGAAAAGAAACCTCATACATTGTTGGTGGGACATAAAATGATACAACCACTTTGGAATACTTTTTGGTGCTGGGAGTAGTGGTGCGCGCCTGTAATCCCAGCGGCTTGGGAGTCTGAGGCAGGAGGACTGCGAGTTCAAAGCCAGCCTCAGCAACAGCGAGGCACTAAGCAACTCAGTGAGACCCTGTCTCTAAATAAAAGACAAAATGGGGCTGGGGATGTGGCTCAGTGGTTGAGTGCCCCTGAGTTCAATCCGTTGTACAAAACAAAACAAAACTCTTTGGTGCTTTCTCATTAAGGTAAACATACATCTATCAAATGACATAGTAGTTCCACTCCTGAGTGTGTACCCAAGATAAATGCATGCCTGTGTCTACACAAGCTGTACCAGGACATTCATAGCAATTTTTTCATCATCACAACCCCAAACTGGAAACAATCCTAAAGTCCATCAATTGGTGGTGAATACACAATGTCAGGTATGAGTACAGGAACTTAATTTTGTTCACTTCTGTATCCCCAGAATCTGGGATGGTAGCCCACCTGGCACTGGACTGGTGCTCTGTAGATGGCACTGTGGTGACTGCTGAGTCTCAAATTTAAACAGACAGCATCTTCGATAGCCAGTGCAAACAGGTCCACCCCCTGGTGATTTCTATGTATCCAAAGCACCCAGCCCTTTGCCTTTGACCCAGCGATTCCACTTCCCAATATCTATGTTACTGGGCATCCCGGGCCCCTAGGGAAGGAAGTACCCGCCCTTTCTACACTTCAGTATTGTTGTGGAAACAACCTAAACTTCCAGCAACGGCACATTATGTGATGATCAAGCAACGGAGAGGAAGCTCTGTCGCCAATAGGAATGAGCTCCAGGACACGTTGTTAAAAAAGAAGAAGAAGGTGCAGTAAAAATCACACTGGAGGCCACCTTTTGTGAAAGGGAACTTGTATTTATATTTGCTTAAAGAAGTGTAGGAAACATTGGCAAGACACCACCCAAGGGCTTTCCAGCTGTGAGGTGAGGAACACGGTTTCTCTCTCCATGGGGGTGTGTTCCCCTGGGTGGCTGCGCAGGTGGGAGTCACGCAGGAAGCAGGATGTGGAGAAGCGACAGGAGAGGCGACAGAGATCCACGTGTGTCCCTGGATTCAGGGGTGCCTGCTATTCCCCAGCCTCCTTCCCCCTCAGCACTGGGGACTTGAACCCACAGCCTTAAGCATACTAGGCAAGCACTCTACCACTGAGCTACTTCCCTAGCCTGCAGGTGCTCTGTGTGAGTTACCTCCCCAGGATCTCATGTTCCTATTTCTATATGTAAATTGGGGCTTTCCTCATTTATTTGTACACCAATATTGACGAATTTAGTGGGGCTGGGTCTCTCACCGGGGTTTCACACATGCTGGCACATTCTCTACCAGCTCAGCAGCACCCCCAGCCCTGTACACCCATATTTATTATGACCCTATCACCCTGGAGGGAGGGGACTGAGGTTCAGATCCTGGCTGTCACTACTTAGTCCCCGTCAGTGACTTAGCCCTCCGAGTCTTAGTTTCAGTACCAGGAAGGGGGCTGGAGGTGGGCTCGGTGGTGGGACACTTGTCCAGCATGTGGGAGGCCCCGGGTGGGATGGCCGTCCCAGGAAGAAAAGTGATTTTACACAGTAGAGAACAAAGATAAAGTTACTTCCAAGGGAGAGTGAATGCAGAGGAAGGTGAACTAAAAGAACAGCAAAAGCATGAAGGAGAAGGTTAAAGAAGAGGGGCTGGGACTGTGGCTCAGTGGTACTCACCTAGCAGGTGTGAGGCCCTGGGTTCCATCCTCAGCCCCACATAAAAATAAATAAACAAAGGTATTGGTCCACCTACAACTAAAAAAGGAGGAGGAGAAGGAGAAGAGATGAGAACCTGCATACACAGGAGGCACCTGTGGCTGTTTGTTGTGCCCCTTTTTGGAACACAGACCAGAACCACGTGTTGTGTCGGGAGGTGCTTCCCCGGCTGCTTGGCTGAGTTGAACTTGGGTGCTTCCTTTCTCCTTTGGACAGGATGTTCCTGGAGGAGGCCACGGGACGGCATGGAACGTCTCAGCTAACTTTAGTTTGCTATTTTGGGCCTGAATTTATTCCTGGGCAAATCAACCCATGGACAGAGTATCTCTCCAGGTGGGACACTTCTTGTGTGATGTAGCAGGGTTTTTTTGTTTTTTTTTTTTTTTAAAGAGAGAGTGAGATAAGAGAGAGAGAGAGAGAGAGAGAGAGAGAGAGAGAGAGAGAGAGAGAGAGAGAGAGGAGAGAGAGAATTTTTTAATATTTATTTTTTAGTTCTCGGCGGACACAACATCTTTGTTGGTATGTGGTGCTGAGGATCGAACCCGGGCCGCACGCATGCCAGGCGAGCGCGCTACCGCTTGAGCCACATCCCCAGCCCTGTACCAGGGTTTTGAAGGACATAAAAGTTTAGTTTCACTAAAGCTCGGAGCCTCAGAAAGTGGTAAGCCTGTGGGGGGAAAGCCTTAGTCTAGAAATCCCCCGGCCGCAGAAGGTAAGGTGTAGTGGGTATATTTCCTGCATTTTCTTTTTTAAATGAAGGTAAACACATACACACACACACACACACACCAAGCAAAAAAATAAAACCATCTTGCTTCAGAATCGTCTGACCAAAGGATGGAGAAAGTGGGGTCTTTATCTACTGCCTCCTGTATCTCACTGCTTGAAAATGACCCTGATGCATTAGGTCCCTGGTCCTTTTTCTGGGCTGTGCTGAGGACAGCCCTCGGGTTAAGAGGCACAGGTACATGTGTCAGGGGGCTAAGAGCCCACCAGCACCACCTGTCCGCTGTGACCTCAGGCGGGCAAGAGGATTTGCTAGAGGGCCTCAGTAGCATATGCACACACACAATTGTATAATTGGGGATGTAGGGGAAATGGTAATTTCAGGTAGTGCTGGATTAGGGACCTCAAATAATGTCAATAGGACTAGAATTCTTATCACCTTTCAGCTCTTTTCTTTTTGGTACTAGGAATTGAACCCAGGAGTGCTTGACCACTGAGCCACATCCCTATCCCTTTTTATTCTTTTATTTGGAGACATGGTCTCACTAAGTTGTTGAGGGCCTTGCTAAGTTGCTGAGGCTGGCCTCAAACTTGCCGTCCTCCTGCCTCAGCCTCCTGAGTCACTGGGATTAGAGGTATGTACCAGCTCACCCCCCAGATTTATTTTTTATACTTACCCAGTCTCAGCCAGTGCAGTGGCACCCACCTGTAATACCAAAGACTGGAGGACTGAGGCAAGAGGAACCAGGTTCCAGGCCAGCCTTGACATCTTGGCTAGACACTGTCTTAAAAATTTTAAAAAAGGACTGGGGATGTAGCTCAGAGACAGAGTGCCTCAGGGTTTAATCCCCAGTACTGGGGGGAAAAAATTTACCCAGTCTCTGATATTCTGTCATAGCAGCACACAATGTACCAACACAAAGAATGACCGCCACGTCTCAGAATGATGAGCCCTTGTCCTCTTGTTGCCTGGCCCCCAGGTAGGCTGGGCAGTTCTGCTCCAGGCTATAGGTGCACTGGGCTGCGTCTGCTCCCTGCAGTCCTCATCCTCTTTGGACCAGTGGCTGCTGGGAGCATGTGCTGTCAGGTTAGTCCAACACTGTAGCTCAGTGGCTACAGGCTCCGTCCCCAGCACCAAAATAAACCCCACAGGCCAGCAAACAAACAAAAACCCCATGTCATCACACAGAGGTTTCCTGCTCTCAGGACAATGCCAAGATGCCATTGGCCACAGCAGGTCACGGTCAAGTTCAACCTGAATGGACTGAAAAGTACATTTCACCCACGCAGCGAGGCCTTGCAAAGTCACGTGGTATTCACAAGTGAGTGAAAAACTACTCTACATATTGTCTGTGCTATTCTGCAAACCTCTCGGTCCACTTACCGCATTCTAGATGCTCACCCAAGTCAGCAGGTGTAGGTCCATCTGGTTCTTTTGACTATTTGCATAAAATTCTATGGCATAAGCAGCAGTTTACCCAGCAGTCCATTCTACTAATAAACTAATGATGGACATTTATGTTATATTAGGTCTTTTGACTTTATATTCCTTCAAGCCTTTAACAAAGGTCCTGATTCATATCCTCATATATTATTTTTTCTATTTTAATGGTTACAAACCATCCCCCACAGCCCAGCCCAGCCTGGTTCCTCTTTTTGTAAATAAGGATTTATTGGAACACAGCTCAATTTGCTCATTTGCATACTGTCTAAATCAGCTTTCATCTTACCCAGCATTGCTGAGACTCGAGACAGAGACCCTGTGGCCCACAAAACCTAAATTATTGACCTCCTGGCCCTTTGAAGAGAAAGTTTGCTAACCCCCATTTGATGGGCTACAACCCTGTTATGGGGATACTGGTTAAAAGAATATGTGCTCTAAAAATTGTAACAAATATAGACCTAATCTTTTCCCAACAGTTAGTATATTTTTTAAAAATTAATTCTCGGACTGGGGATGTGGCTCAAGCGGTAGCGCGCTCGCCTGGCATGCGTGCGGCCCGGGTTCGATCCTCGGCACCACATACCAACAAAGATGTTGTGTCCGCCGAAAACTAAGAAATAAATATTAAAAATTAAAAAAAAATTAAATTAAATTAATTCTAAAAGTTATGGGGGCTAGGGATAAAGCTTAGTGGTAGAGTGCAGGCTTAGCACACTCATGAGGCCCTGGGCTTAGCCCCACCACTAAAAAATAAAATAACGTTAAAGTTACACATGCTTGGTCTGGGGATATAGCTCAATTGGTAGAGTGCCTGCCTTGCATGCACAAGGCCCTGGTTCAACCCCCAACACCACCAAAAAAAGGGGAAAAAAAAGTTATAAATGCTTGTGTCAAAAATAAAAGGAAATACCTAAGTGTATAAAAAATAAAGCCTGGGCTGGGGTTGTGGCTCAGTGGTAGAGGGCTGGCCTCACACGTGTATGGCACTGAGTTCCATCCTCAGCACCACATGAAAATAAATTAATAAATAAATAAAAGTATGTGTCCACCTACAAAACTAAAAATATCAAACAAAAGAAAAAACACAAAAACAAAGCCCACTCCTCCATTGCAAACACGGTTGTCAGTTTGGTGAAATTGCTCCAGTCAGTAAAATTAACACACACTTTATTTCATTCATTTATTTTTTTAGTACTAGGGTTGAACCTGGGGTGCTTAACCACTGAGCCCCCTCCCCAGCCCTTTTTATTTACTTTTTAAAATTTGAGACAGGGTTTCACTAAATTTCTTAGGGCCTCACTAAATTACTGAGTCTGGCTTGAACTTGTGATCCTCCTGCCTCAGCCTCCAGAGCCACTTGGATTACAGGCATGTGCCACCATGCCCAGCTTATCAATTTATTTACTTATTTTTGTTTGCTATGCTGGGGGTTGAACTCAGAGGCACTCTACCACTGAGTTATACCCCTAGTCCTTGTTTAAGGTTTTTGTATTTTGAGACATGATCTCCCTAAGTTGCTGAGGCTGGCCTCCAACTTGTGGTCCTTTTACTTCAGCCTTCTGATTCACAGGGATTACAGGCATGCAGCACTGTGACCAGCTATTTATTTACTTTTTAAAAAAATATTTTTTATCTATTTATTTTTCACAGTGCCCCATCATGTGAAGAAAGTGCTCAACTACTGAGCTGCAACCCCAGCCCCAATTTATTTACTTTTTTGGTGCTGCGTGTTGAACCCAGGGCCTTGCACATGTAAGCATGCATTCTACCACTGAACTACACTCCTAGCACCTTTTCTTTAAAATAAAAAACAAAAACCAGGAATGAAATCCATTTGTCCCTATCGCTATTGTCCCTGAAATACTTTTGTATTAGTCTGCCCTCTTCCTGATGGCTCATATCAAGCAGGGTCAGAGCAGGGGTTGGGACACAAACTCTTGGCAGCTGGTACCTTCAACAGCAGCATGTCAGCTGGACATATTGAAACTCAGAGTACATGTTGGCTCTGAGAACCTAGTGACCACAAGTTTCAATGCTCTGTGTCCCTGAAGAAGACATGTCCATGTGACTCCCATGCTTCTGAGCATCCAGTGGCTTCCTGATTCATTGAGTTAAAGACCAAATGCTCCCTGGGGTCTACAGGGCCCTGATGGAGAGAGAGAGAGGAGAGAGAGAGAGAGAGAGAGAGAGAGAGAGAGAGGGAGATTTGATTCAGTTACAAGGGCCAGAGGATGCCGGGGAGGAAAGACGGGGTGGTTAATTTAATCAACTAACATCTATTGGCCAGAGAACAACAGAAGAGCGTTTCATGTTCCTGAATGTAAGTTAAACTTAAGTCAAAGCTGGGCATGGTGGCACCTGCCTGTAATCCCAGTGCCTTGGGAGGTTGAGGCAGGAAGACCCGAGTTCAAGACCAACTTCAGTAACTTAGTGAGACCCTGTCTCAAAATAAAAAATAAAAAGGGCTGGGGATGTGGCTCTGGGTAAGTGCCCCCGGGTTCAATTCCTGGGAGCAAAAGGCACCACTATTTGTCCCCAGTGTAGGTTCCATGGAACCAACTTGTACTTTTCCTTCCCAAATTTCCATTGTCAAAATGCTCAGAGTTCTAGGTCCAGGGGACAGGTTCCTACTGGGATCCAGCCCTGTTCCTGGGTTGTAGGTCCTTGTCCCGGGACCTGGCCCTTTGATTTCTGGCTGGCATCTGTAACAGCTCAACACACCTTCTGTTTCCGAGGTCCTGTGGTTACCGAGTGGTGGCTTGCCAGTCTTCCGCCAGCCCTTCTGGGGCCTCTCTGGCCTCTGTGACTTCTTTCACTTCCTCAAAGTAGCACCGAGCCCTTCCTCACTCTGTCCTGGCTGAGTCAGAACTCCCTAGTTACAGGTGACAGGAACCCAGTGTGGACTGACCTCGGCCTACCGAGGGTCCTGTGCTCTCAGTAGCTCCCGAGGGAAGGGAGCTTCCAAGCTTGCCACCTAGAGGGCCACCTGGTGCCACAAGGAGTCGCACTCCCTCCCACCGCTCCGGGAAGGGGCCTGTGGATAAGGCTCTTTGCTCCAAGAGGGGCCTGTGACGCTCCCTGAGCCAGCCACTGTGACCGTGGGGTTGGACCTGGGATCAGTCAGTCTTCACGCCCGGGCCTCCCCCTCCCCCAGGGCTGGAGGGACCTTCACCCGCCTGGAGCACAAGCACCGGCAGCCAGGAAGGTCCCCAAACCAATCTAGGAGCTTGGAACTGAGGCAGGGGAACAGCTACCGGCAAGCAGAGGGGACAGGTGGTGGTGGGCCTCTACACACGCTGTCCCCTCTGCCTGTTGAACCCTGGGCCTTGTGCATGTGAGGGGCTCACTGTACCCGCTGAGCCATATCCCCAGTCCCTTCCCAGCCTGTGGAGAAAAGGCAAGAGACTGAAATCGACAGCTGCCTATTAATTAAGTATTGGTAAGGATACTGGTTTTTCTTTTTCTCTTTTTGTATTACTGGGAATTGAACCCAGGGGTACTCTGTTACTGAGCAGCACCCCTGCTTTTTATTTTGAGGCAGAATCTCTTTTTTTTAATATATATATTTTTAAATATTTATTTTTTAGTTGTAGTTGGACACAATGCCTTTATCTTATTTATTTATTTTTTGTGTGTGGTGCTGAGGATGGAACCCAGGGCCTTGCCCGTGCTAGGTGAGCACTGCACCGCTGAGCCACAACCCCAGCCCCTTAAATATATTTTTTAGTTGTAAGTGGACACAATACCTTTATTTTATTTTTACATGGTGCTGAGGGCCTCACACATGCTAGGCGGTGCTCTACCTCTGAGCCACAACCCCAGCCCTTGAGACAGAATCTTGCTAAATCGACCAGACTGACCAGGAACTTGTGATCCTCCTACCTCACACTCCCAGGCAGCTGGGATCACAGTCATACACCACCGTGTCCAGGGCCAGCCCAGGAATCCAAAACTGGCCTGAATGATGAGACCTGTCTCAAAAAATAAAATAGGAAGTTGGACACACACACACACACACACACACACACACACACACACACACACACACCTGTAATCCCAACAGCTCAGAAGGCTGAGGCTGAGGCATTAAAAAATGTCTGGGGATGTAGCTCAGTGGTGAAGTGCCCTGGATTCAATTCCCAGCACCGTGAACAAATCAATAACTAGCTGCACAGTAACCCTCTGTATGTGCACCCGGTCTTCCTTAGAGCACTCCCTGTAACTGGGCATTCGGCTTGCACCCAACCATTTACAGCCAGGGAAACGGCTGGGGGAAGGTGGGGACCTCTTGCCCAGCTTCAGGCCTGGGCAGCAGCAGGCCAGCACAGGTGGTGCCTGCTTAACCATGTGAGGTGTTCACTCATCTTTAATTCCCCAACGTGCTGGTTAATAGGACAGGGCTCTTGTCCCCAGCTGAAGGCCACAATTGTTACACAAAGATTCCTCCCTGCTGGCCTGGTGGCACACACCTGTAATCCCAGAGGCCCAGGAGGCTGAGTTAGGAGGATCCTGGGTTCAAAGCCAGCCTCAGCAATTTAGCAAGACCCCGTCTCTAAATAAAGTATAAAAAATGGCTGGGGTTGTGGCTCAGTGGATGAGCATCCCCGGGTTCAATCCCCAATAAAATAAAAATGAAAATGAAAAAATCGCCCCAGTTTGTAGTTGGGATCAGAGAGAAAAATGGAAGCAGACATTTGGGACAGTATCAAACCATCCCCCAAACAGCAGGTACAAGTTAGTGGAATCCCACCCCATGACGCACATTTCTGCACATTCCGGAGACGCTGCCTTTCTGGGCAGCTAGTCTTTCTGGGCATGCGCAGTGGCAGCGCCCTATGCAGTAGGGCTGGGTCCCCGCTTGGCTGTCATTTCACACTCCCAGGAAAGCCACGGGACATTGTGTAGGAAAAAAGTCCTGTTTCACTTCACCCACTCATTCCCAGCGCTGCGCCTCAAACCCAGGGCGAGCCAGGCAGTGCCCAGTGCCCGCCCCTAGCTGCACCCCAGCCTCCACCCTCAGGTGACGGTGACCTGGAGGTCAGGGAGCGCAGCCCATCCGGGTGGAGGCTTAGGTCTTTTAACAGCCACAATCATCTCCTATTTTCGTGGGAGGCACACCTGATATGAAAATCCGGAAAACAAACTGCTTCCGATTCTAGAGGCTGATTCCTCCCGAGACCTCAGGACGCTCCCTCTGATTCCCAGCATCCTCTTCCCGCAGCCCTGAGGCCATCCAGGCGGGACACAGAATCCCTCCTCCTTTCCTTACCAGTCCCTCCAGGCTGGCCCCAGCCCTGCTCTGGGGAATGAACCAAGGGGCCCTTTAGCATCGAGCTACACCCCTAGTCCTTCTTATTTTAATATGTGGCGGGATTCTGCTAACGTGCCCAGGCATGTGTTGAACTTGCAATCCTCCTGCCTCAGCCTCCCCAGCCACTGGGATTACAGGCGCGTTAGTTCAGTGTCTGCCCCTCTGGATGAGCCAGAGGCCATGTCTGTCTTATGCCCTAAAACCTTCCTACCTCCTGTTCCCCCATGCTGTTTCCTGGATGTGTGTTCACACCTTGGCACACACAGTGGGGTCTTTGCCCTGGCGTCCCTCTCTGTACCTAGGAATGCTCCAGAGGTCCCTGTGGCTTACATGCTTTCCAACCCCAGTGCTAAGGACAGTGGAACCTTCGGATGGGTGTTCAGCAGTGTGCACTCCTGAATCTGCCCTTGGCTGGGACAGGTGCTCCAGGGGTCAGCAGGTCCTGCTGTGGAACTCAGAGAGGCAAGAGCTCTCCTTCCATAGGCCAGCCCACCGAGATGTGGGGCTTACCTGTGGATGCCCGGGCAGGACCCTAAGCTTGCCCACGCTCAGGGGTGAAGGGTTTGCAAGCTGGCTGTCCAGCTGTGAGAAGCCATCTTCCCATCGGCTTTACCAGAGTAGAGGTGCCATTTTGTTCTCCCTCTGAGAGCAACATTAGTCTTTCCATCTGTTCTGAATTCAGCTGAGGGAAAAGGATCTTGCTTATGAGGACCTGTAAAATCTCAATAGTTAAGGCCCGAATAATGCCACTGGTCAGGAGGAGACAGGAGGGACAGGTCCCAAACAGATTTTTTTTTTAATTGATGTGATTGCACAATTGTTTTCCAGATAAAAGTGCAAATGGAGGGCTGGGGATGTGGCTCAAGCGGTAGCGCGCTCGCCTGGCATGCGTGCGGCCCGGGTTCGATCCTCAGCACCACATACCAACAAAGATGTTGTGTCCGCCAAGAACTAACAAATAAATATTAAAAAAAAAAAAATTCTCTCTCTCTCTCTCTCTCTCTCCCCCCCCCGTCACTCTCTTTAAAAAAAAAAAAAAAGTGCAAATGGAGCTCAACAGCCTGGGGGAAAATGTAAAATAATACAAGAAATAAGCAAACCTTAGGTGCATGTCCATTCCATCGAGGCCAGGCCTGGTGGAGTCCTCGAAGCCACCCTCCCCGTCATCTTGAAGGGGACCCATGGTGGTGCATTCTCAGCCTCCAGGGATTCCAATCTGAAAGCCTTTCCTTACGTTGTTTTACTCTATCTTTGGTTCAGAAATGCTCATACTACATTTCCACAGTGGCTGAGTTAATTAATGATGATAATCAGACTGCATAAAAGAGGGAATTAGTAAGTCATTCCCTAGCTGCTTTCATAAAAAGAGAGTGCTAACAAGCGCAAATGGCCTGACATGGACACCCACCTCCCTGGGAGCTGCTAACCTGCAGCCACTTCCTGAAACCTCACCCTGGAGGCTGCTCCAAGCCACTGAGTGTTTGATCTTCCTCCTGTGAAGAAGGCCCTCTGTCCTCAGAGGACGCAACCAAGACCCTTGGAGGACAGACCCCACAGCCGAGCAGCCCAAGCATGGAAACTGTCACAGGCAAAACCAGCCATTGCCACGACTTAATATGTACTACTTTACCATGTAGTATATATGTGACCTGAGTGTATCATGTGACATGTTAGTTTATCACGTTACTTTTATAATGTCATTTTTTAAAAAGAGAGAGAGAGAGAGAGAGAGAGAGAGAGAGAGAGAGAGAGAGAGAGGGGGGAGAGAGAATTTTAATATTTATTTTTTAGTTTTCGGCGGACACAACATCTTTGTTTATATGTGGTGCTGAGGATCGAACCCGGGCCGCATGCATGCCAGGCGAGCGCGCTACCGCTTGAGCCACATCCCCAGCCCCGATAATTTTATGTTGTATTTGATCTGTTTGTTATCCTCCACTCTAGACTTAAAACCACTTTATTTTCATTTTAAGAGTGTAAAGGTAAAATTTCTAAGCTGATTCTAAGCTGCAAAAGCCTGAGTTAAAGTGTAAAAGACTGGGCATTGTAAAGTTTCTAAATTGAAAGGCTTGGGCTAAAAAAATAATAGACCAGGTATTGTTAAAATTCCTCTGCTACCCCCGGAACCTGTAATCTCTGTAGCTGTTAGGACAATACCTGAACTGCCCAGTAAATATTTCCATTGATTCCCTGGTTGTTTATTAGCTAAGGGCTCCAAGTAGCTTGGCACGTAAGCATCCAGGCTCCAAAACCAATCAGTTTAAATGTGTACCCCGCTTAGGAGTGACCAATCACCCCTGCCCAGACTGTTCCCACCAATGTATGTACTAATCCTGACTCAGAGTTGTTGTTCAATTTTCCCGAGCCTCAAGATGATTTGTTCTGATGTATGCAAAGCCCCCCACCCTCCCCAAAAAGTGTACTTAAGCTCTGCTTGACCTCTGCTCTGGGCTCTGGGCTGCTCTCCTTTCTTGAGTGGGCACAGAGCCCCAGCGTGCTGGTTCAATAAAATTTCCCCCTGTGTATTGCTGAGGCTGGTCTCTTGTGGTCTCTTTCTCCGACGCTCTGCCGGACCCTTACAAGAGTACATGGTAAGGGGGCTGGGGTTGTGGCTCAGTGGCAGCACTTGCCTTGCCCATGTGAGGCACTGGGTTTGATCCTCAGCACCATATAAAAATATTGTGTCCATCTATAGTTAAAAAAAAAATTAAAAAGGGGCTGGGGTTGTGGCTCAGCAGTAGAGTGCTCATCTGCCATGCGAGGCCCTGGGTTCGATCCTCAGCACCACATAAAAATAAGTAAATCAAATAAAGGTATTGAAACAAAAACACTTAAAAAAAAAAAAAGAGTACATGCTAAGAATTCAAAACATGAGCCAGGCACAGTGGCCCATGCCTGTAATCCCAGAATGTCTGAAGCCTGAGGCAGGTTTGAGGCCAGCCTCAATGACTTATTAAGGCCCTCAGGATTGTCCTAGGACCCTGTCTCAAAATAAAAAGTAAAAAGGGCTGCAAATATAGTTCTGTGGCTAAGCACCCAGGTTCAATCCCCAGTGATAAAAAAAAAAAAAATCAAAATGTTTTTGGAATGGATAAATGAAGCCAGGCATAATGGTGTACGTCTGTAGTCCCAGCAACTCAGGAGGAGGAGGCCGGAGTTCCAGGCCAGTCAGGTCAACAAGCAAAACACTGACTCTTACAAGTACATACACTGTTGAAGGGAAAAATTGGAAACAAACGTCCATTCAAAAGGGAATGGTTATACATGAATCATAGAATATTCACATTCTGGGGTTTGGGACCGTTGAGAGTATGTTAGGTGAATGTCACAAAAAATCTAATTCAGACCTGCTGAGCAGCTTTTGGAGTGACAGCTCACAAACCTGGAAACACAGGTTTCAAGGTGGGTTTGGTACAACAGCATCAAGGACAAGTTTTCTTTCAGTTGGTCTAATCTGTCTCCTGAGGAAGCAGCTAGAAACAAAACGTGGCTTCCAACCTCATGATCCCAAGATGACTGCCCAGCTCCAGGGAGGGAGATTTCTCTCCCAGGTGCCCCAGAGTATCTCATTGCTCTCATTGGCTCACATCAAGTCATGTGCCCATCCCTGGCTTAATCCTTGAAGGTGGGAGATCAGCTTATGCAGATTAGCTGGGGTCTGTTCTAGTGCCCACTCTGAGAGCGTCCTGCGCACTCAGTTCTCCTTAAGTCACGTGGGCTGCTGTTGAGAGGTGTGGAGATCACAGTCAAAACTCAAGCACTTGTGGCTGGGGATGAGGCTCAAGCGGCAGCGCGCTCGCCTGGCATGCCTGCGGCCTGGGTTCGATCCTCAGCACCACATACAAACAAAGATGTTGTGTCCGCCAAAAATTTAAAAATAAATAAATAAATATTAAAAAAAACCCAAACCTCAAGCACTTTCTGAAAGAAGAAAAAAAGGCCCTGAAGAAGAAGCAGTTTATAACGCTCATTGCTGGTTGGGTGTGGTGTGGTGGTGCACCCAGCGACTTGGGAGGCTGAAGCAGGAGGATCAGGAGTTCAAGGCCAGCTGCAGCAATTAGCAAGACCCTGTCTCTAAATAAAATATTAAAAGGGATGGGGATGTAGCTCAGGAGTTAAGCGCTCCTGGATTCAATCCAAAGTAACACACACACACACACACACACACACACACACACACACACACAGAAAACGACAACAAAAACCACGACTGTACCAAATGTCCAGATAAAGCCAGGACAAAAGGCCTGGCCCCTGGTCTCACCTGGAGGAATTCCTGAGGGCCATCGCAGCAGGCTTCCTTGAGACTGCATCCCAACCTCCCCTCTGCCCAGGGCTGCTTTCCTGTTTGTCCTTACTGTGGCTGAGACAGCCTCTGCTGATGTTGCCTCGGCTGATCGTTGGGCTTCAGCGATCTCCCACCTCAGCCTCCGCAGTAGCTGGGATCACAGCCTCGTGCACAGCTATTCTTTTTTTTTTTACTGGGGATTGAACCCAGGGGCATTTCACCCCAGCCTCTAAGTGGCTGAGGCTGCCTTGAACTTGCAGTCCTCCTGCTTCAGCCTCCCAAGTCCCTGGGTCAGTCACAGCTCTTAAGTGGTTCCTTTTCCTTTCCCGCCCTTCCTTCCTGCCTTTTGTGGAGCTGGGGATTGACCCCAGGGCCTGTGCGTGCTAGGCGAGTTCTCAGAGGTGTTTTCAATAAACTTTCAGAGTGAAAAATCTCTTCCTAATGACCCAAGCCTGAGATAAGCGCTCAGAGAGTCAAGGATCCGTCCAGGGCCCCTAGCAGGTAAGACAGGGGGCTAGGACTGCAACCCGCCACCTCCCTCCACACAGGGCGCTCCCTCTCTCTCTCTCTTTAGTTGTAGATAGACACAGTACTTTTACTTTATTTAGTTGTTATTATGTGGTGCTGAGCCTTGAACTCAGTGCCTCACACGTGCTGGGCAAGCGCTCCACCACTGAGCCCCACCCAGCCCCACGCGGAGCTCCTAAGGGTTCAGCTTGGAGCCCTCCTTATCACTGGACTCTGCCAACACCACAACTATCCTGGAGCTCTGGCTGACCCTGCTCCACACCTGCCCCAGGTGTTTCTGGAATAGAAGGAACAGAAGAAACATTCATAGAATGTGCGACCTAATGGTGTCATCTCCGTTCCTTTCTTGTTCCTGAGCCCCGTAGTTTAGAGCTGAGCTGAGGAAACCCTGTGGGCCCGTGGCCAGCACACACCCGTAACACTGCAACGACAGGTGTTTAGCAGGACTGCAGGAAGGTCTTGGGGATTCAGAAAACTCTTTTCTTTGCATGTGAGTTAAAGGCCCACACAGGATTATAGTTGGGGCCAGGGCATCTCCAAGTGCAAGGGTCCATTTCCAGCAATACAGGATGCTTAGGGAGGTCTTTTGTGAGTCTCTGGCTATACTAACAATGACGCTAAGCCATTGAGCCATCGACGTATGCCAGCCACCACACACTTTCACACACATTACATACTATATGACATATATATTCATACATAAATATAAATGCATGTACAATTCATTACACAATATATTATACTTGGGGCTGGGGATGTGGCTCAAGCGGTAGCGCGCTCGCCTGGCATGCGTGCGGCCCGGGTTCGATCCTCAGCACCACATACCAACAAAGATGTTGTGTCCGCCAAGAACTAAAAAATAAATATTAAAAATTCTCTCTCTCTCTCTCTCTCTCTCTCTCTCTCTCTTGCCTCTCTCACTCTCTCTTTAAAAAAAAAAACAATATATTATACATGGTAAACACAGCATATTATATGTAATATAATATGTGCACATAATACATATGTTATATATTATTTATTTGTGCTTATGTATTTGTCTATTGTAATTTGTATGTTATTAAAAATATTGATATGGGGCTGGGGATTTGGCTCAAGTGGTATGTCGCTTGCCTGGCATGCGTTCGGCCTGGGTTCGATCCTCAGCACCACATACACACAAAGATATTGTGTCCGCCACCGCCAAAAACTGAAAAATAGGGCTGGGGATGTGGCTCAAGCGGTAGCGCGCTCGCCTAGCATGCGTGCGGCCCGGGTTCGATCCTCAGCAGCACTACATACCAACAAAGATGTTGTGTCCGCCGAGAACTAAGAAAAAATAAATAAATGTTAAAATTCTCTCTCTCTCTCTCTCTCTCTCTCTCTCTCTCTCTCTCGGTCCCCCTCTCTCTCTCACTCTCTCTTAAAAAAAAAAATTATAAAAAAAAACTGAAAAATAAATATTGAAATTCTCTCTCTTTCTCTCAAAAAAAATGGTCAAACTTAAAAAAAATATTGATATGTTCCATAAATATATTTTATAATATAGAATGATAGGTAAATACTGAATAGTCTACAGACTCTATAATAGTCATTACATATTGAATACAATACTGAAATAGATAAATGCCAAAACACCATAAGTATTAAGTATTGTTGTTTACTTTAGGTATGTACATACATATACTATGTATATACACTGTATATTATGTGTACAGTATTTACTGTTCCATATTACATATGCATACATGTGTACACTGTATGTTACTTACTGCAAGTTAAATCGCTTGCTCAAAGTCTTGCTGCTGGTAGGTGGCAGATACACTCCAGTTTGCATGACTCCTTCATTTTCAAGAACTGTGGCTCCGAATCAGCACGTTTATTCAACCCAATGCACACACCAGGAAAAGCCTGGAAACTCTGTCTTCCTCCCTCCCCACACATAACCAGGGCTCAACAAATAACTGAGTGGGGCTGCTGATGGGGCTCAGTGGTGGAGCACTTGCCTAGCACACCCGGGTGTGGGTTCAACTCCCCAAATCATGATGCTGATAATCAAACATTAAAAAATTGGTTATCTTTGTCTAAAAGTGGCTTGGTTAAGCTGGCCAAGTGGATTTAAGTAAGAAACTTAGACAGAAAGGCTGCTATCTTAAAATGAAAATGTAAGGGTAGATTTTTAAAATTTATTTAAATATATTTTCTAGCATTGAAACCAGAAGCTGCTGCTGCTGTTGTTGTTGTTGTTATTGGGGGTTGAACCCAGGGCTCTTTACCACTGAGTTACATCTTTTATTTTTAAATTGAGACAGTTGCTTAGGGCCTTGTCGAGTTACTGAGATGGCTTTGAACTTGCGATCCTCCTGCCTCAGCCTCCGGAGTCGCTAGGTTTAAAAGGTGTGCGCCCCTGTGCCTGGAGTAAACCAGAAACTCTGATAACGCACTAGTGTGTTGCTCAACTTCCAATCCTTCAGGTTTTCCCCAGTAATGAATGCGTTACATATAAAACACAGGGGTGCTACTGGGCGACGCGCCTCTTCAGCCGCGGTGAGCCTGTGGGCAGCACCCAGGGCTGGCAGAGCTGGGACGGCTGGTCACGGTCCCTGTGTGGGTGCTGAGAAACCCGCCTCGGGCCTCGTAGGGGTCTGTTTTGCCTGGTGCTGTCAGGCAGGATCCGATCAGATTGAACTTCCTGTAGAATAATTCACAGAAAGTTATTTATGGCTTCTTAATCTTCCTGATCTGAGACAGCTACTTGGGTTAAAGGAAGAGGGTTGAGGAAGTGGGGCAGAGGGAAAAAAAGAAGAAAAGGTCAGGGTGGCAGCCGGCCTAGATGTCCTTACTAGGAAGAAATGGCTGGAAGCCAGAGGCTGAGTGGTGGGTTGCATTTGGTGTCTAATATTTTAAAAACTAACAAAGGTAGGTTTTAGTTTTAAGACAGAAAACGTCCTTGTTGCCTTTTCAATTTACTTCTAAGAAGTGTCCTCGTGCCTCAGGCTACACCCTGGATTGTGCTTGGGATCAAATGGGTTGAAATTGACATTTATTTGTCATTTTATTTTTTGGTACTAGGGACTAAACTCAGGGGTGCTTAAACACTGAGTGACACCTCTAGTCCTTTTTTATTTTTATTTTTTTATTTTGGGACAGGATCCTGCTAAGTTGCTTAGGACCTCATTAAGTTGCTGAGGCTGGCCTTGAATTTGCTGATCCTCCTGCCTCAGCCTCCCAAGATGCTAGGATGACAGGTGCGCACAGGATTCCACACCTGGTTGGAGTTATTTTTATTCTGGTTTCATGTTGTGCAGGAAGAAGCAGCATACTTGAAAGAATGAAAACTTCAACGATCAGATGAGCCTATGTATCTAAATAATGAGAGATCCGATTGACCCAATTTTCTTGCAACTCAAGAAGTGAAAAGATTCCAGCTTCACCCACTGAACCGAGTTGAGTAATGTCTTCCTAAAACTGAAGTCCACACACAACTTATGAGTACAGCCTTATTTGGAGATAGAATCTTTGTGGATGTGACCAAGTTAAAATAAGGGCAGACTGGATTAGGGCAAGCCCCAAATCTAAGATGACTGATGTTCTTGTAAGAACAGAGAAAACTGGACACAGAGGAGAAGGTCCGTGAAGAGAGAAGCGGAGACTGAAGCCATGCATCCATCAGACAAGGAACAACAAAAATGGCTGACAATCACCAGAGGGTAGAAGACTCGTCCCTAGAGATTTTTTTTTTTTTCCCTACCAGGGATTGAACTCAGGGGCACTCGGCCACTGAGCCACATCCCCAGCCCTTTTTGTATTTTATTTAGAGACAGGGTCTCACTGAGTGGCTTAGCACCTCGAAATTGCTGAGGCTGGGTTTGAACTCACGATCCTCCTGTCTCAGCCTCCCAAGCGGCTGGGATTACAGTGGGCTTTTCCCTAGAGCTGTGAAGAGAATACGGAACAAATTTCTGTCTTTTAAAGTCACCAAGTTTGGGGCTGGGAATGTGGCTCAAGCGGTAGCGCGCTTGCCTGGCATGCGTGCGGCCCAGGGTTCGATCCTCAGCACCACGTACCAACAAAGATGTTGTGTCTGCCGAGAACTGAAAAAAATAAAATAAAATAATAAAAATTCTTTCTCCCTCTCTCTAACTCTCTCTCACTCTTTAAAAATAAATAAATAAATAAATTGTCTTGACTTGGAAAAAAAATAAAAAAATAAAAAAATAAAGTCACCAAGTTTGTGCTAATTTGTCATTGCAGAAAATTAATACATTCATAATAAGAGAAATGAAAATGAAAATCATACCGGCATGCCCTTGGGAACCCGACAACACTGCAAGAAACCAAACGAAAGGAAAGTCAGACAATGAGGATCCACAGTAAAAGACCATTATTGGGGCTGGGCTGGGGCTCAGTAGTTGAATGCATGCCTAGCACGTGTGAGGCATTGGGTTCCATCCTCAGCACCGCATAAAAATAAATAAAGTAAAAGTCCATTGACAACAGAAAATATTTAAAAAAATGCACATTACTTTATACTGTGACCCAGTTAGACAATGCACACATACACAGAAGTACGCACTGGTTTTAATATGTGTTGCTGAGTGCATGCTGATGTTTTTCTATTTCATTACTTTCTATTTCATTTGGCCTAGTTTAGTCTGGTTTATAAATAAAATATATATATTTTTCTTGGTACTGGAGATTGAACCCAGGGGTGTTTGACTGACATTCCCAGCCCTTTATAGTTTTCATTTTGAGACAGGATCTCCCTAAGTTGCTGAGGCTGGCCTTGAACTTGCAATCCTCCTTGCTCGGCCTCCTGAGCCACTGGGATTATAGGTGTGTGCCACTGTGCCCAGCTAAAATGTTGGTCATGCTCCATCAAATTAACTTCACAATCCCACTCATGGTGGAGCCTTAAGTTCGAAAACGCTGGCTGAGCCAGGTGTGGTGAATCTATAAAGGATATTGGCAGTAGCTGGGGCTGGGAGTAGTGATCAACAAACCTGCGTGACTGGGGCTGGGATAGCAGTCCTTTAGCGTGCACTGGGCCTGGGTTCCATCCAGTGCCATGAGACACACAAACCCCAGCTGCATCTATTCCAAATTCACTAGGAATCATCAGATTGGGGTGGATTTTTGACACGTAAATTCCACAGCAATAAAAGTACCTCCAGAGAAAGAAGCAGCAGCCAGGTGGGGGTCACCATGAAGCCATCAGCCTTCGGGAATTGGGACCAGCTTTTTAAAACAGTGTGCAAACCTGTGGTTGTGGCACACTGTGTAATTCCAGTGACTCAGGAGGCTGAGGTGTGAGGACCACACATTAGAGGCCAGCCGCAGCAATTTAGTATGGTATGTCTCAAAATAAACATTACAAAGGGCTGGGATGTGGCTCAGGTTCAATCCCCAGTAACCACAGAACAATGCAAAACCCGAACTTGGTGCAGGTGCTTGGCTCCTCTTCTAGCTGTTTCCTCTAGTCTCCTCAAAGTCCAGGGCTTCCTCCCGCGAATCTGCACACTCCTCCAGTCCTTCAGGGCATCACTCACTGGGTTTAAGACCTTTGGACAAGGTAGATATGGTGACACGCTCCCGTGGCCTTCGGAAACTCCCCCTGCCCAACGTGTTCTCCTCCCATGGCTTCTCACATTCTGTGATTTCTCAAAAGGTGGGCCAAAGCACAGAAAAGCTGGGAGGCATGGGGCACAGGTGGGGTGCTGCCGCACCTCTGCAGCCAGTCTACTGAGAGCCTCCTCCTCCTCCCCCGCCCTCCTCCCCTCCTCCCCCTCCCCCTCCTCCCCTCCTCCCCCTCCCCCTCCTCTCCTCCTCCCCCTCCTCCCTCTCCTCCTCCTCCCCCGACCTCCTCCCCTCCTCCCCCTCCCCCTCCTCCCCCTCCTCCTCCTCCCCCCTCCCCCTCCTTCTCCTCCCCCCTCCCCCTCCTTCTCCTCCTCTCCTTCCCCGCCCTCCTCCCCATCCTCCTCCCCTCCTCCTCCTCCCCTCCTCCCCCTCCCCCTCCTCCCCTCCTCCTCCTCCCCCCTCCTCCTCCCCTCCTCCTCCTCCTCCTCCCCCGACCTCCTCCCCTCCTCCCCCTCCCCCTCCTCCCCCTCCTCCTCCCCCCTCCCCCTCCCCCTCCTTCTCCTCCTCTCCTCCCCCTCCCCTCCTCCCCCTCCCCTCCTCCCCCTCCTCCTCCTCCTCCTTCCCCGCCCTCCTCCCCATCCTCCTCCCCTCCTCCTCCTCCCCTCCTCCCCCTCCCCCTCCTCCCCTCCTCCTCCTCCCCCCCTCCTCCTCCCCTCCTCCTCTTCCTCCTCCCCCCTCCTCCTCCCCCCTCCTCCTCCCCCTCTCCTCCTCCTCCTCACCCCTCCTCCTCCTCCTCCCCCGCCCTCCTCCCCCTCCCCTCCTCCTCCTCCCCTCCTCCTCCCCCTCCCCTCCTCCTCCTCCCCTCCTCCTCCTCCTCCCCCTCCTCCTCCCCCTCCCCCTCCTCCTCCCCCGTCCTCCCCCCTCCTCCCCCTCCTCCTCCTCCTCCTCCCCCCTCCTCCTCCCCCCTCCTCCTCCCTCCACTGAGGTCCCCCTGGGGTTTCCCCACCCCCGTGCCTCTGTGGTTGGTGATGCTTTACCCACGTTCGCCGGTTTGGGTTCTAGGAATTAGCAAGTGACTCAGGGCAGCCCGTGAAGGCCACCTCTGTCCCTGGTGCAGCTCCAAGATGGCTGTGTGGCCCAAGGCAGTCCAATTAGGGCCAGTTCTGGGTTTTTTCCTAGAAATACTAGATTTTTTTTTTTAAACCGTGATGGCTCAGTGGTGTGGATGTAGGATTATATCTGCTGTGGGCCTCGGTGGTCCACCAGATGAGGAAACCCTAAGAAAGAATGAGGCTAATACAAGAAAACAAACCAAGAGACAGGAGAGAGTGTTGATGTCAACGTGAGGGTGTCTGGATCCGTCCGTACCTGAAGCTGGTGCTGCTGGTACCCTTAAGATCAGGAGTGCCTCCGAATCCTCTTTTTCATGAGCCAGTTTTAGTTTCTGTCACTTGCTGTCAAGATTCTGACTAATACAGTGTCCCTGGGCAAGTGTTCATTTGTAATACCCTCCATTTCCTTATCTGGAAAAAAGGAACTGAGAATGAGGAGTAGAAAAAACAAATAACTCGATTTGTTGAAAAGCCACTAGGAAGAGTGTGAATGTATCCAGTTTGAACCAATAATGGGCAAGAACGCCTATTACTGCCCAATATTTACTTTCTTTCTCTATATTAATAGAATTCTGATTTTCCCCCAGTTCTGGTGATCAAACTCAGCGCGTGGCTCTTGCTAGGTGAGGTTTCTCTACTCTAGCCCTCCTGGGTCTGTCTTTTTTGGAATAGGGATCGAACTCAGGGGCACTCAAGCTCTGAGCCACACCCCCAGCCCTATTTTGTATTTTATTTAGAGACAGGGTCTCACTGACTTGCTTAGTGCCTTGCTTTTTGCTGAGGCTGGCTTTGAACTTGCGATCCTCCTGATTCAGCCTCCTGAGTCACTGGGATTATGGGTGTGCACCACTATGCCTGGCTTGGGAGAGCCTTCTTTTAAAAGATCATAAAAGTATGAATATAGCATTAGGTGTGAAGGAGAATATTGATTTAAAATGAGGACAGGGATCAATCTCTCTCTCTCTCTCTCTCACACACACACACACACACACACACACACACACACACACACACACACAGAGTTATGGGAGCTGTAGGAGCCAGACTCCAAAACACCTTCTAATGATTGGGTGACCCCTTGCTTTCAGGTGTGGTGTCCCCCACGTTCCACCAGGTGGTCTGAGTGATCTGCAGAACTTGGCAGTGACGGTGCCTCATGGCAAGATGGTTCATCTCGGATTCTTAAATCACTTGCTTAGCGGGGAAGCCCGCGCCCTGGTAGTGAGGGACAGAGACCTGGGGCCAACAGGTTCATGAACAAGCTCAGAATCAGATCCAGCCAGAGCAGGACTGCTAGTGGCCGGGCCCTGAGTCAGTGCCACCAGCCCAGTGGCTCGTGGGTCCTGACCCACAGTCACCCACCGTGACACATGTTTATTGCTTTAAGCTGCTGGGCTGTGAGTGGGTTTGTCACGCAGCCACCGAGACTCAGCACAGTGGCTGTCCCAGCGGCTGCTCTTGTCTTCTGAGGCTCTTTGGGTAATTTGTAAAAATACTCACACAGAACTGCTTCCTGTTTGTGCCTGGCTTCCCTCCCCACCCCAACCCCGTGTGGCTGCAGCGCTGTGGAGTCCCGCCCTTCCACAGGAGGCCGGGCTCAGAGCAGGACCTCCAGCTGCACTTGTTGAATCAGGAGTAAAGAAGACCCTCGCTCACAGGGCTGGGGTGTGGCTCAGGGGCAGAGCGCTTGCCTCCATGTGTGAGGAATGGGGCTGGATGCACAGCACCACATGTTCATAAGTGAATATCACCGTCTAGAACAAAGAGACCCTCGCAACAAGGGTTCAGCCCCTCTACCTTAGTTATTTATTCACACTTCACTGTTCTGGGGATGGAGCCCAGGACCTTGGGACTGCTAGGCAAGCTCTCCACCACGGAGCTGTGCCCCTAGCGACTGCAGAAGCTGAGGCAGGAGGATCTCAAGTTCAAGGCCAGCCTCAGCCATTTAGGTACGCCCTGGGCAACTCAGTGAGACCCTGTTTCAAAACAAAAACAAAAACAAAAAAAGCTCAAAATAAAAGAAAAAAGGCTGGAGAGGTGTCTCAATGGTTAAGCTCCCCTGGGTTCAATTCTAGGGACAAGACAAACCAACTAATCCCCGCCCTTCCAGAAGCTCAGTAACTAACTTAAGTAACTAACTTAAGATCACAGAGCTAGAGACGAACAGTCTTGACCCCTCAGCAGAAAGTCTTTCCATAGAACCAGATACACAGTGGATGCTAATAAATGCAGATTGACTGAAAAATCAGCGATGTGGCTTGTGGCTTGTCCTTGTTCAGTGAAGGTGAATGTCTCCTTACTGTAGAAACAAGGACGAGAGGGAGGGGCAGAGGAGATGATGGATTACTGTCGCAATCAGTTCTGCAGTGAGTACTGTATTTTGTGAAGAAAAAAAAAAAAAAGAAAATGGGCAAAACCACTTCAAAAGTGCCCAGAGACTAAAATTTGGGACAAAAAGGATTTGTTTCTCATTCCATGCATTATATTAGAAAAGCTGATGTCCCTCGGGGTTTAAAGCCTATGCAAAATAATTTGTGGTTTGCACCCCTCTCTTTTGAACAATTACAAAATCTCCAGACTGAAGCACACTGGGTCCCGCTGCAGGAGAACCACAAGAGGCTACCCTCAGCCCTTTCCTCCCAAGTCTCTCTGTAGTCAAGGTCAAAGTCAGAGGAGGGTCCAGGGCCTGGAGGTTGTGAGTCCTGTGACTACTCTAGCCTCCCCTGCACCCTCTGATTCTCTGAAACTGCAATGAGTTAGAAGAATTGTGGCTATCCTAATTAGGCCAAGTGTAATTAGATTTTGGAGTGGTAGAACTTGCAAGGTCTGAATGTTTGTGAAAGAAACATTTAAGCCTTTGAAAGTTAACGGATTTGTCCACTGAGTTATTCATAAGTCTCTTTGGCATCAGGCACAGGGTCTGGGACATTTTAGGTGCTCAATAAATTAATAAAGTTGTTGACTTGAAAGGGACTTAATTAGACACCTAAAAGAGAATGAATCACTCAGTCCACGAGCGCAACTTCTATAACCCCAAGTTCTCAGGATTTATTATTATTATTACTATTATTATTATTGGTACCAGGGATTGAACCCAGGGGTGTTCTACCACAGAGCCACATCCTCATACTTTTTAAAAAATTATTTTATTTAGAAGTGGTCTCCCCGAGTTACTGAGGTGGCTTTGAACTTGCTGAGCTGAAGGGATTAGAGGCCTGCGCCACTGCGTCCGTCCGGCAGGATTCTGCTCTTAATTTGAGGATTTGATTCCTCCCTTTGCCTCAGAGAGTCGTGTCTGTGGGTTTCACCCGTCCAGACTTATTTCCTGTCTAGGATCCCACCCTCCTTGCCCCGGTCCCTTGCATTCTGGAAGGCTGGTCCCACTCCGGGCTCCGGAGATGGGCATGCCCTTGGACTCGGCCAGTCAGTAAGCCCAGACCCCCTGGCCACCACACCTGTGAGGCCAGAGACCGGCAGGTGACCCAAGGTGACCGTCAGGGCCAATCTGTGCCCACCCACTGCTTTCACTAGACTGTTCCATTTACAGCAGTTTAGATTTACAACGAAACTGAGGGAAACTCACAGAAAGCCCCCCACACCCCCACCCCTGACTCTGACTACCGCCCCACCATCACATGCCCCCCAGGGGTCCATTTCTCACCGACCCCTCACCGACCCATGCTCATCAGCCCAAGTCCACGGTCGCCAGTGGGGTTCACTCTCAGCGCTGTGCGGTTCTGGGAGGTCTGGTGGATTCAGGACGGAACATTCTCAAGTTTCCGCGATGCCTTTTCCTGGTCTGACAGTGCATTTCTTTGTGACATTGAATACAGACACAGTTCTCTTTTCTGGATATACTAGTTTATTTATCCCATTCACCTCCTGAAGGACATCCTGGCGGCTTCCATGTTGGCCATTTTAAATAATCTACTACAGACTTTTTTTGTGTGTGTGTGTGTGATACCGACAATTGAACCTGGGAGCACTCCACCACTGATCTACATCCTGAGCCCTTTTTATTTTGAGACAGGGGTTCTCTAAATTGCTCAGGTTGGCCTCAAACTTGTGATCCTCCTGCCTCAGCCTCTCAAGTAGCTGGGATTACAGGCCTGCACCACCACCCACAGCTTGCTACAAACATTTGAGTGCAGGTTTTTGTATGTATGTGAGTTTTCAACTCATTTGGGTTCAATAACAAGTAGTCCAATGGTTAGATCCTATGGTAAGAGTATTTTAGGCTTTTTTTTTTTTGGTACTAAGGCTTGAACCCAGAGGTGCTTAACCACTGAGTCACATCCCCTAAATTGTTAGGGTCTTGCTAAATTGCTGAGGCTGGCCTCAAACTTGTGATCCTCCGGCTTCAGGCTTCCAAGTCGCAGGGACTATAGGTGTTCGTCACCATGCTAGGCTAAGCTTCCTAAGAAAGTGCCAAATTGTCTTCCAAAACGGATGTGCTATTGTGCATTCCCACCAGCAATGAATGAGAGAATCCCTGCAGATCCTCATCTCCAGCCTTCGGTGCTATTACTATTTTAAATTTCAGTCCCTTTGATAGGTGTACAGTGGTATCTTACTACTTTAGTTTGCAATTCCCTAAAGACATGTGATGTTGAAAGCCTGTTTATGTGTATCTGCTGTCTGTGTATCTGCTTTGGTGAGGTGTCCAGAATTTTAATTTTCTTTTTTTTGCCTATATATATATATATATATATATTTTGTACCAGGGAACCCAGGGGCACTCTGTCACTGAGCTACATCCTCACCCTTTATTTATTTATTTGGCACTGGGGATTAAATCCAGGGGAACTTTACCATTGAGCTACATCTGCAGTCCTTTTGTTAAATTTCCCCCCTCACACAAGGCCTTGCTAATTTAAGGAGGCTGGCCTTGAACTTGCATTCCTCCTACCTCAGCCTCCTGTGTTGCTAGGGTGACAGATGGTGCCACCACACCTGGAGCAGCTTGCCCTCCTTTAGATCAGATTCTTTTTTTCTGAATCATTGTTGCGTTCTCTGGATAGCAGTCCTTTCTGAGATTCATCTTTTGCAGATGGCTTTGCAGATCTGCTTTGGTGAGTGGGGCCTGCCATCTGCAGAGGGGCCTACCATTCTCCAGAGAACTCCTAAACTTTTCCTGGACCGTGGCATGGCCCTGCTGAGGAGGCTGAGAACAGGGGGAGCCGAGCTGGAGCTGTGGGCAGAATGTAGCTTCCTAGGGACTCAGGAGGCTCAGGCAGGAGGATCCGAAGTTCAAGGCCAGCCTCAGCAACAGAGTAAGACCACATCTCTAGATTTTTTTTTGGAAAAGCAGGGGGCTAGGGTTGTACCTCGGTGGTAGAGCACCCCCGAGTTAAATCCTGGGTACCCCCCAACACACACACACACAGAAGGCAGCTCTCCCAAGTGGATGTTAGTGTGGAAACCCGGATCATCCCTGGTCCCAGAGCAGGTCTCCGGACCAGGCAGGGTGGGGGATCCCGCGAAGGGTCTGAAGCAGGACCCCGCCCAGGGAAGGCTGCTGGACCGACGCCTGGGGGTGCAGACTCCAGCCCACCCTTTCCTGCCGTCACCCAAGGCCGCCTTGGAAGCTTGAGCTGCGGAATCAGACCAGGGTGGTGACAATGGCCCGCGCTGACCGCACACCGCGCTGCTGGACACCTGGACCACCCCCAGGTGGACGCCCGCCCCGCCCGGCTCCAGCCGGTCCTCCTCGGCCACGTGACCGGGCTGCGGTCCCCGTGCACTGGCTCGCGGTCCCTTTCTTGGTCGCCGCGGGGGCGATGAAATGCAATTTTTTTTCTTTGTGCTCCTTCCTAACGCGGGAAACCGGGCTGCTCTCCAGCCTCCCGCGGCCTCGACTTCGGAGGCTGTAGCGGTGAATTAGCAAAAGCAACAAAACAAAAGTAAATCAGCCGCTCTCTGGGCTGGGGATTAAAGATCTCTGTGATCTGATGAATCAGGTCACCCACTCCCCCCCTCCCCAGGGCGGCTGCTGAACCAGGCGCTGGATTTGTTTAAGGAGAGAAGTGACCGCTGCTTGTTGAAGGCGTGTTTTCTGTTAAGTGTCTGCATGTATTAGCTCATCCATGACCCATTTAGACATCTACAGGGTAATGATCCCTGTTTGCAGATCAGGCTCAGAGAGGCTGTGACATGTCTGAGGTCACACAGCACATAAATGATAGAGCTGACGTGAAGCCTGCCTGGCTTAGGACTCATGTTCTTTCTGCTTCCCCAGATGGGTCGGATTCTTCTATTTTATGATTTTATAGCATCCAGTAGCTTTGCTGCATCATATTTATTACAATTTCATAATTATACCATATTGTTGTAGTTACCTGTTGCTGTATAATCATCTGCCCTAAATTAGCTTTTTGATTTTTTTGATGTTGTTCTTTTTGTAGTTTTTTTGTTTTGTTATTTTCTTTTTTGTAGGGCTGGGATTTGGACCTAGGGGTGCTCTATCACTGAGCTCTAACCCCATCCCATATTTATTTATTTATTTATCTATTTGAACCCAGGGCCTTGTGCATGCGAGGCAAGCACTCTACCAACTGAGCTATGTCCCCAGCCCCCATTTTATTTATATTTTGAGACAGGGCCTCGATAAGTTGCTGAGGCTGGGCTTGGATTTGCAATCCTCCTGCCTCAGCCTCCTGAGTAGCTGGGATTACACTGTGTGCCACTGCACCTGGCTCCCAAAGCGTAGTTTGAAACAATCGCTTATCATCTCTGGTGAGCCTTGGATTGGCTGGAGGCTCTCCTGTGGGTCCCTCTGGATCTGCTCCGCAGCTGCCCTGGCTGGAGGATCAGCTGGGGCCTCAGCCAGGACTACCAGGTGCTAAGTCTCTCTCACTTTGTGCTCTTTCTATTTTTTTTAGTGGTTGATGGACTTTATTTTATTTGTTTATAGACGGTGCTGAGGATCAAACCCAGGGCCTCTCCCATGCCAGGCGAGTCTCTACCCCTGAGCCCCCGCCCCAGCCCCCGGGGTCTTTCGTTTAGGGTTTTTCCTGGTGTGGTGGGCTCTGTGCAGAGTTGCAGGACAGTGAAAGTGGACGCTGCCAGGTGTTCCCAGGAAGAAGCCCTAGGACTTGTGCAGTGTCCTTCTAGTCTCTTCCAAGTCCCAGGAAGCTCCACGTGAGCTGAAGCCAGGTCAGTGTTTTCAGTTATCTGTCCAGTGCGCGGAAGAGACCGAGCCTGGGACATGGAACACTGTTGATGTAAACAGAGCATGTTTCCTTAGCACAGTGCTTTACCTGGAGACCCCTAAATGGTGGTTACTACGTGATTGCATTCCTGGGATGAGGAATAATACGATCAGATTCCCACAGACTGAGCGCTAGTCTTCATTGTTCTCCCCATCCCACCTCCAGGTCCCCAATATCCAACGTCCTGTAAATTACCAGAGACACCTGACCAAATAAAGAAGTGAGAGAACATGGTTGTGAAAGCCGGGTGGGGAGCAACCCTGTCATCTGGAACTTGGGAGGCTGAAGTGGGAGGACCATAAGTTGGAGGCCAGCCAGGGTGGCAACTTAGTGAGACCCTGTCTTTATATCAATTACTTAATGAAGGACTGGGGGCGTTGTTCAGTGCTAAAAGCACCCCTGGATTCTGCTGAGGGCCATTGCCAAGTAGGAATGACACATCGAAATTTCCCTGCCAGCGGTAGGTACCCCATGTTGCTTAGAGGAAGGAGTCGTGGAAATGGACTTGCCTTGGACATTCGCTGTGACATTGCATGTGTGTTTGAGAAAGGTGACCCTGCTCAAGGACCAGGGTGGATCCAGGTTTAGGGTGTATCCTGCAGGTTTTAGGAAGTATCCCGCTCCTTGGGTTTAGGGTGTTCTCGGTTTAGGACAATTTGGGTTTAGGGCGTTCCAGGTTTAAGATTATTCCTGCTGGGATTAGGGCGTATCCTGCTGCCTGAGTTCCCGTTGAGTTCTCGTGGAATTCAGAAGGTATTTGGGATTCAAAGCCTGGTGGAGGAGGTGAATTTTGAGCCCAGAACTTGGATTTTCCCAGAACGTGTGTAGAGGCCGGTGTGAGTTGGGGAATAAAGAATTGCTGTTTGAATCTACAAAGCTGTGAGTGGCTCGTGATCTTGTGCCCAGCCAGACTGCGGCAGGATTCAATCCCCAGTACCAAAATCAGAAATGAACAAATTAAATAGCAAGGAAGTATCGTGTGATTGTGGAACCTGCCTGGGTTTGAACCCTGGACCCTCTTGCTAGACACGAAGGCATGAAGAGGTCATTTGAGCTTTCTATGTTTTTGTTTCCTTTCTGTAAAGGCCGCATAGTCATAGTCCATGTTTCCTTCTTCTCTTGCAGTGCTGGGGAGGGAACCCGTGCCACCCACATGCCAGGCACGCGCTTTACCACTGAGCGGCACCCCCAGCCAAGAGTGCATATTTCTTGAGATTGATGAGGTAATTTAACATGTTAATACTCACAAAGTATTAACAAGAGGATTGGCGTGTGGTCAGTGTTACACAGGCACTAACTGTATTTTGATAAGCACATAGAAGTATAAATGTGGCCCGGTGCAGTGACGCACGCCTACAATTCCAGAGACTTGGGAGGCTGAGGTAGAAGGATCGCGAGTTCAAAGCCAGCCTCCGCAACAGCAAAGCGCTAAGCAACTCAGTGAGACCCTGTCTCTAAATAAAATACAAAATAGGGCTGGGGTGTGGCTCAGTGGGCAAGTGCCCCCGAGTTCAATCCCGGTTCTAAAAAAAAATTTTAAAAAAGCAGCATAAATGCGAATTTGGTTTTCCGGGGAGCCGTGTTCTTCAGATGCTGCAGACTCTGCTTTCATCTGACACTTGGGGCAATGGAAACCCATTGAGATGATCCCAAATGAGAACAAACCACCCAGTTCTTGGTTGGATAACTTTCATTCACCAATTTCTCATTTCCTATTGATAGTTTAAGATTTCACGTGTGTGTGTGTGTGTGTGTTGCTTGAGATGGAACCCAAGGTCCCCAGCGCACTAGGAAAGTGTTCCACCACTGAGTTACATCCCAGCCCCTTTTATTTTTATTTTGAGACAGGGTTTTTAATTTTTTTATTTTTTATTTTTTTTAAAGAGACAGTGAGAGAGAGGGGGGCACAGAGAGAGAGAATTTTTTAACATTTATTTATTTTTTTTAGTTCTCGGCGGACACAACATCTTTGTTGGTATGTGGTGCTGAGGATCGAACCCTGGCCGCACGCATGCCAGGCGAGCACGCTACCGCTTGAGCCACATCCCCAGCCCCGAGACAGGGTTTTTTTAAAAAAAAAAAAAAAAAGAGAGAGACAGAGAATTTTAATATTCATTTATTTTTAGTTCTCGGCGGACACAACATCTTTGTTGGTATGTGGTGCTGAGGATCGAACCCCGGCCGCACGCACGCCAGGCGAGCGCGCTACCGCTTGAGCCACATCCCCAGCCCCGAGACAGGGTCTTGCTAAGTGGCTGGCATTGGCCTTGAACTTGGGATCCTCCTGCCTCAGCCTCCTGAGTAGTTGGGATTACCTCTGTGCCACCATGCCCAGGTGAAAGTGACATGATTTTCAACAAGTTTTGGTAAAGTTCCAAGTGAAAGTAAGTACAGGAGCCCGGGGTGGGGGTGCTGAGGGCTGGTGGTGCACTCTTGCCTGGCAAGGCCGGGCCCTGGGCTCTGTCCCCGGCATGGCAGGCAGCGGGGCATGGGGAGCCCGAGGATCTGGGATTTCACCAGCCTTGCTGATGGTTCCGACGCTCCCCAAGTTTGAGAACCCCTAGTTAATATGCTAGGGTTGGTCTGCGGCGGGTGAGCACAGCCAGCAAGAGAAAGATTTCTGGAAAAGACACCCAGGAAAATTAAGTGAAAACCGGCTGGGTTGTGGCTCAGTGGCAGAGCGCTCGCCCAACACGCAAGAGGCATTGGGTTTGATCTCAGCACCGCATAAAAATAAAATAAAGACACTACACGCTCTTGTAATCTTGTATTATTCCGCACAGCCTGAAAGAGCGGGGCGGGGGGGTGGGGAGCTTCTGCTCAGAAAACCTGCTAGCACCACTGCAGAGCCAGGCACGGGGCACACGCCTAGGATCCCAGCAACTTGGGAGGCTGAGGTAGGAGGATTGCAAGTTTGAGACCAGCCTCAGTGACTTAGCAAGATCCTAAGCAACTTCGTGAGATCCCGTCTTAAAAAATAAAAAGGGTTAGGGATGTGGCTCAGTGGTAGAGTACCCCTGGGTTCAATTCCTGGTACCAAAAGAGAAAGAAAGCTGTTCTTGCCTCGTTGATCGACTTGGTGGCCCTCCAGGATCTGCTGTGAGTGGGATCAGGAGGCAGGCCCCGCCTGACCTCATGTGGAACTGCCTTAACAGGAGACTATCTCTGGGAGTCCTCAAGGGATCACGGGTGAGATACACGGGTCTTTTTCTTGCTAGGCTTGAGCACCTCCTGCAGGCCCGACTTCCCGCATCATCTGTCTGGATGGAGTGGGAAGGGGACAGTTTGGAGACACTGGAAGTTGACATCTGTGGAGTCTTCACCTTGAACCAGACACTCTGCTCAGTGCCTAATCCTTAGAAAGAAGGACTGGCACGTGGTGCACGCCCATAATCAGCAGCTCAGGAGGCTGAGGCAGACGAATCGGGATCATGAGTTCAAAGCCAGCTTCAGCAATTTAGAGATGCACTAAACAACTCATCCAGACGAGACCCTGTTTCTAAATAAAATACAAAAAAAAAAAAAAAAGTCTCCGTGGTGATTGCGTGCCCTTGAGTTCAATCCCTGGTGCCAAACGAAAGCTCCTTGGGTGTGCCTCCCGCATTCCTTCTCCTGCAGCCACTGGATGAGCAGTACTGGGGCCCCAGGGACGGAGGCTGCTGCCAGTCACCCGGCCACTCTCACTGCACCCTGAACTACAGATGGACGGATCTGAAGCTCTGGGAAGCCGGGGCTTGTTCCAGTGCCTAACAGAATATGCCACAAAACTAAAGCCTCTGCAGGGCGGATCTCCCACATGGACCTACTCCAGGGTGGTGAACCTCTGAGAATCTGAGAGCAGATGTACACCTTCTCAATCCTGAAAGCAGGGTCAGGACCAAGGGCCTTGTTTCTTTGCTTTTTCCCACTAGAGTCACACGGCTTCCTGGGTTGGAAGTGTTCTCTTGCAATCTCTCACAGACATCATGACAGGACCACAAGACACCAGCACTCGTCCCAGGTGGGTGTTGTCCCCGTCTTGGGCGCTGGGGATTGAACCCAGGGCCTGGAGCAGGCCAGATGAGCTTCACCACTAGCTGCAGCCCAGCCCCACTTCCCTGTGCTCTGGGGGAGGGTTCCCCTTACCCACCTGCCAGAGCTGCTCAGGCTGGGTTAAGCCAACTGCTGTATGGTTGTTTCTTGGCTTCAGTGTTGGGTTCACAGACGGAGACGGAGCTGCGTCTGAGGCACTGAGATGCAAGATATTTGTCTGGGATCCTGAAGGAAAGCAATTTCTTTAGAGAGAACACCCAGAGTATTTTCTCTCTCTCTCTGTCTTTTCCAACGTGGTGGTGTCGGTTGGCCAGGCTTCTGGTCCCTAGTACTCTTGCCAAGCAGGTGACTCTGACAGCTGGTGAGGAGCCACAGCAGAGAGGGGTTCCAGGGTCTCAAACACTGTCAGGACCCAAGTTCATTCATCTTTTCTTTCCTTCTTCTGTTTGGGGTACAGGTGATGTGTGTTCTGGGGATTAGACCCAGGGTCTCACACATGCTGGCCTCCAGCTTGTGATCCTCCTGCCTCAGCCTCCCAAGTGGCTGGGACTGCAGGTGTGTGCCACTGTGCCCAGTGATCTTAACTCGCGCTGCACGTCTCTTTCTCATCGCGTTGGCTTTGCTCTCTGGTGGTACCGAAACACACTCACGATTCCACGTTCAAGTCACAACATCATAAATCCCTGTGAATGAGAAAACCCTTTTCTATATTATCAAAATCCTTCATTTTGGGGAGAGGAGGAACCGTGAGCACCAATTTCCAACTGAGTTCAAACCTAGCAACTTAACGAGGCACTTGGCCACTCAGCGAGATCCTGTCTCTAAATAAAACGCAAAAAAGGGCTGGGGATGAGGCTCAGTGGTTAAGCGTCCCCCCAGGTTCAATCTCCAGCACCCAAAAAAAACACAAAACTCTGGCTTTGTTGGCTGGTCTGTGGTATGGGTCCTCCTCTCTTTTGCTCATTTATTTGGTGCTGGGATTGAACACGGGGCTTGCTATGCTACACATGTGCCCGCTACTCACCTACACCCCAGCCCCATTCATACAATTACAAATGTGTACCTGATCCCAAGGTGGCTTGTCACCCTGGAGTTGCTTTGGTTCACGCCTGCAAAGTCCAAGTTCATTTCAGAGAGGCTGGACAGGCGTGGGGAATGCCAACCACCCCGGAGAGGAAGGGGAAGTGTGTGTTTGCTCTCTGGACAGAACTGGCTTTATAAAATGATACATGGAGGTCTTCACAGGTGTGGTGGTGCACACCTGTAATCCCAGCTACTGGGGAGGCTGAGGCAGGAGGATAGCAAGTTCGAGGCCAGTCTCCACAACTTAGTGAGACCCCGTTTCAAAATAAAAAATAAAAAGGGCTGGGGACGTGGCTCAGTGGTAAAACACCCTGGGATTAATCCCCAGAGACCCCTTCTCCTCCCCGGGCTCCAAAAAAATAAGGAAAGAAACAGATACAGAGATTGGAAAATCTTCTCAAGGTCACACAGCCGAGTGGGGGTTTAAGCCCACAACCTGCTCTCGAGGTTGCCTTTCAACCCATCCTGCCTCTTTTGAGAGTCCTTGCTAGGCACAGTGTCCCACATCTGTATTACCAGTGGCTGCGGAGGCTGAGGCAGGAGGATAGAAAGTTCAAGTTCAGCCTTAGCAATTTAGGGAGAAATAAAAAGGGCTAGGGATGTGGCTCAATCCCAAGTACCAAAAAACCACAAACAAACAAAAATTCAAAGGGGACTCCTGCTTGTCCAGACAGGGGAGCTGGTAGTGGGCAATGGGAAGAGCTTTTCCTGAGCACAGGGGTCTCTAACAGCAGAGAGGTGGTGGAGTTTAACCCAGGGTCACTTGCTTTTTTTTTCTTTTTGGTACTGGGGATTGAACCCAGAGGCACTTTACCACTGAGTGAGCCACATCCCCAGCCCTTTTTATTTTGAAACAGGGTCTCACCAAGTTGTGGAGGCTGGCCTCGAACTTGCCATCCTCCTGCCTCAGCCTCGTTATTTGCTTTCTTATGAGAATAATGCTTGGAACAGAGCTAAAAATTTCTCACTGATTTGATTTTAATAATTCAAGGCTTCTTAAATGTTACCAGGATTTAGCTAAGGCTCAGGCACCAGGGCCTGCTTCTCTGGTTTCTGTAGCTACATTTGGAACTGGAAATGTGGCAGTCATCCTTGTCCCCTGCTTATCTCCTAGGGGTTTTCAGATAAGCAGGGCCCTGATCCTAGAACAGCAACTTCCCTTGACCAGGAGGAGGTTAAATGGTGGCTTTAAAGGAAATACTTTCATTTTCGCGTTTTAGATGGGAAGGCTTATTATGTCCAGCTGAGAGGATTTGGGTCTCCCTTTAGGTATGACCAATTATTCTGAATTTCCTGGGATTGAGAGGATTTCTGGATGCAGGATTTATGGTGCCCAAACCAGAAAAGTCCAGGGCAAATCAGGATGGGTTGGCCCTCCTAGGTCCAGCCGAGATCTGGAGTGAGGGGATTTCAAAAGACCAACATGAGCCAGGGGCAGTGGCACACGCCTGTGGTCCCAGCGACTCGGGAGCCGAGGCAGGAGGATTGCAAGTTCAAAGCCAGCCTCGGCAGCGTGGGGAGACAAGATTAAAGAGAACAAACAGCACTTGAGCGCTCTCAGGAGCTTTAGGATATCCTCTTTTCCTAACCCATCTGAAAGGTCAGGCAAACAAGCAGCTCCTCCCTGAAGTCACCGACCCTGTGTGCGGTGACCAGGGCCCTCCCGCTGTCCAGAAGAGGGTCCTCAACTCGGGAACACCTCATGAGCGTGGCCAGGTGACAATTTAGTTTTAAGATCGTAGTTGGCTTTATCTCCTGTTCTAGAGCAGCGAGGCTCTTCATCACGTAAAGTAGAACAAATGTGCTGACGAGCCAAACGGAGGAGGCTGGTGTCCTCGACAAAGAGGGCTGGACACAGTAGACAGATTGAAAGGAGGACTGGCCACTTCAGAGTGACTTCACTGTGCAGCAGGAAAGGGAGACAGGAGAGAAAAAGAACATCAGGTGTCCCGTGTGTGTGTGTGCGTGCGTGTGTGTGTGTGTGTGTGTGTGTGTGTGTGTGCGTGCGAAGATCATGGCAAAGGGAACTTTGCTATCGTGCCAACTGACATCGGCCCTTTTGGGAGATCTGGCTGTTATCTCTCTTTCCCGATTTCTCAGAAGGTCAGATAAGTAGCCGAGTATCCCTTTGGGGACTGGAATGTTAGCGAAAGTGACTCCATTTTGACTTTTAGTTTCATCCAGGAGCTTAGTCAGAAACCATGGCCTTCTCTAACAGTTACTTAACAGCATAAACCTTTTAAAATATACCGCCCATGCTCAAATTTCCCCAATAAGGTCCTGTATACATTTTTCTATTTTTGAATTCAGGGAGCCGGGTGCTATGGTGTAGACCTGTGATCCCCGCATCTCCAGAGGCTGAGGCAGGAGGATCACGACTTTGAGGCCAGCCCTCAGCAACTTAGCCAGACCCTGTCTAAAAAAGAAAAAGAAATAAGTGGGGGGACTTGGGATGTAAGTCAGTGGTAAAGCATTTCATTCAATCAATTAATAAAAATTCAGACACAGGCCTGCATATTGCTTTTCACTGTCACTTTTCTTTTGTGTCACCCTATTGTAGATGGACACCAGTTCCCTAGCCTTCCTTTGTCTCTCATATGGGCGATTTTTCTCATGGTATACACCAGCCAGTTCTGCAGAAAGTCTTTCAATTTGGATTAGTCTGATTATTTCAACAGCTCCAGATACAGGTTGAACATATTTGGGGAAAAAAAAAAAAACAACTTAAAGGTAATACTGTGTGGTCCTCAAGGAATGATCTTTTAAATTTATAGCAGCTGCCAGGCACCATGGTAGCCCACACCAGTAACCCCACACCAGTACTCGGGGGTGGAAAACAGGAGGATTGCAAATTTGAGGCCAGCCTCAGCTATTTAGCAAGACTTTGTCTCAACTATTTTTTTTTCCAAAAAGTACCGGAGGTGTTGCATAGCACCCCTGGGTTCAATCCACAGTACCAACAAAATCAAATAGACAAATAAATAAATAAATTTATAAGCATTGACCGTCCAGCCTCTTAAAGGGGAAGACATTGAAATGACCAAAAGGTGAAGGACCTTGTCCAGATCATATGAGGCTCTTCCTTGGTAACCCCAGATGCTAATCCTCATACAGGTTCTCACTGAGGGTTTTAGCACCTCGCCTGTGCTGAGGCTGGCTTTGAACTCAAGATCCTCCTGCCTCAGCCTCCTGAGCTGCTGGGATTACAGTCCTGCACCACCACCACGCCCGACTAGGAGGATCTTAAATCAGAGGCCAGCTTGGGCAATTTAGTAAGATCGTGTTCAAAATAAAAAGGGCTGGGGGGTGGCTCAGTGGTAAAGCGCCCCTCAGTTCAATCCCTGTATGGCAAAAACCAAAACCAAAACCATAACAGAACAACAGAAATGGACTCGTGCTTTTTTGCTTTTTGGTGCTGGGGATGAAGCCCAGGCCCTCGAGCATGCTCAGCACGTGCCCTGTGACTGCGCCTCCCCCAGTGCTGCATGCTATTTTTCCTGGTCAGCAGTCAGCAAGACTACAGAAAGCAGCCTTTTCCTTGTGACTTCTGCACACAGCTCCTCTCTCCAAGAGGAACTCCATTGTGGTGCAGACTTCCTTTCTTCCGATCCTTCCTCTTTTCAAGATAAGGCCGGTTTTTCCCAGGGCTCTGGGGACCACACCTAGAGAAGCCGTTCCAGGCCAGCCCAGCATTGTTTCCCTGCTCTGATAAGGCTCCAGGGCACAGAACAGTCCCTCTGTCGCCTACCTGTCTCCAAGGCACTCTGAGGTTGACTCCTGACTCAGTCCGCACTCTGGCCACTTCTGTTAGTAGGCTAGTTAACTGTCTTTTTATTGTATGCTCTTAATAGCCAGTTAGCAGACCATCCCCAGAATTATGGCTCAAACCCAAGGTTGTAAAGCTTGAACTGCATCAGAATCACCTGGGGGGCTTGTTGAGACACTCCTTGCTGGGCCCCTCCTCCAGAGCTGCTGATTCCGGAGCTCTCTGGGGATGGGCCAGGAATTTGCACTTCTTCTTCTTCTTTTTTTTTTTTTTTTTGGTGGTGGGTGGGAGGGGATTGAACCCACATGCACTTTTTTTTTTTTTTAATGCACACATTTTTATTTGGAGACAGGGTCTCACTAAATTTCTTAGGACCTCGCTAAATTGCTGTGTCTGGCTTTGAACCTGCTTTCCTCCTGCCTCAGCTCCCAAACCACTGGGATTACAGGTATAAGCCACCACGCTCAGCAAGAATTTGTATTTCTAATCTGTTCCCAGGTGATACTAATGTTGGTGTTGGTGGTCCACAGACACAAGAATCACAGGTTTCAATTGTCATTTGCATAATTCAATTGATTAGCCAAGTGCCTGTAATTATGCCTGTAATCCCAGAGGAGGCTGAGGCAGGAGGACTGCAAGTTCAAAGCCAGCCTCAGCAATTTAATGAAGAGCTAAGCAACTCAGTGAGACCCTGTCTCTAAATAAAATGAAAAACAGGACTGGGGGTGTGGCTCAGTGGTTCAGTGCCCCTGAGTTCAATCTCTGGTACCCTCTCCCGCCAAAAAATAGAAGAGATAATTCAATTGATTATACTGAAGTATTTGATTGATTTAATTGAAGATTGAACCCAGGGGTGCTTTACCACTGAGCTACATCCTCAGACGTTTTTATCTTTTATTTTGAGACAGGGTCTCAGTATGTTGTTGTGGCTGGCCTCGAATTTGCACTCCTCCTGCCTCAGCCTCCCAAATTGCTGGAATTACAGCTGTGTGCCAACACGTCTGGCCTGTAGTGAAGTATTTTAAAGTGAGTTACAGGGCTGGGACTGGCTCAGTGGTAGTGCACTTGCCTTGCATGTGTGAGGCACTGGGTTTGATTCCAGGACCATGTATAGATATATAAAATGAAGATCTATCAACAACGAAGGGGAAAAACATCTTTTTAAAAGTGAATTACAAGCTGGGCCTGGTTGCACATGCCTGTAATCCCAGCAATGAAGGAAGACTGAGGCGGGAGAACCGCAAGTTCCAGTCCAGCCTCAGCCACTGAGACCTTGTCTCAAAATAAAAGATAAAAAGGGCTGAGGATGTAGGTCACAACTAAAAACACCCCAGTGTTCAATCTTTAATACAAAATTAAATAAATAACCAAATAAATAAGCTAGTTATAGACAGACACCCTAAAACCTGACAGCCTGTACTTTTTTTTCAGAATTGGGCATTGAACCCAAGGTACCTATCACTGAGCCAAACTCCCAGTCATTTATTTTATTTTTTTGAGACAGGATCTCAGTAAATTGCTGAGGCTGGCTTCAAATTTAGGATTCACCTACCTCAACTTCCTGAGTCGCCTGGATCACAGGCGTGCGCCACCGAACCCCTCTCAACTCCCATTTTAAATGGGCTCAAATTCCTCTTTTTTTTTTTTTTTTTTACTATGCCTCATCTGTCTTGAAAAGTTTTCTGTTCTGGCCTCAGTATGTACCCTGCGTCTGTCCTTTTCTCCCACACCATCCTAGTCCAAATTCACCTCCCCTCTCACCTAAAATATCGTAGCCACTTCCTGTCTGGTGTCCTCTCCCATTCCTGCCCCCACCCCCAACCAGTGGCCCAGAGGATCCTGGAAAACTGCAAGTCAGATCTTGACACGCTGCTGAAAACCCGCCCAGCAGCTGCGCTCTGGGAATAAATTGCAGACTTCTTTACAACCAGCAAGCGCCTGCCTGCCCGCCCGCCCCTGCCCGGCCTCTGCCATCGTCGCTTGGCTCTCTGGCTTTGCCTGGGCGCTGGAGTCTTCCTGCCTTGCAGACACCAAGCCACGGGTACTTGTGATTGGCTGGAATTGTCCCCCACTCTCACCCCAAAATCTGCACTTGGTCGGTGCTCTCTTCGTGTATGTAAAGGATGAATGAAGCGACGCTGGAGATGTGCTGTGGGAGGCAAAAGGAGGAGGGGGAGATGCGCATCCTATGTCATCACTTAAGAAAAAACATACCTCGGTGCCCTTCCCTGACACCCAATTAGAATACCTCAGAAAAGATACCCAAGGGACAGGTAACCGAGGAAGGAGTGGCCCATGCCTGTAATGCCAGTGGCTTGGGAGGCTGAGGCTGGAGGATGTCAAGTTGGAAGCCAGCCTCAGCAATTTAGCAAAGCCCTAAGCAACTCAGTGAGACCCTGTCTCAAAATAAAATACAAAAGAGGGCTGGGGGTGTGGCTCAGTGGTTAAGTGCCCCTGGGTTCAATCCCAGTACCAACTAATAATAATGATGATGATGTTGATGATGATGATGATAATAATTATATAAAAAAGAAACAGGTAACTGCTTGCCCCCAGGGAGGGAAACTAACACAGAGGAGAGTGGAAGATTTTTATCATAATTTTTTTTTTCCCCCTACCATGGATTGAACTCAGGGTGCTGACCACTGAGCCGCCTCCCCAGCCCTATTTTGTATTTTATTTAGAGACAGGGTCTCACTGAGTTGTTAGTGCCTTGCCCTTGCTGAGGCTGGCTTTGAACTCGTGATCCTCCTGTCTCAGCCTCCCAAGCCATGGGGATTACAGGCGTGCATCATGGCACCCGCCCCACCAGCCTTTTCTTATTCTTTTTTTTTTTTTTTTTTTTTTTGTAGTCGTAGGTGGACAGCATGCCTTTATTTTATTTGTTTATTTTTATGTGGTGCTGAGGATCGAACCCAGTACCTCACACGTGCCAGGCAAGTGCTCTACCACTGAGCTACAACCCCAGCCCCTTTTCTTCATTTTGAATCTTGTGTCAGAGCCACGTATTTATGTAGTCAAAGTTAATAAACAAGTCAATCCAATCAGCCCTGTGGCCGCTGTGTGCCTGTCCCCTTCTCCTGGAGCCCTGATCACTATCTGAACTATCTTGCTTGTGTGTGTGTTGTGTGTGTGTGTGTGTGTGTTAGCTTTTATTTTCTGCCTCCTGCCCCCCAGTTTATAACTCCCTAAAAACAGGAGCATTGCTCCCTGTGGCTCTCCATCCCATTTCCAGGGCTAGCAGAGTGCCAGATGAGTGGTAAGAGCTGAATCAATATTTGTTGAATGATGGATCTTGTCCAATGAGGACGAGGTGGAGAGGCTTGTAAGATAAGATCACCTGGGGATCCAGGACCTGCATACTGAGCCTCGGTTGGCTGGCTAGCTTGGAATCCCAGGGGCTTTTCACTAATGTACTTTTTTTCTTTTCTTTTTTTGGTACTGAGGATTGAACTCATGGGTGATTTAACACTAAGCTACATTCCCTAACCCTTTATTTATTTATTTATTTATTTTATTTTGGGTCAGGGTCTCACTCAGTGGCTGAGGCTGGCCTGGAACTTGTGATCCTCCTGCCACAGCCTCCGGAGTCGCTGGGGTTGCTGGCATGCACCTTGCCCAGCTCTGCTTTGAAAGTGTGGGCATGCTCTGTGACTTCCTTGAACACGCCAGAGTCTGCAGAATACTGCTGGGGTTTCCTGCTGTGGGTGCTATTCTGGCCTGAGAAATCGGCAGAGAACTAGATCTGCATTTGCCCAACTTCTCTTGTTTCCTTCTTTCAGGAAACATTATTAAAAAAAAAAAAGGGAATACTATATTGATATGTAAATGAAACCCATGTCCCTTGCCATACTTGGAAGGTCACAGCAAGAATAAAGATAGTGAAACAACAGGAAGTCGCCTTGTTTCTTGTCCCAAAAGGAGATTGTAAACCAGACATGGTTATCCACTCCTGTAATACCAGCGGCTCGGGAGGCTAAAGCAGGAGGATCACAAGTTCAAAGCCAGCCTCAGCAATTTAGCAAGATCTTGTCTCTAAATTAAAAAAAATAAAAAAAAGAGTTGGAGGTGTAGCCCAGTGGTGAAGCTTGCCTGGCATGTGGGAGGCCCTGGGTTCAATCCCCAGTTCTAAGAAAAGAGGCTTGTGCCATGCTGAATCCTTGTCTTTTTACAGAAAGAGGATTGAAAAAGGAGGTGTTTTTTTTTTTTTAAATCCCAAATCATTTCATCTTCTCTAGAGGAAACTTTGAGCCTAAGTAACTCATTTCAGAAATGGGGAAACTGATGTTCAGAATGATAGGTGACGTTTTCCAGAGCATTCATTTAGGCATTCGTCAAATCTTCAGACCATAAGCTTTGATAATCGGAGGCCTATCAACATATACTTGGGACAGTGCCTGCGCATGGTGTCGCTCAAGGGATGTGTCCTAACAGGATTGGTAACTTTTCTCCTGCATAGTCATTGCATTCCCGTGAGTTGTTTCTGTAGGGCAACTGACAGTTGACCTTTTGGTCCGAGCTAGACTTCCATTCCATGAGAGCAGAGGCTATAGATTTTTATTTGTTTGTTTGTTTGTCTTTGGTACCAGGGATTGAACTCCGGCACTTCACCACCGACCCACAGCCCCAGCCCTATTTTGTATTTTATTTGGAGACAGGGTCTCACTGAGTTGCTAAATAGCTGAGGCTGGTTTGAAACTCATTATCCTCCTGCCTCAGCCTCCAGAGCTGCTGGGATTACAGGTGCACCCCACTGCACCCGCCTGCCCAGTCCTTTTTATTTATATATATATATATAAAATTTATTTTGAGACGTGGTCTCACTGGGTTGCTGAGTCTGACCTCAAATTCCCAATCCTCCTGTGTTACTGGGATTATAGGAATGCACCACCGTGCCTGACTTTTATAATATATGTTTTTTTTTTTTTTAAATTTTAACATTTATTTTTTAGTTTTCGGCGGACACAACATCCTTGTTTGTATGTGGTGCTGAGGATCAAACCCGGGCCGCACGAATGCCAGGTGAGCGTGCTGCCGCTTGAGCCACATCCCCAGCCCCTATAATATGTATTTTGAGTAACAGTTTTTTCTTTTCCCCTTTCTTTCCTTTCCTTTCCTTCTCTCTCCCATCTTGAGCTGGGGATGGAGCACAGGCCTTGTGCATACCGAGCATGAATTCTACCAGGAGCAACACCCCGATCTCCAGTAATTGATCTGATTAAGCCAGGTGTTCATGTGTTCTGCCATCCCAGCTGCTCCAGAGGCTGAGGCAGGAGGATCACAACTTCAGGGCCAGCCTGAGCTGGGATCACTACTGCACCTGGTACATACACCACATTAATTTTTTTTTTTTTTTTTGGTATGTGGTGTTGGACTGAACCCAGGCCTCCGCACATGCTAGGCAAGCCTTTACCACTGACCTGCTTCCCCAGCCCTAGGTACGCCACGTTTTGTTGAAGTGTTCACCAGTTGATGGACTTGAGAATTGTGCGCAGGTTTGGACTCATGAAGAGTATTTCCAGGAGTGATCATACACAATTTTTTGTTGGACCTGTTTCTGGTTCTCTGAGGCATGTACGTAGAGTGGAGTTGCTGGGTCACGTGTACCTCCACGGTTGACCTTTCCTGGACCTACAAGATAGTTTTCCAAAGCAGCTGCATGATACGTGATACCTCATAATACCTCCTGTCCTGTGGTAGTCTGGAGTTTAGGTTGCAGGGGATGAGGACTCACTGAATCTTCTTAGGAAAGTGTGGGTGAAGGGCTGGGGACGTGGCTCAGTGGTAGAGGCCCTGGGTTCAATCCCCAGTACTGTCCCTACCCCCGCAAAAAAAGTGGGTTTTTGGTAAGGATATTTGTAGGAATTTTCACTGTGGCATCATCCCTTACAGGAAGTCAACAATAACTAAATAAAGTTGCCTCACAGGCTGGGTTTGGTGGCTCATGTCTGTGATCCCAGCTATTTGGGAGGCTGAGGCAGGAGAATTGCAAGTTCAAGGCAAGTTTGAGGCCAGCCTTGGCATCTTAAGGAGACCCTGCCTCAAAATTAAAAAAAGAGGGCTAGGGTTGTGGCTCAGTGGTAGAGCGCTTGCCTAGCATGTTTGGAGCACTGGGTTTGATTCTCAGCACCACATATAAATAAATATATGAAAGATAAAGGTCCATTGGCAACTAAAAAAACATTTTAAAAAACTTTAAAAAGAAAAGAAAAAAAAGATGTCTAGCCAGTGGAAGGGAGTCTGGATAACCTCCCTGCACCCAGCTCATCCATATAGCCTTTTGCAAAGCAATTCCTGCCTCTGGGCCTTTGCACCTGATGTTCCCTCTGCTAGCAGTGTCTTTGCCTCAGATACTTTGAGGGCTGCCACCTTGGCATCATTCACTTGTCACTTCCCCTGGGGAGTCTGACCCGACATGTGACAGTAGCCCCACTTGCCCCCAGTGTCTCTGATACCACCTTGTGTTCTCCAATGGCCTTTATTCCTTTCTTTCTCTATTCCTCTGACCCCTGCAGTTCTGGGGGTTGAATCCAGGGTGCTCCAGCACTGAATGACACCCCAGCCTTTTTCATTCTTTGTTTTGAGACAGGATCTCGCTAAGTTTCCTTGAACTTGCAATCTTCCTGCGTCAGACTCCCAAGTCCTGGGATTACCAGCATGCACCCCCATGCTGGTGTGTTGACCACTTTGTGCCACGATTTCCTTTATTGTTCATGTTGGGATTATCTGTCCCTTCTCCCAGTCTCTCTCCTACGTGGAGCCGAGCTCTGGGAGGGCAGGTCTGCCTCATCCCGCCCCTACTATCCCGGCATAGGAGCCTAAGTATATGTTACCTTTCATGGTGAAAAGGTTTTGTGATAGTCAAGGATTTCTTGTTTTCTTTTGCTGAGGACGGAATCCAGGCCTTGTGTAAGCAGGGCGTGCTGCACCCCCAGTTGGTTGGTTTTTCTGGTACTGGGGATTGAACCCAGGGTCACTTTACCACTGAGCTGCACCCCCAGGCCTTTTATTTTCTCACTTTGAGACAGGGTCTTGCTAGGGTGCCCAGGCCGGTCCCCTAGCTGTTGGAAGTGCAGTGTCTGCCCCATGCTGGCCTCACCCAGGGTCTTTACCCCAGCCTCCACTCCTCACAGTCCCAGGGTCTGCCTGGCTCTGCACAGCTCCCCGCTCCCGGCCCCTCAGGCTTGTTTCTGTGCAGTGACTTTGGGTCCTGGAGCCCAGGGCCTCATTTCCTGTCCCTGTGTTTGCATTTCCTACCTAGACCCTGGCTTGGGGGACCTGGCGCCCCTCTTGTGCCGTCTTAGTGCAGGTTCTCACTTACGGGCTTGGTTTTACTTCTGTTTTTGGGTTTTGGCCTCCGGGGATTTCCCTTTCTTTCTGGTGAACTTAGTTTTCATTTGAAATGAATGTTTGCTACCTTTTACCCAGAATTTCCACCTGTCTCTGGTGGAGGCGGCCTTTGGGCTGTCCCATCTGGTGTCCATGGACCACCTGCAGTTTTCTTCCGGGGCCTCTTTCTACCTCTTGGATCTGAAGATTCAGAATTGCTGTCCTTTCCTGTCCAATCCCAGGCCCTCCTCGTCTGGATCCCGTTCATCCCTCAGCTTCAAGCCCTGCAGTGACAGCTGATGCACCCCCAGTGCAAACCTGACGGCTCCCCGTTCCTGTTTGGCCACATGTTTTTGTGCCCAACCAGCTCATAAATCATGACCAGCCTGCAGGGCTGCCCTGGGGGATACCTGTGCTCACCCAATCCATGGGCCCTGAGCAGAAGTGGCCAGTCACGTGACAGTGGCTTCTGCCCTTCCTGTAGAGGGACCCGTGGGCAGGGCGCCCTGACTGACACCTGCAGGAGCTCACACTCGGGGCCTCTGAGAGGCCCTTGATTGACACTAGCCGAGGGCGTTTTGTTGTGTTTTGCTTTTTTGTCTTTTAGAGCCAGGCTCTTAGCTTGGCTTCCCGTTCACCCGGCATAAGTACTGCTGCATGCCCCAACACGGCCTCCTCAGGTTCCTACTCGAGAATTACCTAATAATTGGGAAGGCTTTATCTTTTTAAATAAGCTCACTGGCATTACTTGAAAACTCAACTCCATTTTTGTAAAAAAGAAGGAACTGTGTAATTCCAGACCTAGGATCAGCCAACCTTTAAAACCTTTAAAAGCCTGAGACTCTGCATAATGGACGTCATGTGGCCAATGAGACAGCAGGGCTGTCCACCCGTCCAGTTTGAAGAGACCTCCCAGACAACTTAAAAAAAAAAATCAAGAACAAAGTAACGTGGACAGTATGTTGTTATTTGTTACAACAATTCCCCCCCCCTAAGGATTGCACCCCGGGATGCTCTACTATCCCAACCCCTTTTACTTTTTCACTTTGAGACAGGGTCTCACTAAGATGCTGAGGCTGACCTCAAACTTGTGGTCCTCCTGTCCCAGCCTCCTGAGTCACTGGGATTACAAATGCATGCCACTGCCCCTGACTTGTTTTGCAATGATTTATGTATGTATACATTGTGTTTCTTATCTTATTTATTTTTATGTGGTGCTGAGGACCGAACCCAGGGCCTTGCATGTGCTAGGAGAGTGCTCTACCCACTGAGCCACAACCCCAGCCCCCACTTGTTTATAAATGTTTCTTTATAAATGCAATTGGTCTCTGATTTATGATGATTTGACTTACAATTTTGCCTTATGATGATGTAAAAGTGATATGCATTCAATAGAAACTGTACTTTTGGTTTTGGAATTTTGACCTTTTCCCTGAATGTGGTGGCTCTGTGTCATCCCCGTTAACCTGAAGGTCAACAGCCCATACTTGAGTGGACTTGGTAACTCTATTCTGTAGGTTAAGTGCGTCAACATTTTTTGACTTGACATGTTTTCAACTCATGATGGTTTGATAAGGATATTCCTACTGTAAGCTGAAGAGCACCCGCACATCCCTAAAAGGAACCTAAAACATCGGTGATACTGGCTGCCTGTGGGGGAGGGACTCGCAGTGCATTTCCTTTATGTAATTTTAAAAGAAAAGGGGGGACCAGGTGCAGTGGCGCAGCCTGTAATCCCAGCTGCTCTGGAGGCTGAGGCAGGAGGATGGCAAATACAAAGCCAGCTTCAACAATTCAGCAAGACACTGACTCAAAATAAAATCATAAAAACAGCTGGGGCTGGGGATATGGCTCAGTGGTTAAGTGCCCCTGGATTTAATCCCTGGTACCAATAAAATAAAATAAAACAAAGCAGGGGTCGGAGAAGACAAAGGGGGGAAGGGAAAGAATATGTAAATTAAAGCATCCAAGAGATTTTGCTGAAAAATGGCTAGTCATTAAAATTTCTCTCCAGGGGAGGAGGGTAAGGATTAAACTGGCCCCTCAAAGCCGCCACCTCATGACCACTGACAGTGTGCCTAACTTTCCACTTGAATTTGTCCTTGGGGCTGACAAATTTTCAGTTCCTTATACCACATGGGAGGTATTCTGCAGGGATTCAGCACACGCTTAGCTTGTGCGAAGTTTGATCCCCAGCACTGCAAAAAATAAATTAATAAATTAATTAAATTAAATTTAAAAATATATAATATTTTATAAAATATATAAAATATATATTTTTTGTTATACATATTTTTGTAATTGGGGACTGAACTCAGGATTGCTTAACCACTGAGCCACATCCCCATCCCTGTTTTGAGACAACATCTTGCTAAATTGCTTAGGGCCTCCTTAATTTGCTGAGGCTAGCCTCAAATTTGTAATCCTCCTGAGTTGCTGGGATTACAAGCACGGGCCACCCTGCCCAAACTTCTGGATATGGATTTCAGTTTCTTCAGAGATGTTCTTTCACATCTGAACCAAAATCTCCAGCGGTCCTCTCCAGTCCTGGTGATTCTTCAATTTCCAGACCCCGAGTTTCTTTCATTCAAAACACTGTATTTTAGAGAAAATCCCGGTCTTCTCCCCCTGGCTGTTCTGGTCCTGTTCCTCTGCTGGTACTGGGAAGACGTAAACTGGACATCACTAATCTCATTGAGGAAGAGTTCATTAGCCAGACAAGATGGTGCGAGCCTGTAATCCCAGCTACTTGGATCCTGAGGCAGGAACATTGCAAATTCAAGGCCGGCCTCAGCAGTTTAGAAGGCCCCAGGCCACTTAGCCCACAGCCCTAACCCTCAAAATAAAAAAATAAAAAGGGCTGGGGATACAGCTCAGTGGTGAAGTGCCTCTGGGTCCAATCCCCAGCACCAAAAATAAATAGATAAATAAAATAAAAAACAATCATGGTATATCTTGTTAGAAAAGACAGGACAGCGCTCCAGGTGCCTCTTCCTTTTTTTTTTTTTTTTGATACTGGGGATTGAACACGGGGCGTTTTACCACTGAGCCACATCCCCAGCTTTTTTTTTTTAACTGTTGTTGAGACAGGGATCTTGCTAAATTGCTCAGACCAGCCTTGAATTTGGAATTCTCTTGTCTCAACTTTCTGAGTTCCTAGGATTCAGGGTTGTGTTACCCCCTACTGCCTCTAATTCTTCTTTTTTTGGTAACAGAGATTGAACCAGGGGTGCTTAACCCCTGAGCCACATCCCAGCCCTTTTTTATTTTGAAACAGGGTCTTGCTAAATTGTTTACAGCTTTGCTAAATTGCCGAGGCCTGCCTTGGACTTGTGATGCTCCTGCCTCGGCCTCCCGAGTCTTTGGGATCACAGGTGCGCCCAGTGCTATGAGTATTTCTGCACAGGTTTTTCCTGTAGACGTGTTTTCTTTTCTTTTTCCAGGTAGGCTGAGCGTAGAGCCAGGCTTCTCCAGGCTAGATGAGCGCTCTCCAGGGCGCTGTATCCCCATCCCCTTGGCGGTTATATGCCTAGGAGGGGTTGGCGGTTACATGGCAGCTCCAGGGGTAGCCCTGGAAGAACTGGTCAGCTGTCCCCAGCAGAGCCTCGTTTTACCATCTCACCAACAATGTAGGAAGGTTCCTATTTTCCATATTCTTGTCAACTCTAGTGTTTTTATTTAGAGGTTCTACAATGGGTAATTAACATTTGATGATAAGTTATTTCCCCCTTCATATGTAAGTCTCAGAAAGAAAAAGAGAAAAAAAAATCATGAAAAAAAAATCCGGAAATCAGCTGGCCTTCCAGTCCTTCCAGCTGCCCAGAGCCGTTCGCAGGTCACAGGGCAGGACAAGTCGGCTGGGCCAGCTTGAGTGCCAACTGCAGCTGGCTTCGATGCCATCCCTGGCACAAAAGCCACAGGTCACCCAACCCCACTCTGGGCTGTAGGAAGCCACCTGAACAAGGTCACAGGGGCCTGAAAAACTGCCCTCAACTACTAAGAATGCGTCTTAAGTGTGATTCTTCTCAGAGGTGTTTTTTCCTTTTAAAGCAAAACATCGAATCAAGTATTCATCGGCCTGACTCACATCCAGGGGCCGCTGTCTCTCTGCCCCTCAGCTGGGAGAGAAGAGGTCCAGACCCCAGCCGGGGTAGAGCCTGCGTGGGGCCCATTCCAGAGGAGGGATTTCCACACCAGAGCTGAGGCATGTGCAGGTCTTAGGCATCAGCCCCAGCAGTCTATTTTCACTAGCCGAGAAATTTCAGGCTGTAATAACTATAATGAGGCAAAATGGGAGGACAAAGGAGGACACTGTCATTTCCCCCTATTACTAGGGTATGACTAACCTGCCACTTATTGAGTGTATATTTTGTGCTTGACACTTTTTAGAGCTATCAGTATGTTGTTGAATTTAATTCTCAAAATACCTAAGATACAGATATTATTATTGTTACTGTTGTCATTATTATTATTGTTCTCCTTTTAGGAAACGAAGGCACATAATGTTCAAGTCACTAGCCATTGTCACACAGCTTTGGAAGTAGCAGAACAGGATTAGCAAGTTAGGCAGTGAGTCCCAAATCCCATATTCTTTTTTTTTTTTGTGGTGCAGGGGATTGACCCCAATGACCTGCACATGTTTGGCAAGCCCTGTGCTAGTGAGTTAGATCCCTAACCCTTTTTAAAACTGTATTTTGACACAGGGTTTGCTAAATTGCCAGGGCTGGTCTGGAACATGAAGTCCTCCTGCCTCTCAGTCTCCTGAGTCACTGGGATTATAGACGCGGGCCACTGCTGCCAGCAAAGCTTGTATTTTTTTTTCTGGGAGGGGGAGGCGGGGATTGAACTCAGGGGCACTTGACCACCAAGGCACACCTCCAGCCCTATTTTGTATTTTATTTAGGGACCGGGTCTCACTGAGTTGCTTAGCACCTCGTTTTTTGCTGAGGCTGATTTGAACTCAACAATCCTCCTGCCTCAGCCTCCTGAGCCACTGAGATTACAGGTGAGTGCCACTGTACTGGGCAAAGCTTTTATTTTTAACCACTAAGTTTTATATATATATATATATATATATATATATATTTTTTTTTTTTTTTAAAGAGAGAGTGAGAGAGTGTGTGTGCGTGTGTGTGTGTGAGAGAGAGAGAGAGAGAGAGAGAGAGAGAGAGAATTTTTAATATTTATTTTTTAGTTCTCGGCGGACACAACATCTTTTGTTGGTATGTGGTGCTGAGGATCGAACCCGGGCCGCACGCATGCCAGGCAAGCGTGCTACTGCTTGAGCCACATCCCCAGCCCGACCACTAAGTTATATTATAACTCGATAAAAGATGGAAGAAAGCGGGGCACGGTGAGAGCAGCAGGAAAAAAACAAAATAGAGCCCTTGGACTAGACCCAGGTAAGAGGCATTTCAGCCCAAGGCTGAAATAGCATTCCCTCGATTTGGGGATGGCCATATGCCTCAGTTTCCATTGTAAGAGATAAAAGAGGACATTTCCTTAAGGGTAAGGAAAGGAAGAATTTTGCAAAGGATTTTATATCTAAAAGAAAGAAAAAGGCAAGTTGTAACATTTCTCTTAACATTCCTTCTTCTGTTCCTGTATTTGAACTCCATTGTGAGCTGATATGATGCTTTCGCTGTGGCAGCCATCTGGTGACCATGAGGCTTGTAGGCTTAGGATACAAAAACAATACACTGAGGACGGTGCAGGAGAATTGCAAGACCCTGGTTCTTTTTTTTTTTTTTTTCTTTTTTAAAAATACCTTTATTTTATTTATTTGTTTTTATATGGTGCTAAGGAACAAACCCAGTGCCTCAGACATGCAAGGCAAACGCTCTACCAACTGAGCTCCAGCCCCAGCCCCTACCCTGGTTCTGAATTATTTACCTCTAGAAATGTTCAATGATATAACTGAACGTCTTTGTTGTCTATGTGTCTGTGGAGAGGCAGTAACATTGTAGTTAAGGTCGTGAGTTTGTAGACCTGCATTTATATCCTTGGGCAAGTTGCTGAATTGTTCAAGGCCTCCACTGACTCATCTGTAGGAAGATTTTAAAAGACCTACTGCTTAGTGTTATTGCAAGGGATAGGTGATCTCCAAAGGTGCCTGCCAAGGAAAAGATTTCTGAGTTCTGGTTACTAGCATCTTTTTTTTTCTTTCAGATGGGCTTCTTACTATGTTGCATAGGCTGGCCTTAAATTGGTGGGCAAAAGAGATCCTCCTGCCTCAGCCTCCTGAGTGGCTGGGACTATAGGTGTGTGCTACCATAACCATCTTGGTTAGTACCAGCTCTTTTTTTTTCTTGCCATAAGTTCTCCCCCTTCTTGCCAACATTTTATTTTGGAAATTTACAAGTCTATAGAAAACTTGTAAGAACAATATAATAGGGGTTGGGGTGGGGCTTAATGGAAGAGCAGGCCTCAGGTTTAATCCCCAGCACCCAAAACAGCAGCAGCAACAAACAACATAATAAACACCTATGCATACCAAAACTGGCTCTACTAATTGGTTACATTTTGTCACATTTGCTCACATGCACTACCCCCCGCCCCCCCTTTTAGTACTGTGGGTTTAACCCCAGGAACACGGTCTTTTATTTTTATTTTTTTTATTTTGAGACAGGGTCTTGATAAGTTGCCTAGGGCCTCTATAAATTGCTGAGGCTGGCCTTGAATTTTTGATCCTCCTGCCTTAGCCTCTAAAGCCAATGAGATTACAGGCATGTGCAACTGTGCCCAGCATTTTTTTTTTTTCTTGTTTTGGAACTGGGGTATTGAACTCAGGGGCATTCAACCACTGAGCCACATTTCCAGGCCTATTTTGTATTAATTTAGAGACAGGGTCTCACTGAATTGGTTAGCAACTCACCATTGCTGAGGCTGGCTTTGAATCCTCCTGTCTCAGCTTCCTGAGCCACTGGGATTACAGGCAAGTGCCTGGCAGCAAACCCCCCCCCCCTTGAATCATTTGAAGTAAATTACTGGCAGGCTGTTAGCGTTTTTTTTTTTTTTTTTTTTTTTTTTTTTTAAATTTATGGTACTAGGGATTGAACCCAGAGGCTCTCTATCACTAAGTCACATCCCCTTTATTATTTTTTGAGACAGTCTTGCTAAACTGTTGAGGCTGGCCTTGAACTTGAGATCCTCCTGTCTCAGCCTCCCAAGTAGCTGGCCTTACAGTATGTGCCACCAAGTTTGGCTCTAGTTTGTATTTGTTTTTAAGTTGGTGTTATTTTGTTTTATTTGGGCCTTTATTTTGTTCATTTATATGTGGTGCCGAGAACTGAACCCAGTGCCTCACACATGCTAGGCAAGCATTCTACCACTGAGCCTCAACCCCAGCCCTATTTTTTATTTTGAAGTCTAGTGGTCTGTTATTTGCATGTGTAACATATGACCAAAGTAGATCAATGGAACAGATTATGGAATCCTGGAATGAGCTGATGAAGTTTCAGGAGGAAAAGACTAGTTTTCTTTAGATCTGGGTGGGTCCTAGATGAGAGGTCCAGGCACCCTTTCTTCCCTTGCTGACAGTTCTAGGCCTGGTTCTCCTCACTCCCTTGGAGTCTGTGAGTTCCTGCATTCAGTTCATGACATTTCAGAATCTACTGCTGTTGCTGCAGCCCAAGGACCCTGACTGCTCCGCTCCCTTGAGAAGTGAGCTCTGTTCTGGGGCAGGCAAGCAGGGTTTTCACACGGTCAGGATGTCTCGGGCAGAAGGTCTTTGTGTTTGCAGAGCTTCAACTCCTAATCCCATCTGCTTGAGCTTCTGATCCTGTCCTCAGAGTTTACACTTCCAGTTCTCAAGTCAAGCCAGTTTTCTTTGGAGCAATTTTAGAATTTAAAGCTATTCTTTCTTCTTATTGAAAGTTCTCAACCAGGGCTGGGGTTGTAGCTCAATGGTACTGTGTAGTGCTTGCCTAGCATATGAGAGGCACTGGATTTGATCCTCAGAACCGCATATAAATAAATGAATAAAATAAAGGTCAATCAAAAAAAAATATATAAATTTTTTAGGGGCTGAGATTGTGGCTCAGTGGTAGAGTGTTCACTTTGCACACATGAGGCACTGGGTTCGATCCTCAGCACCACATAAAAATAAATAAATAATTAAAACAAAGGTATTGTGTCCATGTTCAACCAAAAATATTAAAAAAAATGAATTTTTAAAAACAGTTCTACAAAAGTCTATGCTTTAGGCCTGGGGTTGTGACTCAGTGGTGCAGCACTTGCCTAGAATGTGTGAGGCACTGGGTTTGATCCTCAGGACCACCTATAAATAAATAAAGGTATTGTGTCCATCTACAACTAAATATTTACATATGCATACACACACATATATATTAAAAAAATCTATGTTTACAGAGTGTTTCAATCATTTATTGCTGCATTACAAACCACTGTAGACTTTCATGACTGAAAGAACAACCACTTCTCTTTTAATCTCCCGTGACTCTGCAGGTTGACAGGGCTCAGTGGGGTGGTTCTTCTGTTGCAGGTCCACAGGGATCTGCAGATCAGCTTATAGCTGGCCTGGAAGGACTGAAATATGCAAGATGGCTCACTCATGGGGCTGGCACTTGCTACTGGCTCTTGCCTGGGATCTCAGCGTGGACTGTAACCTGGAGTCCCCAGTTTTCCTTGGTGTGGGCTCCCCGTGTGGCTTGGGCTTCCCATAGCAGGGAAGCTGGATTCCAGGAGGAAGGACGTGAAAGCTGCCAATAATCTTAAGGCCCAAGCTTGAAAGTCCTCCCCATATTACTTCCGCCATTTCCGTTGGGCAATAGTCACAGAGCCGGCCCCAGTGCAAGGAACGCTACATGCGATCAACCTCTTCATGGAGGAGGGGGGTGGCCTGTGCAGACAGGGAGGAAAGAATGAAGGCAGGTGTCTTTTCTTCACAGACTTCTACCCGTGCCTGTGACTCAGCTGGCTTGGATTTGGGTCTAGAGTAGCATCACTCTGCTGGCACTCAGGAAAGGATCCCCCTAGAAGCTCCACCAAAATCCACACAGGAGTTGCTTCTTCCTGGAATCTTCTCTGACTCTACTTGAGCACATAGTTTTTACTGTTAATATCAGTTATACTTTCTATGAAAATATATGTATCTGCTTAACTATGTGTATTTTCTGCACACATATATAGTGCATTTGAACTGTAAATTGATCTTTTCTTCTTGGGGGTGGGTGGGTACTGAGGATTGAACTCACAGGTGCTTTAGCACTGAGCCACACCTGCAACCCTTTTTATTGCATTTTGAGACAGGGTCTCACTAATTTGCCCAGGCTGACCTTGAACTTGCCATCCTCCTGTCCTAACCTCCAAGTCACTGGGGTTACAGGCAAGCACCACCACACCAGGCTCTGTGTAGAGCTGTGTAAGTTCTACCTGAGGAGGCACTGCATCAGATACCTGGATAAAAAACAGGGAACAAGTCAGGAGGAAAGAAAATTCTAGACAAAGGGAACAGCACGCACAAAGCTCCTGAGGCAGGAGTATGCTAGACACATGCAGAAGTCGGTGTCTGGCCTAGCCTGGGTGGAAATGGGTAGAGATATATTGTTTGAGATCAAGAAAGCTCAGTGAGGGTCTGGGTTTTATTCCAAAATTTATGGGATGCCATTGGAAGGTGTTCAAGTTGGAGGTGATGTGTCTTAATATATAATTTTACAAAGATCCCTCTGTTACTTAGTGAGAAATGGCTGCAGAGGGCCGATGAGAAAAGCAGGAAGCGTAGAGTGGCTGGGAGGCAGTTGCAGTTGCCCAGGTGAAAGGCCATGGGGGCCTGAAGTCTAGTTTCCATCTCTGCATTCTCTGTACCTAATATGGTATTTACTTATTACTCGCATTTGGTAGGGGAGTGAATTCATCCTTGCAGTACATACATACATGCATATTGCACTCCACCACTGAGCTACAACCCCAACGCTCAAGGAAAAAAAAGAACTTTTATTTGTAGATGGGGTCTTCATAAGTTGCTGAGGCTGATCTTGAACCTGCCATCCTCCTGCCTCAGTCTCTCAAGTAGCTGGGATGATAGGCTACTGCCACCAACACGCAGCCATGCAGCAAATAGCGCCTGTACACCTGCTATTGGTAAGCTCTGCAGGGGGTGTTGAAGGGACATCAGGGAAGGAGAGGAGACTTTCCCTTCATGGAGCTTTGATTCTTGTGAGGAGAGAAGATATTAAATAACAGGTAAGTACAGATATATGGTGTTCCTAATGATGAAAGGTACCTTGGAGAGGAACAAATCAGGGAAGAAGGCAGGGAAAGCTGGGGTCCAAGTGGGCAAGAACATAAAAATACAGCAATTATGGAAAAGCCTCTCACATGTGGACAGTGTTCAAGGGGAGAAGAGGGAGTGGGTCATTTAGGTTTTAGGCAGGAAAAACAGCAAGTAAGGTCCCTGAGGCTGGAGTGGGTTAAGCATATTGGAGACCCTGGAGGGCTCCCGTTTCCCTGGGTACAGCAGTGAGTGGAAGACAAGTGGCCAAAGAGCTCAGGGGAGGAAAGGGAGTTGAGGGACAGGTTACGTGGGACTTCCGGGGTTACTGCAAGATTATGGAGTAGGAACACACAGTTGTTTTTTACAGGGGTCCTTCTTGATGCTGTATGGAGGACGGACTCCAGGAGGGTTAGGATGGAAAAAGGAGATGGGTGAAGAGGCTGCTGCAATAGTCCGGGGGGTGTGGGTGTGATGGTGGTGACAGTGGAGCTACCAGATTATTTTATTCAGGCTTAAGACATTTCATTCTAATTCAGTCAGGCTGTGACTGAGGCTCAGGGGTAGAGTGCTAGCCTAGCATGTGCGAGGCCCTGGGTTCGATCTCTAGCACCACATAAAAATAAATAAACAAAATAAAGGTATTGTGTCCACCTACAACTAAAAATATTAAAAAACAAAACAAAACAAACAACAACAAAAAACAACGCTCTCAACAACAAAACGTTCCTCCCCAAAATCTCTTTACATAGAAAGATTATTCTGGGTCGAACAGAATCTCATATTGCATTTGTTTTTCACCTGTTCTATGCTTTGATGTTTTTAAATGTCTAGGCTAGTTGTGTCAAACAATGTTCCATATTCCAGATTGTATGATTATTTTGTATGATTTTAAAATAATATTTAGTTTTTAGTTGGACACCTTTATTTATTTTGATGTGGTGCTGAGGATTGAACCCGGGCCTCGCAGCAGCGCTAGACGAGCGCTCTGCCACTGAGCCCCGGCCCCACGATTATTTTTTACAGTTGGATCAAGGTTTTTTTTTTTTTGTTTTTAACCACGCTTCAGAGGTAGGGTCATGCTTTCTGGGCCTTCCCTGTTGCATGGAAGCAGGAGACACACACACTGACCGGCTGCGGGTGACGCCAGGTTCCCTCTGTCCCCTGGTGGAGGTGGCGTCGGCCTCTCCACGGCAAAGCCAGCTGTCCCTGTTGTGAATCAGAAACCCTGGGAGGGCTACCCCCCAGGAACCGAGTATGCTGTGAATATCCTGTGGCCCAACAACCTCCTCCCGGTGGCCTGGCGTCGCACGGGCACCTCGGGGTCCTGACCTGGGGCCTCGGTGGGCTCATCTGCCAAATGAGGGTCTCCAGGGATGCTGATCCTGAGGACCCTCCATAAGTGTAAGGCGCCAGCGGATGAAGGCATGATACACACCCAGGGCTGGGCGAGGGTTGCACCCCAGCTCTCCCGAGCTCTCGCCGGCTCCGGGAAGGCCGGGGGCGAAGGCCGCCGCGGGGTACCGCGCGGCCACGCCCTCCCTCCGCCGCGGACGCCCTCGCGGGGCGCGCAAGGCCCCCTGGGACCGGTAGTGCTGGGCGTGGCCGCGGGACTACATATCCCAGCGGCCCCCGCGCCGCGGCTCCAGCGGCTGCCGCCTCAGCCCCTCACAGCGACGGCGGCGGCCGCGGCGGAGTCGGTGGCGGTGGCTGCGGGCTGAGCGGCTAGTTTCCGACTTAAAGCTGAGCTGCCAGGAAAATGGCGGCGGGAGGTGAGTGGAGATAAAGGAGGCGGCGGCCGGCGAGGGGTGGGTGCGAGGCAGGGGCCGAGGGCGCGGCGCCCGGGTTGTCGCGAGCCGCGGCTCGGGCTGGGGCTCCGGCGAGGCGCGGAGGGGCGCGCCGGGCACCTCGGGGCCACGCCGCTCCCTCAGCCTCCGCAGCCGGCGCTGGCGGACGGGAGCCCGGGCGGGGCGGGCGCGGGTCCCCGCGTCGAGGGTCGCCGCGGAGTTGGGGGTCCCAAAGTTTTGTCCTCCCGCCGCCCTCGCGGCGCTGGGCTGCGCCCGGGGCTCCGCGCCCCTCCTCCGCCCGCCGCGGCCGCCGGGCTCGGGGCGCCGCGCAGACCCCCGCCCGCCCTCCCGCCGCGCTCCGAGTCGGCGGGTCCCGCGGCGCGCTGCCTCCCGCACTCGGCGGCGGACGGGACCGGAGCGCGGAATTTCTGCGGAATTTCCATTTTGGGCTCGGGCAGGTTCTGGGCAGTTTCCTCAGTCAGGAGGCGTTTTACTGCCCTGCCGCTGGCCGGCGGCTGGGCAGCGGGCAGTTGGCGGGGTCAGCCTGGCGATTACTGGCCACCCCCATTACCTTTTGCCCTCCTCGCGGCCAGGCTTCCTTGTTTCGTGGGTTCAATTTGTGACTCGCACTTGCCTTAAAAAGGGGCCGTGGGGCGTTGGGAGGCTTAGTTGCTTCCCAGGCATTTGGAGGGCATCTGGGGGGGGGGGAAGTGGACCCGAAGAAAGGTTAGGAGAGGGACTGAGCATCTCGAAATCGCACTTGGCAGGAGGAGTTCAGGACTCGCAGATGGAATGACACGCAGCGGGTGAAACTGGCTCCAAGTCGAAACTGCCCCCCACCCCGGGCAAGACTTCCTTTTTGCAGTTTTTGAGCCGAGCCTCAAAGCCAACCTGTTTTTGTTATTAAGCCTGTGCCCGTAAAGAAACAGGAAGGCGCGGAACAGCTGTCTTGCTGCAGTGGTTTTCCGCGGAGTTGAATGAGATGAGTGAGGGTAGTAGTGTGGAGTGCGATTGCTGCATCTCCTTGATTTAAATGCCTGCCCTCAGCTCCAACTAACTGATGTGGCTGCAAGAAAGCGTTTTGTTGCGGCAGGTTGTTTAAAAGATGATTGGGGGAAAAATAGATCTTGAGCGAATGCTGCCTGAATTAAAATGTTAATGGAAACCTGTAAGTTCTTGAACTGTTCTTTAAAAAAAATTTCAAATTACTGTTAGTTTATTTGGACATATATAATACAAGCGAATAAGTACAAAAACATTGAGAAATCAATCTCTTTCCCTTCAAACCCTATAATTCCCCTTCGGAGGCAGTGACTGTTAATCATTTTCTAGAGTTATCTTTGGTTTTCAGGCTAAGTATTTGAAAATTTTTATTTGAACACAGCATGTTGGATACCCAAACCCGGGAAATAAAATGAACAGAAGGAAAGGGAAATGTGGTGGGAACGCTGTTTTCTTTAAAAATGTTGGTAGCTATTAGAAAGGTTCTTCTGAACTTACTGTGTTTCTTTATTTACTCATATCTTAAAGAAATAACAGTCTTTGAGTGTTTAGGATGAAGAACCCAACTAGGGTCATTGTTTGTATGTAAGATAAAGCCTCTGTAAAATGTAAAATGATATCGAACACTATAGCTCCTGTCACTGGAGGTTACTTCAGGTTCTGCATTTAAAAGAGTAGTAATCTAAATTGCCTGTGATCCTAAATTGTGGGGGATTTTCTATACTGGTAGAAATGACTTAGTTGTCCAATGAGCATCAAAGAACCAAAAAGAGGCATATGCCAGCTTTTGGCATATAGAAATAGATTTTGGAGTTGGGGATTGTGGACTAAGTGGGGGGCTGTAATTGTTTCTAGAGCAGTTATATGAACTGCTTCTACCAGAATATCCCTTTATTATGGAGGCTTTGAAAATACAAAGTTCAGCTTAATCAACAAAGATTCCATTTTTAATACATTTTAGAATATTGTTTTAAGAATTTATTAATACAGTTTGTTGATATTAGAAATCACAGTTCAATGATATTAGAGCTAGGTTATTAGGAATTAACATTACATAACTTATGCGTGTATCTATATTTTTTTTGGGTGCTGCGGATTGAACCCAGGGACCAATACATGCTAAGCAGGTGCTGTATTGTTGAACTACACCCCCAATCAATTTCACTATATTTTGAAAGCAATTATATTGTGTATTTCGACTAGTATAAAAATTAATTCTGGGCTTGGGATGTGGCTCCAGCGGTAGCATGCTCACCTGGCATGCGTGCGACGCTGGGTTCGATCCTCAGCACCACGTACAAATAAAAAGATGTTGTGTCCGCCGAAAAACTAAAAAGTAAATATTAAAAAATTCTCTCTCTCTTTAAAAAAAGAGATAAGTTATTTAAAAAAATTATTTCTGTGAAGCAACCCCATCCCAAGCAAATAAGAATTCATTCAGTAAAGAGTGAGTGTACTGTTGAACCCTAGATCTTTTTTCCCCTCAGGAGTTGTATAAATTAAAGTTCTAGAAATGGTTGCTAATTAATGCCTTCTTTCTTCTTGCTTTTTTTTTTTTGGGGGGGGGGTGGTACTGGGGATTGACCCAGAGGCGCTTTACCACCGAGCCACATCCCTAGCCCTTTATTTATTTTCATTTTTTTGATTTTTATATTTTGAGACAAGTTCTCTCAGTTGCTTAGTGCCTCCCTAAGTTGTTGCTGTTGGCCTTGAACCTGTGATCCTCCTGCCTCAGCCTCCTAAGTGGTTGGGATTATAGGCATGTGCCACTGTGCCTGGCTGTTTTTTATTTTGAGAAGTTGCTTAAGGCCTTACCGAGTTGCTGAGGCTGGCTTGGAATTTATGATCCTGCTTCAATTGCCCAAGTTGCTGGGATTGTAGGTGTGAACCACTATACCTAGCACCACTAATGCCTTCTTGACAACTCTTTTGAAATAAGATTTTTTTTTTTTTTTTTTTTTTGCTATGTTAGGGATATTACACTAAAGAAAAAAATAGTTTATTTCAGGTACTGGGCATTGAACTTAGTGGCACTGTACTACTGAACTACATCCTGGGCCTTTTTATTTTGAGACATGATCTCCCTAAATTGCTGAAGCTGGCCTCAAATTGTGGTTCTCCTGTTTCAGCCTCCTGAGTTGCCAGGATTTTAGATGTATGCCACTGTGCCCTGCTGTAATTTTTGAAAAAGAATAATTTATTTTTAAAAGAATAATATAGGGGGCTGGGGTTATGGCTCAATGGTAGAGTGCTTGCTTAGTTTGTGTGAAGCACTGGATTTGATGCTCAGCACCACCTATAAATGAATTAAAAAAAAAGGTTTATCAACAACTTAAAGAAATAATCTAGGTCTGGGGTTGTAGTTCAGTGGTAGAGAGCACTTGCCTAGCACATGTGAGGCACTCAGTTCCATCCTTAACACCACTTTTTTTTTTTTTTAAAGGTATTGTGTCCATCTACAACTAAAATGTATGATATGTTCAAAATATCTTTTAATTTGGACAGTAGGGTAAGATGGAAAACAAAACAAAACCCAGCAACCTACTATTGTCCTATTCCTAATTGGTTGTTAAGAAAAAAAGCCCCAAAGTCATTTATGTTATTTCTTTTTTAGTACTCCAGTACTCAGATCCCAGGGTCTCTCACATTATGATGCTTCAGAGCATTGAGCAATACTCTCAGCCACCCCTATCCTTCAAATTTTATTTTTTAAAAAAGGGGATTCTCTCTTTTTTTTTTTTAATATTTATTTTTTAGTTTTCGGTGGACACAACATCTTTGTTTGTATGTGGTGCTGAGGATTGAACCCCGGGCCGCACGCATGCCAGGTGAGCGTACTACTGCTTGAGCCACATCCCCAGCCCTAAAAGGGGGAGTCTCATATTCACTATTCTCATGCCTCAGCCTTGGGGTAGCTGACATTACAGGCAGGCATTAGGACTTCTTTTTAAAAATTTTTGAGCTACATAATTTCAAACCTTGACCAGAGGATGTAGAATACTTGTGAAAACTTCTAATTTGTTGCAAGTTTACACTGAGTGCAACCTCCAGTGGCTGATTGTCTATATAGCAAATTGGCAACAATTTAATACAGTTACTCTGTTAATGCTTCCTGGGACCAGTAAAACAGAGTTGTGGGTTATTGAGAAGATGACTACAGTTTCTCATACATTAAGCTCTGCAGAGATACCTGTACCATTTTAGTTGAATTTATTATACTCCATAGTATATTATAGAATATTTCTTTTTTGCATTATTTAGTGGTGGAAGCTCTGGGAGCAGAAAATTAGCATTGATAATATATGATAATTTTTTTTTTTGTGAAGTTCAGCAGACTGGAAGAAAAAGGTGACTAGATTCTAAGGGATAGTTTTGATATGAGTGCTGCAGTTTAATGTTGGCATTTTCTTCGATTTTTATGAGTGCTTTTTGGAATGGGGGGATTACAAAATGAACATTTAATGGTTAAGGTGAAGAAGGAGATGTGCTGTAATGAGGCTTATTCATCAGTTTGTTAGTGTTTGCTGGGTAAATATCTTTATTGTTTTTCTGAGAGGGTTTATGGGAGATTATTTCGGGTTTAGACTACAGTTTATTTACTGTCTAACCTTATTTTCAAACCCCTAACAAATAATGGAATTAACTTTTCTGCCATCTAGTAGTAAGTTGTTAAAGGAACAGAAAAATGGCCAGAATATGTACAGCAGTAGAAAAGGAAGACCTATACTGTCTAGAAAGGCCAGTTTAGTCACAAACTAAATAATATTAGACAGCATATTGCCAGTTTCTAATTTTGTCAGCTTTAGCTTAGTTTAGGATAATTTTTGCTGCTCTAGGTCAATATATAGTGGGGGCAGTAATAAAGGTTTATTTAACTGTGTAGTAAACTCTCTGTCCTAGAGGCAAAGGAAGGAATTCAGCCTGATTGTAGAACAGGTTTTGGACTAGTGTCTTTTCTTTTTTTCATAGTGTTCAGTGTCATGACCTGTATCCTTCCTCCACCCCAGTGCTGGGTCTGAAGGGCCTTATGTCTGCTAGGCAAGTGTTCCACTGCAGAGCTACATCGTAGCGCTTCATCCCTAGTCCTTTTCCTATTTTCATAGTTTTTGTTAGAAACAGCTGTGTTCTATTTTTCCTTTTCTGTTAATTCTTTTTTTGTGTGTGCTGGGGATTGAAATCAGGGGTGCTATACCACTGAGCTACATCCCCAGTTCTTTTTGCTTTTTGAGGCAGAGTCTCACTAAGTTCTCCAGGTTGACATCAAACTATATATCTTCTTGCCTTGGCTTCCTGAGTTGGTGAAATTACAGGCATGTTCCATTGAGCCTAGCTCTGTTAATTTTTTAATTGATACGTTCTAGAAAATGATGTGACATTTTTTGTCTGTTATCTCCATGAAGATATTCTGTTGAAATGTTTGATTTCCTTGGTTAGAAGATATAAGTAAGGGTTATGTAGTTCAGCTGCTCTTTTTGGAAACCAGGCTGAGTAGATTACTAATTTTTTTTTTCTCTTTTCCTTCCTTCCTTCCTTCTCCCCCTCCCACCTTCCCACCCACCGGGGATTGAACCCAGAGCCTTCAGCATGCTAGGGAAGAATTCTTATCACTGAACTACATTCCCAGCCATTTTTATTTTATTTTGAGACAAGGTCTTGCTAAATTGCCCAGGCTGGCCTTGAATTTGCTATCCTGCCTCAGCCTCCCAGAGTAGTAAATTTTACTCTCGATTATCTACATAGTAATGAAAAAGGAATATTGGCCTGGGTATCACATAGTAATGGATAATCTGCTCCCTGGGGCTTTGCTTTTGGTAGCTATGGCAGCTAAATTGGAGTGGTAGATGGATAGATAGGAAAGGACCACAGAAGTCAGCATAATCCTCAATTAGGATAAGCCTTATGGTTAATTGAATGTTGAGTGTACAGTTTAAATCCCATTATAACAAACGCCAGGGGATAGCTAAATTATTTTGTTGTACTGGAATTAGGCTTTATTTTAAATTTTTACTTAAGTTTTTGTGGCTGGGGATTGAACCCAGGGATGCTCTACCACTGAGCTACACCTGCAGTTCATTTTTATTTGAGACAGGTTCTTGCTAAATTGCCCAGGTTGACCTTGAATTTGCAGTCCTCCTGCCTCTGCCTTTTGAGTGGCTGGGATTACAGGCGTGCACCACCATATTGGGCTAGGCTTTATCAAGTATTGTTTAAAGTAGTCTTTTTGTTTTTGTTAGAGGCATTAGAGGTTTTGGAAAAATTTGTATTTATTGTAACAGTTTGACAAGTCATTACTCATGAATCTTTCATTTTTAATGTTGTGCCTTTGAAAAAGAAAGAACCCATGTTAACCTGGGCAGATAATTTGTCTACCTCACGGCCCCATGTCGCAAGTAACCTTATTGTTTTAGTATGTTTATTAGTAAGTAGTACCACTGTCAGAATGCAGTCAGAGGAAGTGAGAAATTTTCCAGGTTCTCAGGTGATTGCTGCTGGTAATTTTTTCTGTTCCTGACAACTTTTTAAAATGAATGAGTGTACTTCATTTTAGTGTGAAGCTGTCTTGAAGTCGGTAATAATTGAGTTAGTCCTTTTTGTTTAATGTAGTTTGAGATCTTTAGATTTTTAAATGGTATTTTTTAAAAAAAGTATTGGTAATATTGTGGTCTTCAACTTTGAGATAATTTATAACTATGGAATTTCTCAGAAACAGGTTTAATTTCTATAGAATGAGAAAAAACTATTCTATGCCTGGCCAGAAATATACTTTACTTTTTGTCCTGTATGTTTGGTTGGTGTTTGACAAATTTAAAGGCATTTACATCCAACCTTTGTATCTAAAGCTGTCATTTTTTTTTTTAGTTGGCTTAGAGAATTTTGATTGAGTTCAGTGAGACATTTTTGAAGTCATTCTTTTAGATAGATGTTCCACGAAGGAGGGAAAATCTGAAAGAGGAATTTCAAAGCAACTCAAGCAGTGTTTTGAAAGTTCTCAAGTCTTAAGAATAATGACTGACTAGTAGGCAGGAAGCCTGCCCCTTGTATTGAGGTATTGTTCCTCTCTCATGCATTTGAGAACCTTAATACAAAAGAGGGGGAAAAAAGAGTCTTAACAACAAAAAGAGGGGAACTTTTCATGTAAATAAATATTTTTCACTCTTCTATTTAAATGAAATCTAAAGCCAAATTATTTTACTTTGATAGTAAATGTTTATCATAATCTAAATATCCTAAATGACATTTTAATAAATGAAAGTTAATTGCTGTTGGAGAGCACAGCATGATCATGTACTTGTTTCCAAACAACTTAAAAAATATCACTAGATATTTTTCTCATTTTGGTACCTGATCAATATCATTTGTTAGCCTGTTACTTTGAAAATAATTTTTTAAAGAGTTCAGAATAACTTGTAAGCCTATACTGCAAGCTTTGAGTAAGTCAGTGTTCTTTACTTTGTAAAACAAAGGGGTGCCATGTGTGATCCTCAAGGCTCCTTATGTTAGAAAATACTACTAATTTAAGGCATCATTGATTTTTTTTTTTTTTTTTTTTTGGTGGTGCGAGGATTTGAACATAGGAGTGTTCTCCCTATATCATAAGTCCTTAAAAAAAATTGTCAGGTTTATGGCTTTTCCTTTTTTGTTTTGTTTTGGTAGCACTAAGGATTGAATCTAGGGCTTCATGTGTGCTCTGCCACTGACCTACATCCCAGACTTAAAATTTTATTTTGAGTCAGGGTTTCATTAAGTTGCCCAAGCAGTTCTTGAACTCCTTGATTCTCCTCTCCTTAGCCTCCTGAGTAGCAGGGATTACAGAGATGTGCTACCTTGCCTGGCTAAAACGGTCTTTTATTATTTTATTAAGTCTTTTCACTTTTTCTTTCTTTCTTTCTTTCTTTCTTTTTTTTTTCCTGTGTGGGTTATCAAATTCAGGCCCTGGCATACCCAAGAAGTGTTCTACCACTGCTGCACCCCCAGCTCGGTTTAAATTTTATTGATCAAACAGTAAGTGCATTAAACTCTTTATGCCAGACAATGTGAAGTCAGATGCAGTTTCCAATGCTGATTCATCATTAAGAGTTTGGGGATAGAACTAGGTAGAGTGTCCCACACCTGTAATCCCAGTGCCTCAGGAGGCTGAGACAGGAAAATTGCAAGTTCAAAGCCAGTCTCAGTCTCCTTTACTAGCAAAGAAGTAAACTCCTTTTTACTTAAAAAAAAAAAAAAAAAAGCCAGCCTCAGCAACTGAATGAGGCCCTGAGCAACTTAGTAAAGCCCCATCGCTAAACAAAAAATGAAAAATAAAAAAAAGGCTGGGAGTGTGGCTCAGTTAAGTGCCCCTGGTTCAATCCCTAGAACATCTCCTACGCACCCCCCCCCCCAAAAAAAAAAAAAACGTTTGAGAACAAAATGCCTTTGAACTGCTGATTCCATCACACCATAGTGTGTGCTGTAAGTGGGTAAAACACAAACTGGAAGGGAAAGGGGCGAGAATTTTCAGCTTCTTTCTTCTACTGTAAGAAAGTAAAGTGATGTCATTTACTTAGGAAAACTGTCAGTGAAATGGATCACTGAATTAAGGTTCCCTATAGAGTAGCTTATCAGCTAGTTATTTCCAGACTAAAATTTGTTAGCTTTATCTGAAAATGTATTAAGGATTACCCAGTGTTCTCTTCACCAGATTGTCTTCAGTCTGTGCATCCTTCGCTCATCTGTTTCCTCTTACTTGCCTGGACCTTGTGTCTCAGGTCAGTGTTTGTTTTTTTAGTTGTAGATGGACACAATACCTTTATATATATAAATTTTTTTTTTTTTACTTATTTTTTTAGTACTGGGGATTGAATTTAGGGCGCTTGACCACTGAGCTGCATCCCGGGACAACCCTATTTTATATTTTATTTAGAGACGAGTCTCACTGAGTTGCTTAGTGCCTGGCCATTGCTGAAGCTGATTTTGAACTCGTTATCCTTTTGTCTTAGCCTCCTAAGCCGCTGGGATTATAGCACCATACCTTTATTTTTATTTTTTAAAGAGAGTGAGAGAGAGAGGAGGACAGAGAGAGAGAGAATTTTAACATTTATTTATTTTTTCTTAGTTCTCGACGGACACAACATCTTCGTTTGTATGTGGTGCTAAGGATCGAACCCAGGCCGCACTCACGCTTGAGCCACATCCCCAGCCCGATATCTTTATTTTTATGTGGTGCTGAACCCAGGGCCTTACATGTGCTAGACAAGTGCTCTACCACTGAGCTACAACTGCAGCCCAGGTTAGTGTTTCAATCCCAGCCCAGATAGTGGTCTCCATCACTAGTGGAGCAAACCTTTGCTAACTCCATCAGTGAAAAAAAACAACTTCACATTTATATTTGGATATTGGATAGTCAATGGCATCATCTTCCCAGAACGAGACAGGACTATTTCTGTATTAAGTTTTAAAAACATTTTCATCAGGAATTACTAAAATGGAATTCAGGAAGTTTCTTTCAAGTACATAAGTATGTCTAGAATGGAGGAAGGCTTGGGTGTACAGATCCAAAATTAGGCAAACCTGCAGTCACAAATTTGCCAATAACCTGCAGTATTTTCTTTGCTAAAGTATAAAATCACTCCCATGTGTGGCTTTTTTTTTTTTTTTTTTTTGCAGAAGGTGGGTGGGGGAACCAGGAATTGAACCCAGTGGTGCGTAACCACTTAGCAACATCCCCAGTCCTTTTAAAAAATTTTTTGAGACAGGGTCTGTTTAAATTGCATAGGACCTAAACAATTTAGTTGCTGAGACTGGCTTTGAACTTGGTATCCTCCTGCCTCAGCCTCCTGAGCTGATGGGATTGCAGGTGTGCACCACTGCGCACCAATGTGTCTTCTTTATTTTTTGGTTCTGGGGATTGAACAGGGGCACTCAACCACTGAGGCACATTCCCAGCCCTTTTTTGTATTTTGTTTAGAGATAGGGCCTCACTGAGTTTCTTAGGCCCTTGATAATTTGGTGAAGCTGGCTTTGAATTTGAGATCCTCTTGCCTCAATCTCCCGAGCCACTGGGATTATAAGTGTGTGCCACTGCACCTGGCTGTGACTTTTTTTTAAAAAACTGAATTTTTATACTGTCATTCTCTTAGCTATGAGGCCTTTAAACTTTAGTTATCCTTAATTTGCTACTGTTTAGCTGTTGCCTACTCCTCCATGCACATACATACTTAATCAGTGTTTATTAAGCTTTTACTATGTAAGACACTAACAAGGTTTTTTGACCTTCAAGTGCACACATTCAGGTATTTAACAGTACTTCAGTCCAAGGCCAACTGTGATCAGTTGGTTTTAGAGATGTTCAGAGGAGGAAAGGGATCACTTATGACCAAGTGATCAGTGTGTAGGACTTTGAAGAATTTTATATGGACAGAACACATTTCTTGATTTGGGAAATCATTATCTAGGGCAGAGATTTAATCCTCAGTGCTGAAAATGAATGTTAATAGAATAACCTGTAGGTTTTATTCAGATTTACCAATTGTTTCAATAATGACCTGTATAGGAAAATAAATTCATAGGGCCTTGCTAAATTGCTTCGGCTGGCCTTGAATTTGTGATCCTCCTGCCTTAGCCTCCCAAGTAACTGGATTATAGGCTGTGTTCCACTATTATCTGGCTTAGTCTTTCCTTTTTTATTCGCTTAATATTACTCTATTATTTTGGTATGTCACTGTTTCCCCATTACTTGGTGATAAACATTTAGATTGTTTCTAGATTTTGATTATCAAAAGAAATTCTCTGCATTAGACTGTGTATAGATATATGCTTGTTTTTTTTTTTATATTTATTTTTTAGGTGTAGATGACACAACACAATGCCTTTATTTTTATGTGGTGCTGAGGATTGAACCCCAGTCCTGCCTGTACTAGGCTAGCACTCTACCGCTGAGCCACAATCCCAGCCCCTGTGCTTGTATTTTTGTGGGATAAATCCTCAGGAGTGGAATGGATTGGTTGTATGAAGAGTGTATGTTCAGTGTTAAGAGTTTTAAAAAGTTGCCAACTGTTTCTCAAAGTGATTGTACCATTTTACATTTCTCTCAGCAAAATTCCACATTCTGAAGAACATTTGGTGTGATTAGTCTTTTTAATGTTAGCCATTTGGGGGTGTATAGTGTTGTATTGCTCTTTTTTTCCTTCTTTCTTGAAACTGCTGAAAATTGAAAGGAGTGTTTCACATATACTAGGTAAACATTTTATCACTGTACTGCACCTTCAGTCTTCATTGTGGTTTTGAGTTTCTCTAATGGCTGATGTTGAACATCTTTTACTTATTTTTTTATTAGTATATTTTTCTTTATTTTGTGTGCATGTGTGAAGAAGTATCTGCTCATCTTTTGCCTGTTGTTCATTTGGGGTGTTTATCTTCTTCCCTTTTTTTTTCCCTTGGTACTGGGGATCAAACCCAGGGGCACTTAGACACTGAGCCACATACCAGCCCTTTTTTATTTTGAGACAGGGTCTCACTAAGTGGCCTTGAACTTGAAATCTTCTTGCCTCAGCCTCCTGAGTTGCTAGGATTAGAGGTGTCTGTCTGCCACTGTGCCCAGCTGTCATATCTTACTTAACTGTAAGGATTCTTTAAGGTGCAAAACTTTTTTTTTTTTAAACATTTTGTACATAGTTTCTTTGAGTTTGTGCCCTATTTTGTTTTTGTAACTATTTTTTTTTTTAATTTTTTTAGTTGTAGAGGGACACACATACCTTTGTTTATTTTTTATGTGGCTAGGCAAGTGCCTTGCCACTGAGCCACTTACAGCCCCAGCACCTCATAACTATTTTTGAAAGAGCAAAAATTTTAAATGTTTCTGGAGTTCATTTATCACTTTTTGCTTTTTCTTTTACTGTTTATACTTTTCATGCTATATTTAAAAATCTTTGCTGACTTCATAGTCATTAAGACTTCGTTGCTGGGTGTTGTGGCGCGTGCCTGTAATCCCAGCCTCTTGGGTGGCTGAGGCAGGAAGATTCTAAATTCAAAGCCAGCCTCAACAACTTAGTGAGACCCCTATGTTAAAAACCCAAACTCAAAACCAGAAAATGGCTGGGCATGTGGCTCAGGGGTAAAGTGCCCCTGTGTTCAATACATGCTAAACCTCTACCCCCCCCCCAAAAAAAAAAAAAAAAAAGACTTTAGAAGTTTTATTATTTTATTTTTAGTGTTTTTTTTTTTGTATCAGGGATTGAACCCAGGGGCACTTAGCCACTGAGCTGCATCCTTAGCCCTTTTTCATTTTTTAATTTTGAAATGGGTTTTGCTAATTTGGTGAGGCTGGCCTTGAACTTCTGATCTTCCTACTTCAGCCTCCAAATTGCTGAGATTAAGTGTCTGCCCAATTGTAGTTCTTAAATTTAGGCGTGTGATTCATTTAAATTAACTTTTTGCATGTGGTGTGAGATTAGGGTTGAGGTTCATGTTTGGTATGTGGCTATCAATATATAAACTTGGCACCTTTGAAAGTAAATAGACCATGGGTATGTAGATCATATTTTGGACTCTCTTCTGTTTCATGTATTTGTCTATATGGACGCATCTGTGTGTCTACCTCTGCATATCAGTATTTGTTTATATGGACGCATCTGTGTGTCTACCTCTGCATATCAGTATTTGTCTTTCCCCTGTACCACACTGTCTACATTGAAGTCTTGAAATCAGAGAGAGCAAGTCTCCAGCTTTATTCTTTTCAAAGTATTTTGCCTCTTTGCATTTCCATATAATTGTTAGAATCAGCTTGTTGATTTCTATATAATGGCTGTTGAGATTTTGATTGTAATTGCTTTGAATCATAATGAATATCAATATGGAGAGAATTGACATAACAATATTGCACCTTCTCTTCCATAAACACTTTACATGTCTCTCCATTTATTTAGTCTTTAATTTCTCTTAGTGTTTTTTAGTTATCAGTGTACAAATCTTTTTTTTTCTTAAATATTTTTATTTTGGGGCTGGGATTGTGGCTCAGCTGTAGATCACTCGCCCAGTATGGGCGGGACCCAGGTTCAATCCTCAGCACCACATAAAAAAAAGGCGTTGTGTTGTGTCCATCTACACCTAAAAAATAAATGTTAAAAAAAAATTATTTTATATGGTGCTGTGGATCGAACCCAGTGCCTCCCTCACACATGCTAGGCAAGTGCTCTACCACCGAGTCACAACCCTGGCCCCTCAGTGTACAAATTTTATAAAGCATGTCAAATTTATCATTAAGTTACATATTTTTTTAATATTTATTTTTTAGTTTTCGGTGGACACAACATCTTTATTTTATTTTTATGTGGTACTGAGGATTGAACCCAGCACCCCACGCATGCCAGGCGAGCGCGTTACTGCTTGAGCCACATCCCCAGCCCTAAGTTCCATATTTTTAAATGTGTTTATAAATAGTATTAGAAATTGAAATTTTACTGTATAAGGGGTAAAATGGGAGTGCATAACCCACTTGAATCAAAATGTGAAATATGATATATCAAGAACTATGTAATGGAGGGGTAAGACAAGATAATACAAATGGAAGAAATGATTTACAATAGAAGGGGTAGAGAGAGAAAAGGGGAGGGGAGGGGAGGGGAGGGGGGATAGTAGAGAATAGGACTGACAGCAGAATACATCAGACACTAGAAAGGCAATATGTCAATCAATGGAAGGGTAACTGATGTGACACAGCAATCTGTATACGGGGTAAAGTTGGGAGTTCATAACCCACTTGAATCAAACTGTGAAATATGATGTATTAAGAACTGTGTAAGGTTTTGAACGACCAACAATAAAAATAAATAAATAAAAAAAATGATGATATGACCAAAAAAAAAAAAAGAAATTGAAATTTTAAAAATAATTTGTTAGTGTATAGAAATATAGTTGATTTTTGTATATTCACTTAATACTTTATTATCTTGCTAATAACCTGATTAATTTTTATAGCTTTTATGTAGTTTGAATAGGATTTTATACATAGGTGATTATATTGTTGGAATAAAGACAATTTTATTTTGTCATTTTCAGTCACTGTGCTTTCTCTTTTTCCTGCTCTATTGTGATAGCTGGTGCCTTGAATACAATGATGGTTAGACATCTTTGTCTTGTTCTCAAGCTTATGGGCTAAGCATTAAGTAAGGTGTTAGTTATAGGTTTTACTCATTATAGCTTTGCCTTTTCAGAATTTCAAATAATTTTAGTCATATAGTATGTTATGTTAAGCTTCTTTTTCTTTGCCTAATTCTGTGAGATTGATTCATGTTGTTACATGTATTGGGAGTTCTGTTTATTGCCCTATACAGCAATATGTTTTCACAATATATATGACGGTTTGTTTACCCCTTGAGCAATGTATCTCATTATGATGATGACGATGATAATAATTTGATACTGGGGATTAAACCCAGGGGTTTAATGTAGCTTAGCTACATTCCCAGTTCTTTTTTTATTTTGAGGCAGGAACGGGCTAAATTTGAGGTTGGCCTGGAAGTTGGTATCCTTCATCCTTCAGCCTCACCAGTCACTGGCATTAAGGATTTGTGCTACCAAGCTGGGCTCTTTATGATTTTAATTGATATTCCTTTTACCTTCTTTGGTGAAATCTTTTGCTTCCTTTCTCTGTCTTTCCCTTTCCTTTTCCCCCTTCCCACCTCCTTTTTAAAATCAGCTTTTGTTATTGATATGTAAAAGTTTATATGTATATATATATATATATATATATATATATATATATATATATATATTCATTCATCCAATAAGGATATGTATCCTTTTTTGGGGGGCCACTATACCATTGAGCTACCATTGAGCTACATTCCCAGCCCTTTTTATTTTTGTTTTGAAATGATCTCTCTAAGTTGTCCAGGCTGGCTTTGAACTTGAGATCTTCCTACCTCAGCCCCCTAAGTAGCTGGGATTACCAGTGTGAGCTGCCACATTCTACTGGAATTTAATCTTTTATCTCTTTAATAAAATGAATCAATAAGACCTTGTCTGTTTTCTCATTTATTATTACAGATTAAAATGGAAAAAAATCACACATGTGGGTGTGGTAGATTCTTAATGAGAAGGTGCTGAAAACCAAAGTGATACTAGGGGTTTGGCTTAGTAGTAGATTGCTTGCCTAGCATGTGTAATTTATGGATTTGGTGCCTAGCTTGCAAAAAAAAAAGTAAAAACACTGAATTTTGCCTAGGAGCTCTTGTCATTGTTCCTTGTCTAGCCCTCACTGAAAAACTAAAAAAACTCAAAAAGTTTTTTTTCTCCCTTTGGTTGAAACAAAGCATGCTAGGATGTTGCACCCACTGGCCTTGAAAAACCCAATTTTTATGGCTTACTATTGTATTAGTGCAGGATGTATACCTTTTACTCCCAGATACATACTTTTGGGCAGTGTGTGGAATCTCATGGCCCAGGCTGGCCTCTGTCCATGGGCTTAAGTGATCCTCACAAATCAGCTTTCTGAGTAGCTGAACTCCAGGCTTTTGTTACTATGCCAAGCTTATACTGTCTCTTCATAGTGTTTTCTTAACTATCCTAGTGACATGTATTATCTTTTGAATGCACTATAAGCCAATAAGAAAATATGAGTGTCACAACATGCTATTTTTCATATTTAGTGTTATATTAAATTATTGTGACCTTAAATTTCTTGTATCTCTCTGGACATATATCTATTTTTTCTTAGGAAGAGATACATCTCAATTTCTTTCTCAGTCCATTCATTCTACTTCGAAGATGCATATTTTAATTATTTTCTGTCTGAATTATTTCTATCATGCTGGAATTTTGGAACATTTTGCAATTTACATTTAAGAAGGGCCTCTTAAAAAAAGCAGTGGAAATTTCCAGCTTTAAAAAAATCAGAGTACTGCTCTAATAACTGCTTTGCAGGAAGAAAGAAATATGAAAAAGAACCGCAGACATTCTGGATGTCAGCCTGTGAAATTTTCCACTATTTCCCATAATAACATGCAGGCATGCTCATGCTGCTGGATTCAGTGCAACTGCAGTTGCCCTCTTGAGTGGAATTTGAAGCTACTCTACTCTATCAATGATAAAATGGCATCTGGCCAGCTTTAGTGAGCAGTGCATAAATTCACACATCCAAGGTACTACGTATGTTTGTTTTATCTCTGCCTGATTAGTGTAGCATAAACACTGAATTTGTAAAGTTATTAAAACTCTTCTGATTCCAGAATTCTTAATTGTTTTCATCAAGTTTGATTTTTTTTTTTTAAAGAAAGAGTGAGAGGGGAGAGAGAGAGAGAGAGAGAGAGAGAGAATTTTTAATCTTTATTTTTTAGTTCTCAGGGGACAGACACAACATCTTTGTTGGTATGTGGTGCTGAGGATCGAACCCGGGCCGCACGCATGCCAGGCGAGCGCGCTACCGCTTGAGCCACATCCCCAGCCCCAAGTTTGATTTTTAATTTCAGTAGATTTATTGTGCATCTGAGGAGATAGAGTAATTTTTTCACAGTACTGTGTAAACAAATTTTGCAGGGTTTTATACTGTATAGAATACTGAGAAAAGTAAAAGTTTTATAAAGATTTGCAGAAGTTCAGTAGTTCGTGAATCAAGAGATATTTAATATTTTAACTATTTCAGGTGCCCGTCAATCTTTTAAAAGATTAGTAGACTTTATATTAAAATTGTGTTTTTTTGTGATTCTAAGGATTGATTCTGAGGCTTCACATATGCTAGGTAAGTGGTCTGTCATTGAGCTATACCCCCAGTAAAGGCTTTTAGAAATTGGAGGGCAAACAATATTGTTTCCCACTGATGAGGTCCAGGTTGCATAGTTCTGTAAGAAGCAGAGGAAGAGCTGAATGTTTAACAGTAGATCACAAATACATTGTAGTTGTCTATCTTGTTTCATTTCTTTTTAAAAATGTTTTATTTTTTAGTTTTAGGTGGATACAATATCTTTCATTTTTATTTTTATGTGGTGCTGAGAATCGAACCCAGTGCCTCATGCATGCCAGGTGAGTGCGCTACCACTTGAGCCACATCCCCAGCCCTTGTTTCATTTCTTAATAGTGGTATTAAGGAATAAGATAGAAGAATTCAGATTTTATGAATTAACCTGTTATTTTCAAAATTTTATTTATATTTGGAACAGGAGCCTGCGATATTACCCACACTGGCCTCAAACTCTTGTTTTCAAGTGATTCCCTGTCTCAATGTCCCTAGTACCTGGGACTATGGGTTTGGGCCACTATTTTGAACTTTGAATTAACCTTTTTTTTTTTTTCTTTAAAGAGAGAGTGAGAGAGGAGAGAGAGAGAGAGAGAGAGAGAATTTTTAATATTTATTTTTTAGTTCTCGGCGGACACAACATCTTTGTTGGTATGTGGTGCTGAGGATTGAACCCTGGCCACACGCATGCCAGAGGAGTGTGCTACCGCCTGAGCCACATTCCCAGCCCCATGAATTAACCTTTTAAATTCTCATTCATTTGTTCCCTGTCCCTAGCACTGGAGAGTGAACCCAAGACTGTTTTAACACTGAGCTACATTTCTAGCCTCCCCCACCCCCCAACTTTGACAAGGTCTCACTGAATTGCCAAGGCTAGACTTGAATTTGTGATCCTCTTGCTTAAATCACTTAACATTTTGGAAATAAAGCCATATATATATCCCCCAGACTGTTAGATCTTAGATTTGAATGAAAGTCGTGTTGTGACATATTAGTGTCCTCCACCCCTTCCCTGTAATCTACTTCTTCCTTGTACCCTCTTATCCTTCCTCTTTTGTGTATCTATAACTCTTCTGACCTCCTCATGCACTTCCCCTTCTCACTCCTCATTCTAGCTCCAAATATTTTATTTCTTCTTTCTCAGTCTAAATTTCCTTCTGGCCTGTAACCTTTTTTCTTCTGACAGCTTTCCAGCCTTCAAGTTCCTTACTTCTGGCTGCTCACTGTTAACCAAATCTCTTCTTTACCTTTGGAAGGCTTCTTCGCTTAAGTCTTCTCTGCTCCTGGCAGAATGATTTTCTTTTTTAGTCTGTCTCTTCAAAAATGCATATCCTCATACCCTCCCATAGTCTTTGCCCACCACTTCTGCCTCCCTTGTCTTAATATATACACTACAAAGATCTATTGAGTGCTAGCTGTGTGTCAGCTGTTCACTAGATGTTAGGCATATAACCATTGAACAGAAGGGCTATTGAGTAAGGCCATGTAAAGTACTGGGAACTGACTGGAATGTATTGGGGTTTTACATGTTAGATGGTAGTCATGGTAAATTTCACTGAGAAAGTAGCATCTGAGCAAAGAGTGAAATGAAGACTTGTGACTATTGGGAGGTAGGGTTGGCATGAGGAACATTGTGTTTAGAGAGAACAATCAGTGCAAAAGCCCTTTAGCCGGGCATGGTGGCACATGCCTGTAATCCCAGCAGCTTGTGAGGCTGAGACAGGAGGATCACAAGTTCAAAGCCAGCCTCTGCAACTTAATGAGGTGCTAAACAACTCAGTGAGACTCTATCTCTAAATAAAATACAAAATAAGGCTGGGGATGTGGCTCAGTGGTTGAGTCCCTGGTACCAAAAAAAAAAAAAAAAAAAAAGTCCTTTAGTAGGAGCATTCTTAGTATATTTGAAGAAGGCAAGGTGATCAATATGCTGGAGCACAGTGAACAAAGGGTAAGTAGTAAGAGAAGAAATTTGAGAAGAACAGTAGGACCTCATAGGCAGTTGTAAGGATTTCAATTTTTACTTTGAGCAAAATGAGGAACTGCTATAGGTTTTAATTATATTTATAGCTATTCCAGAAATATCAAGATTTTTCTCTTAATTAACCATTTTTAAAATTGTAAAATGATTAATTCATGTTCATATGGAAAATACAGAAAAGTACAAATAATAAGGATTACCAATAAACTCATCTATGTTTATTTCTCTATAGTCTTTTTTTTTCTTTGAACTTGTTCATGTACACACTGCCTCATGTTCTGTAGGGTTTTAGCAGAGCAAATAACTGAATCTGACTTTAAAATGATCCCTCTGCTGCTCTTTGAAGAATAACCTGTAAGAGTACAAGCTAGAAGATTTACAATAAGGCTTTTACAGTAATTCAGGTAAGAGATAATGGCTTAGACAGTAGAGGTGAGAAGTGGTCATGTATATGTATACACATACACAAAGTGATACATTTCTATACACACACACACACACACACACACACACACACACACACACCACACCACATCACTAAATTGCTTACGGCCTTGCTACATTGCTGAGACTGGCTTTGAAATTGCAATCTTCCCACCTCAGCCTCCTGAGCCACTAGGATTATAGGAGTGCCTGGCTTATCCCCAGTCATCTTTTAAAAAATTGTATATATTTTGTTTTGCTGTCAGGGATTGAGCCCGGGTGCTTTACCACTGAGCTGCATCCCCGGTCCATTTTATTTTTTGAGACAGGGTCTTGATAAGTCATTGAGGGTCTCCCTAACTTGCTGAGGCTGGCCTCAAACTTGTGTTTCTCCTTTCCTCTGCCTCCCTAGTTGCTGGGATTACATGCTTGTACCACTGTGCCCAGCAGATTCTGTATGTATTTTGAAGATATAGCCAATAGGTTTTTGTAACAGATCCTCTTGGGGGTGGGGTGAGAATCAAAGGTAATTCAAATGTTTTTGGACCAAATGACTAGAAACATTTGGTTTTATCAAACTCTCCATCCAAGATTCACTGGCATATACTTTCTCTCCCCACCCGCCCCACAGTGGAGGTTGAATCCACATAATTAGTGAATGCTAATTGCATATGTTACCAGTGATCCATATCCCCACCATTATGTTCTTTCCCAAGCTCCTTGTCTGAACTGTTCAGTTTGGCACTTGGTACTACCACAAGATGCTCTGTATAATGAATGCTTCACTGGTATTAGTCTCCCTAACTAGATAACGAGCATCCTTTTACTAGATAATGCAGAATTTATAAGTCTTTTTAGTGACTGACAACTTTTTGAGTACACGTGGACATTCAGTACATGCTGATTGTGTGTTCCTCAGGCTTTAAAACAAGATATGATGGGCTGGGGATGTGGCTCAAGCGGTAGAGCGCTCGCCTGGCATGCGTGCGGCCCAGGTTCGATTCTCAGCACCACATACCAACAAAGATGTTGTGTCCGCCGAGAACTAAAAAATAAATATTAAAAATTCTCTCTCTCTCTCCTCTCTCACTCTCTCTTTAAAAAAAAAATAAAACAAGATATGAGAAAACCTCGAAGTAAATGCCTACTTTAGTTTTTTTTTAAATATAATTTTTAGTTGTCAATGGATATTTATTTATTTATTTATTGTGCTTAGAGTCAAACCCAGTGCCTTACATGTGCTAGGGAAACGCTCTACACTGACCCCAGTCCCTACTTTAATTTTATTTTGATTACTTTAGTTTTTATTTTGAATGAATTATTGTGAATAATTATCCTCAGCCCCCCTCCCCCCAGTATAAAAACCATTATTTGGTTTTTATTTTCATAAAATAGTATCTATTTCCTTGGCTTTAGCTGCATACTCTTTTTCCCCTCCTCCTTAAAGTGGTGCGGATTGAACCCATACCTTGCACATGCTAGGCAAGAACTCTATCACCGAAGCACATACATCCCTAGCCCAAAGACTTGATTTGTAAATAATGAACATTTATTGTTTTCCTGATTTATGTAAAGCATTCTAGGACATACAAATTTGAGTTGGAAAAGGTTTGCCCAGAGAAGATCTTATTCTTTGGTGCAGACAATGGAACATAAACAAATTTCTGTCTCCTTCATGAATAATAACATTACACTATGATTTAATGAAAACAAATTATTATTCCTTTGGCATTACAAAAGTTATAGGAATTATTTGCCTCTTTATTAAATAGTAGTCAATGTCAGTACTTTGAATATTTTCTTCTTTTTTTGTTTGTGGTGCTGGGGACTGAACCCAAGGACCTCTTGTGTGCTTTGCTGCACAAGCCCTTTGCCACTGAATTACATCCCAGCCTGTCCCACCCCCTCTCCCTCACCCTCCATGGGATAGGGTCTTGAGGTCTTGCTGTTACCCAGGTTGGGCTTGAACTTGTTGGCTCAAGTGGTCTTCTTGTCCTAGCCTCCTGAATACCTAAGACTAAAGGTATGCTTTAATTAATTTAATTGTACTTTTTTTCCCAAATTTTTTAAAGGTAACTTACTTTCTTTTTTAAAAAAAATATTTTTTAGTTGTTGATGGACCTTAATTTATTTATATGCAGTGCTGAGAATTGAACCCAGTGCCTCACACATGTTAGGCAAGCGCTTCACCACTGAGCCACAGTCCCAGCTCTCAAATATTTTTTATAGTAGATGGACACAATACCTTTATTTTATTTTTATGTGGTGCTGAGCATCGAATCCAGTGGCTCACATGTGCTAGGCAAGAACTCTACCAACTGAGCTACAACCCCAGCCTTAATTGTTACTGTTTGTGTGGTGGGTTCTGGGACTTGAATTAGAGATGCTCTACCTCTGAGCTATATCACTGTCCCTTTTTAAAAAACTCTTTAAAAAGCCAGGTGTGGTGTTCATATCTATAATCCTAGTGGCTTAGGAGGCAGGAGGATCACAAGTTTAAGGCCAGCTTCAGTAATTTTAGAGAACCCCAAACAACTTAGTGAGACCCTGCCTTAAAATAAAAAATAAAAAGGACTGGAAATGTTGCTCAGTAGTAAAATGCCTATTACTGTTTTGAAAAGTTATTGTTATAAAGTTTTTTTAGACTTATTCTTAGCTGTTTTTGCTTACTGATAAGTGTGCCTGCTCTTCTACCTTGTTTAGTATTACTTGTATGAAGTTTCTTTGGAACCTTGTTTTACATCAGTACTTTATTTATTTGGGTTGTGCTGGGGATCAAAACTGGGGGCTCATACATGCTAGGTAACTGCTGACATCATTGAGCTAACTCCCTCCACCCTGTTACTCTTTCTTCATTTAAAAAAAATTTTTTTTCCCCATGTGGGGGGTGTGTGTGTGTGTGTGTGTGTGTGTGTGTGTGTGTGTGTGTGTGTGTGTGTATCCTTTTGCTCTCTTCTATGGAACACGTTTTCCTTACTCTTTTAAACTTTGCTTTAAAAACTTTGTCTTAATCTTTATTTAAAAGTAATTTCTGTAATATATATAGGATTTTAGAACACATGAGATCTGTAGAGAACTTTTTTAAAATTTCTGTATTTATTTATTTAATATGGTGCTGAGATTCAAACCCAGTGCCTCACACATGTTCTGAAGGTGCTCTACCAGTGAGCCACATCTCAATCCCCTGTAGGAAACTTTTCTGTAGGAACATTGTTATACTGTTTTTAAACAGAAGTACTTCAAATAATCATTTAATAAATTCTGTTTGGATTAGAAATGTGCTTTTTTTTTTTTTTTTTTTGGCTGGTACAGGAAATTGAACCCAGTGGTTATCTACATTCTAAACTATTTCTCCAGCTCTTTTAAAAGTATTTTATCTTGTGCTGGTCTTGCTAAATTGCTGAGGCTGGTCTCTAACTCACTATTCTCCTGTCTCAGCCTCCAGAATAGTTGGGATCAGCATATCTAGAATTAAAGCCATGTGCCACCACTCCCAACTGGAGTATTTTTCTTTAGAAAGACTATAGAATGTAACAGCACACATATTTCCATGATAGCCTAGTTAACTCAATGAATGACTACATATAAAAACCAAAAGGATTAAAATATCCTGTTCAGGTGACCTTTAATTGATTTGACATAAGTGTTTTGGTCTGGAAATGCTACAGTAATTTATGATGTGATTTTTGGGCACATCTTTAAAAAACAAAATTCATAATATTAATTTATTTGAGTTGGAGACTAGTGGTGAACCTGGACTTTGTAATGCTTTTATCCAGAAGAGCTTGATGTTCAGATCTTTAACTGCAGTTCTAAAGTCTTTAGAAAAATGACTTGTGGACACATACTGTTGAGATAACTTTTAAAAATATAGTTTTATAGCTGAGTGTGGTGGTGCACACCTGCAATCCCTGTAGCACAGAAGACTGAGACAGGAGGATCTCAAACTTGAGGCCAGCCTCAGTAATATAGCAGGGCCTTGTCTCAAAATAGAAATAATCAGGGCACGGTGGTGCATGCCTGTAATCCCAGCGGTTTGGGAGGCTGAGACAGGAGGATTGTGAGTTCAAAGCCAGCTTCAGCAATGGCAAGGCACTAAGCAACTCAGTGAGACCCTGTCTCTAAATAAAATATAAAAAAGGGCTGGGGCAGTGGCTCAGTGGTCCAGTGCCCCTGAGTTTAATCCCTAGTGCCCCCTTTGCCCTCCTGCTCCCCCCAAAAGGGATGAGGATATAGCTCAGTGGTAGAGTGCCCTTGAATTCAATTCTCAGTAACATATAAGCATGCAATATCTATATTTATCTATATTATATATGTAAATGTAATTTGCCCTCTTAAGAGAAATCTGTATTTCATAAATAATCAAAATTATTATTCCTCTTTCAAATGAAACTAAGATGGAGAACAGCAGTAATGTTAGTTCCAATTTATTGAGCATATACTTTCTGACAGTTCTAAGCACTTACAGTGGACTTGGTATTTCCACTGAATGTTTTTTTCCTACATGCTAGTATGTGAATAGATGTAAGGGAGGAAAAATTAGTTATCATTTGAGTATACTGCCATCTGTTACCAAATTTTATCAAGCTCATGATGCCTTCAATTATTAAACAAATGACTATTTCATGTACCACTAGGAAACAAATGTAAATTGGCCAATTATACTATGGGATACTGTCAATAATATGACACATTCTGATTTGAAATCTATATAAACATTAAAAAACCAAGAATCTCAACTTGTTTTGCTACCAGTAATTTTATATAAATTCTCACTTAACAATAATAAAAACTTCTAGAAGTAGATGTTGTCATCTTTGAGATGAAGGTTAGAAACTCACAGGTGCACAGGCTTTCAAGGTAGAAGATTCAAATAGAAGTTTTTAGATATATTCTTAGATATAAAAGGCTATGTCCTTTTTATGACCCCACATTACTTTAGGAATTAGAGGAAAAAAACAGTACATTGACCTGTTAATTTTTGGCTTGAAGATTATTAGTTGGTGTGGCTTTAAACATTTTCTTTTTCAGTACTGGGGATTGAACCCAGGGCCTCATGCATGCTAGCCAAGCATTCTACCATAGTGCTACATCTCAACCCTTAAATATTTCCTTAATGTAACTGATTTTTCCTTTTTTTTTTAAAAAAATAAATATCTTTGTATTTACTATGTGCTAGTTACTCTGTGTATCTATGTGTATACTAAACAATATATGGCCTTATCTCTTCCTATCAAGGTAGGAGATGATAGGAAGAGATAAGGGAGATGGGGAGATGAGAAAGGAATACAAAGTTTGATAACTAGAGAAGATTTAAATAGCATTTCAGAGAATAAGGAAAGAAATTAAACAAGGCAATGCAGGATTAATTGCCAAATAAATTGGACAAATAATTGCTTTTGGAGTTCAGAGAAATGAGAGATTGCTTGAGGCTAGAGTAATCTAGGGAAGTTTTCAGTGAATTCCTGGGAGATATTTTCAGTTAGTATAGATTATTAACTTTTAAATTGTATTAATGTTTGTTACAAGAGGAACTGCAAACTGTGTGGGCTATAAGACCTTTTGTACCTTAATTTTCTTTCTTTCTCTGTTTGAGAGCACAGGAACTCCACTTTATAGGAAAGTAAAAGGAATTGTGTTTCCTACATTTATTTACTTCTGTGTCATAAAGTTGATGAATAAGTACTCATTTTTAGAAGAAGGACTTTTGGTTGAAAGGGGAAACTCCCCTAAATTCTGGAGTGCTACTCTTGCCACATTTGTAACCATTTTTTCCCTTCTTCCTGTATAGAGGATTGAACCCAGATCCTTGTGCATTGCTGGGCAGGTGCTCTACCACTGAGCTATAACCCCAGTCCTTTTTATTTTTTATTGTGAGACAGGGTCTCACTGAATTGCTTAAGCTGGTCTCCAATTTACATCCTGCCTTTGACTCAAGAAACAGTGATTATAGGCGTGTGCCACTGTACCTAGTTCCTTATGTTTCTTGTAGATCATTTGATTTTTTTTTTTTTTTTTTTTTTTTAGTATTGGGGATTGAACTCAGGAGCACTTAACCACTGAGTCATATCCCCAGAACTTTTTGGTATTTTATTTAGAGACATGATCTTCACCGAGTTGTCTAGGGCCTTGCTAAGTTGCTGAGACTGGCTTTGAACTTGTGAACCCCTCCTCAGCCTCTTGGGCTCCTGGGATTACAGACATGTGCTACTGCACATTTTTATCACAAGAAGAAGGTGTGTGTATGTGTATAGTTTTTGGGTATATGAGTTTTTTACTTTGTAATGCTGGGGGTTGAAAGTTACACTTTATATAATTTTGTATGTCACATACTTGGTATTTTAATTCTTTTTTTTTTTGTGGTGTTGGGGATTGAACCCAGGGCCTTGTACATGCGAAGCAAGCACTCTACCAACTGAGCTTTATCCCCAGCCCCTGTATTTTTTTTTTACTGTGGTAAAATAATGCAATATTACCATTTTTATTATTATCATTTTGGTGCTAGCAGTTGAATCAAAGAGTGCTTTAGGGCTGGGGATGTGGCTCAAGCGGTAGCGCGCTCACCTGGCATGCGTGCGGCCCAGGTTCGATCCTCAGCACCACATACCAACAAAGATGTTGTGTCTGCCAAGAACTAAAAAATAAATATTAAAAATTCTCTCTCTCTCCTCTCTCACTCTCTCTTTTTTTTTTTTTTAAGAGTGCTTTACCACTGAGCTACACCCCAAGCCCTTTTTTATTTTTTGAGATAAAGCTGAGACTAGCCTCAAACTTTGATCCTCCTGCCTTAGTCTCTTGAGTCACTGGGATTACAGATGTGTCGTGTCCAGCATGCCTGGTGAATTTACTGTTTCTGAGTTTATAATGCAGTGGCATTAAGCACATTCACAGTATTGTGCAGTCATCCTCCCACTACTTATTTCCAGAACTTTAACATCCCAAACAGACTAATGTTTTTAGGGAGCAGTTACAATTTATGACTTAGTAACTATTTCTCATATTTAGAGGGACACAGGAACTCTTTTCTTCATGCAGAGATATAGAAAGAACTCTATATCCTTGCTTGAAGGAAAGGCTTTGAGAAATTGACACAGACATATTTGAGTAAAAGCCTTTTGTACTCTTAAGATTCCCTTCTGATACTTAGTTTCTGTTTAGGTCATCATTTTCTTTATCCTTCAGCAATACTTTTTTCCTTCTTTTTATATTAGGGAAAATTTCAACTATAAAGTAGAGTGGTGCCATGTCACCTTGGAGGCTGAGGAATGAAACTCTCAAGTTCTGGGTCAGCCTTGGAAATTTAGTAAGACTATCTTAAAAAAAAAAAAATGGTGAGGTGGGGTGAGCTGAGAATGTAGCTTGGTGGTATAGTGTCCTTTGTTCAATCCCCAGTATTGCAAAGAAAAGAAAAAAATAAAGAAAAGCATGGTGTATTGATCTTCATGATTGATATTCATGAACTCGTCGCCCAGATTTATCAACTTATCAATTAATGACTAATTTTTCACTTTACCACTGACATATGTTCATAACCCGTTTTATTTTTTATTTTGAGACAGGTTCTTGTTAAATTGCTGAGGCTGGCCTCAAACTTGAGTTCTCCTGCCTCAGCCTCGGGAGTCGCTGGAATTACAGGCATCCACCTCTGTGCCTGGCTAATTAATGGCTAATTTTGAAGGAAATACTAGACCACTGTGATTTCCTGAAGTATTTATGAAAGATAAGGACTTTCAAACAGGCATGATCACAGTATCATGTCTGTTCTTTAGTAGCATTAAATATAGTCACTAGTTAATTTTTTACATCTCTTCTCATTTTGATTTTTTATTTCTGAAAAATTGGATCCAAAAGAGGCTTATACATTGCAATTTGGTTATTATGTAATCATGTCTTTTAAAAATATAGGTTATCCCCTCCATCTTTCCTTTTACATCTTTTTTTTTTTTCCCCCTGTAGAGCTTAGTGTCTAGATTTTGCACTGAGTATATCTTTGTGGAGTTGTTTATATTGGTCTTCTGTATTTTGTCTGTTAATAAATTGGTAGTTGGTTCTCAAGACTTGATCAGTTGAATTCAGTTATTAGTTTTGGCAGGTGTATTAATTCTATTGCCTTTGTAACAAATTACAGTCATCCCTCAGTATTTGCAGAGACTTGGGCTCCAGGACTCCTGGGTATACCAAATCCTGAGGATGCTCAAGTCCATTATATAAAATGGCATGGTATTTTCATAAGCTGTGCCTTCCTTCTGTACACTTTAAATCATCTTTAGATTATTTATGATACCTAATGTTATGTGGATGCTCTGTAAATAGTCATTATACTGTATCACTTAGAGAATAACAAGAAGAAAGTTTATACATGGTCTATAAATACAATCATCTTAACTCAAACTATGAATAAGACATACAGTTAACAATGCTCTAACAACTACTACAGAGAGATTGAGGCTTTCTATGATTCTGTGGGGGGCTGGGGATGTGACTCAAGTGGTAGGGCGCTCGCCTGGCATGCGTGTGGCCCGGGTTCGATCCTCAGCACCACATACAAAGATGTTGTGTCCGCCAAAACCTAAAAATAAATATTAAAAAATTCTCTATGATGCTGTGGGATTACAGTGGGCACACTATGCATCACTTTTTATGTGGATTTAGTATTCCACATGGGGCAAATTAAAGTTTTGCTTTTTGGAAGTTTCTGGAATTTTTTTCTGAATATTTTTGACCTAAGATTACTTGAATCTGTGAATGTGGATTCCTGGGGGTAGGGACAGCTGACTGTATCCTGAAACTTGGTAACTTAAACATTTCTTATGTTCCATAGTTTCCAAACATTAGGATTCTGGTTGTAGCTGGGTGGTTCTGGTTTGAGGTCTTGAAGCTCTGATTTGCAAGGATCTGAAGGCTTGACAGGTGCTGTTTTCAAGTTGACGTACTTATTATCCATTGGAAAGGAGATGGTTCTTTGCTTGGGTGTCTGCAGGTATGTGCTCAGAGAGGGGGCCAAAGGGAGGATGAAAAAAGTGGCAATTCTTCTATAAGGCCCCCCAAAGTGACAAACTATGTCACTTTTGCACCTTTTTTTGGTTGCACAAACCAACCCTGATACTGGGTGGGAGAGGGCGAAGAGTACGAATTCCAGGAGATGAGGATTGCTGGATGCCATCTTGGAGACTTACTACTCTTGTGAGACTATTTCATGTTCGCGTGAGTTATCAGGAGACATATGGTGTCTGGTGTTTTTTGTTATACTGGCAACTATTGACCAGTAGTCTGTATTTATTAGGGGGCAGCAAAATGCTAATATTTGAATTCATGCTACTTTGACTTAATAGCTGTACTATTTCTATAAAGAGAAAATTCCTCTAATTCACAATTGGTGATGCAGTGTGAGTACAGCTCACATAGGAAAGGTGGGATAAATGTTGCATTCTTTCTCTTTACTCACTAGTTCTTACTTAAATAAGTTGGTTTACTAGCATTCTCCAGTGCTTAAAAGAAAAACTTTTTCCCTCATAGTTTTAATTTTTTATTTCCTCAGGAAGAGCTCATGGAAACAATATTCCTTGAAGTCTACCATGTGAGAAGTTTGTGTGCAACTTTAATGGTTTAAAGCTGGGTTGTCTGATTATAAAATTGTTTTCAAGAGTGTCTGAAATATGGGGCTGGGGATGTGGCTCAAGCGGTAGCGTGCTTGTCTGTCATGCGTGCGGCCCGGGTTCCATCCTCAGCACCACACACAAAGATGTTGTGTCTGCCGAAAACTAATAAATAAATAAATATGAAAAAAAAGAGTGTCTGAAATATGTCTTTTCAGTCATTTTAAATGATTTTAGACTGGCAAAAATAGTTGTGTTCACTTGTGCCATGGCACATAGCTGTAATCCAGCGGCTTAGGAGGCTGAGACAGGAGGATCACGAGCTCAAAGCCAGCGTCAGCAATTTAGCAAGATCCTGTCTCAAAATTATTTAAAAAAAAAATAAATAAAGGATTGGGGATATTGCTCAGTGGTTAAGCACTCCTGGGTTCAATCCGCAGTACTCCTCCCCACCAAAAAAATAATTCTTGTATCTCTTCTTGCTCCATCCACCCCAGGGTCTTTTGTATTGAAGGGAAGCAAGCGTTGATCCCTATGCTACACATCCCCAGCTCTCTCGTGTACTCTTGACTCGGCTCCCTTAACATTAAAAGCTTGTATAATCTTGTTACAGTAACGAAAACTAAGAGTTTAACATTCGCACAAAACTGTTTAAATAAGACAAATTACGTAATTTTCTTTTTAAAAATATTTATTGTTTAGTTGTAGTTGGACACAATAACTTTATTTATTTATTTTTATGTGGTGCTGAGGATGGACCCCAGGGCCTCACACGTGCCAGGTGAGCGCTCTACTGTTGAGCCACAACCCCAGCCCCACAAGTTTCATAATTTTCCATTGTTGTTTTTCTCTTTTTTTTCCTTGTTGGTGCTGGGCGTCAAACCCAGGGCCTTGCACATGCTGGGTAAGTGCTCTACCACTGAGCTACATTCCCAGAACACCCCTTTTCTTTTCTAGGATTCTGTTTCTATAATTTTTAAAAAATTGTATTAATTGCACAGAATTGTGGGTTTTATTTTGGCATGTGTGTGAATACCCGTCCTATACTTAATTTCTCCTTTTTGCCCTTTCAGGTTTATTTTGTTATTTTTCTTGTTTTTCCCTTCAGCTGTGAATGGAATATCTGTGATAATATATTTCAATATATCTTTGACTTTCATAATTCATCTTGATTTAAAAAAATTATGCAGTTTGTATTTTTATCCTAGCTGTTGCCTTTATAGTAGACCTTTACGCATAATATGCTTGGGTCCCTCTGCTTTTTTTTGGTGGTTTGTTGGTTTCTTACTTTGAATACTACTAAAATAATGAAGTAACCTCTTTTTGCTCCCCAGCATTTGATTTAAAGTAATATATATATTTTTTACTTTGAATACTTGGTGCCATGGCAATTAGCCAGTTTTTCTACCTTCTATCTCTTCTTGTTTTCTCCTCAATTTTTCTTTATTTCTTTCCAGTTCTAGAGATCAAACCCAGGGGCTCTGTATCACTGTGCTACATTTCCAACCATTTTATTTATATATTTTTATTTTGAAGCAGGGTGTCACTAAGTTGCTGAGACTGGCTTTGAACTTGTGATCCTGCTGCCTCAGCCTCCCAAGTTGCGGTAATACTGGAGTATGCCACCAGGTTTGGCTCATAGCCATCAATAACTTTTTTATAGATAAGTACTTAATTCTCTCCACCAATTTTATATAGTAGACTTTTCATTTTCTCTAATAATTTCCTCAGGAAGAGCTTAAGGGAATAGTATTCCTTGAGTCTCACTGTGTTTGGGGAATGTGTGTATAGCTTGAATGTTTCAGAGCTGATTTGTATGATAAGAATTTTCCAGAGTGTCTGAAATATGTCATTTCATTGTCTTTTCTTATAGAGCAGAGCTGCCAGTCTGATGCGAATCAGTTTTTGGTGGCTTTAGTGACTTAGCTTTTTTGTGTCTAGAAAGGCAAAACATTATTTTAATAGCATGTATGTATGTATTTTTTTTGTGTGTGTGTGTGTGTGCGCTTGCGCACGCACTATGCTTGAACCCAGGATACCATACCACTGAGCTACATTTCCAGTCCTTTTTACTTTTTGAGATGGAATCTTGCTAATTGTTGAATCTGGCCTCCAATTTGTAATCCTCTTGACTTGGTCTCCTCAGTCGGAATTACAGGTGTATACCACTGCACTCAGCTTCATAGTTTTACATATTGGTGTTCATCTGACTCATTTTTTTCAGGCATGCCCTGAGTCCTTATGATATGCAGTTTCAAGTGTAGGTTTTCTTGACTTTTGCTAGGTTTTTGTTTTGTTTTTTTTTTTTCTTGTTTCCCATACCTTGATTTTCTCCTTTGGGACTCCTGCATACAATGTGTTGGATCTTTTTTGCATATTGTTTATTTGGGATAAACCTCAGTTATTTCACTTGTTCATCCAACTATCTTTTTAATCTTTTCATTTAGATTTTGATATTGATATTGATATATATATATATTTTTTTTAGAGAGAGTGGGGGTGGGGGGGAGAGAGAGAGAGAGGGAGAGGGAGAGAGAATTTTTTAATATTTATTTTTTAGTTCTCGGCGGACACAACATCTTTGTATGTGATGCTGAGGATCGAACCCGGGCCGCATGCATGTCAGATAAGCGCGCTACTGCTTGAGCCACATCCCTAGCCCTTGATATTTTAAACTTTACATGTCCCGAACTGAATTCCTAATCTCCTCCAGTTTTTTACCAAAAGCCTTGTCTTTCTCATCTTCTAGACACCCCATTCTTGTGGTTGCTCAGACCTAGAAACCTTGACTCCTCATTCTCTTACTTCTATATCTGTATCTTTTTTTTTTTTTTGTACTGGGGCATGTAGTTTTTCTAGATTCTTTTGGTAGGTACGTCAGGTTTGAAGTTGTTTGGTACATATTTGGTTTTGGTCTCTATGCTGGTTCTATTGTTGATTAAAATACCTAAATTTTCATATTTCTAGCTTTTTGGGAGAATACTTTCTAGGAAAAAAACTATTTAATTTATGATCTAAAGACACATAAGTTTATAAAAAATTAAATGTAAAGATCTTTACTTTATGTACAAAGAATTACAAATGCTTTTTTAATGTTTGGCATTTTAGGTCACATCTCCTTACATATTTTCATTATCAAGTGCAGTGGAAAATAAAGGTTTCTGTTAAGGCAAATGTTTGTTTCTTCTTGACAGTGATTAAAAGATGATTAGAATAATGGTGATTCAGTAGAAAAAAATTTAAACACATACATTAAAAAAAGAAACATGGTTATTTTGTTCATATCTTTCAATTAGCCCTTTTAGGAAATGAAGGGAAAATAATTTTTGTATGGCCTAATATTTCACCATTAAAATAGGTTAAATTAATAATGAATAAATAGGAAGGTTAAAATAGAAAGGTTAATGTAAACATTTTTTAAAGCTTTTTTTTTTTTTTTGGCTTGACGGAAGCTCTGTTTCTCTAGGTTTTAAAAATCCCGATGCACCAGGTTGGTCCTTTTGCTGAGGACGATACACTTTTGTGGTAATGTTGCCATGGTGACTGCCTTCCTAGTGCTGTCTCAAGGTCACTCATCACTCATAGCACTGAATACTTGGATTTCGTTAAAGAAATATCAACACTCAGTAGATAAAATAAAACTTAATTATTATGTTGCATTTACTCAAGCAATTCTAGAAAAATTATAGACAGTATTTTGTGTTAATAGTACTAATAGACTATACTTATTTTCAATACTGAATTTTAACCCTCCATATTAGGCTAATGATAAACCTATAAAGTAGCTAAAACCAGATATTGTAATATTTTGATATTATTCAATTTGTGATTTTTTTTTTAGTGCAACAAGTTAATTTTCATTATATTTATGTTTGAAGATATCTAAACAAATCTCCGTGTTTGTACACATATACACACACACACACACATTCTTTATATAAGACAGAAGAAAAGATTCTTTAATATTTCTTTTCTTTTTGGTAAACTTATCTTGAAGTTGCTAGTTGCTTCAGCCTTTGTTTATATGAAAATATTATGATCTTTTTATTTATTCCAAACTTGACTTCAGAGATCTATTGTCTACCTGGCTTCTGTTTTATGTACTCTTTGTCTCATTCTGCTGTTAAGTTTGCTTGTTCTCATTTGAGTTTTTGGTTTTTAGTTAAACATTTGTGTTGTCTAGAAAAGCTGTTTGTTAAAGGCTTTTACGTATTGTTATCAAACTGGTTTTTAGTGAAGGAAAACATGAGAAAAAATGCACACTTGTGTTATTCTTTATTATGGGGCTTGATCTAGTGAGAAGAATCAGCTATATGCCTCTATCAGGCTGGAAGGTGACTTTGAAATAGGAGACTAGAAGCATTACTACGGTAACATCATCAACCACAAAAATGCTGTTCAAGTATCTGGCTAGAAAATTTGGTGTTTTAGTTAGTTAAAATCTAACTAGTTGCTGTACTTTCAGGACTGTTGGATGAACCGGTTCTTATAAAGCCTTTTCATCTCTGATTCTGTAGAGCAGACAACTTTGCAATGTCTAATCAAGATAGTTTTACATGCTTGAAATTTCCGTGAACCAAGAGCTCTGTAGATAGTTGGCATATTTGCAACACTAACGATTGTTTCATTTATGCATATTTATGAAGCAAAGTATGTTATCTGCTGCTATTTTTGTTAATTTATTTGGAAAATGGAGTTTATTTAAAACTGTAAGCTCTGATATGAGACAACATGGATCTAGAAAAAATATTAGCCCTGGAGACCAGTATCCTATTTTGACCACTCATCTATATCTTACCGAATGAACTTGATCAGGTCATTTGGTGTACTACATTTTCCTTATCTCTAAATTAAAGTGGTCCAATTTTCATTGTGACCTTCCATGATTCCACTATTAGTAGTAAAATTTGGGTTAACTTCAGTAATGGAGGAGATGTGCCCTTCATACTAATCTAAAACATTGTGTCTTTCAAATTGATTTGTTTAATTTTGGATGCCAATTTATTTTATATTTCTTTAGGTAGAATTTTAAAACATTTTAAATTTACATTCCTTAGGTAGTATTAGAGTAATTTTATATTCCAGTTCTTTTCTTTTTTGTGCCAGGGATTGAATCCAGAGGAGCTCAACCACTGAACCACATTCCCAGTCTTTTTTTTTTTTTTTTTTGAGACAGCGTCTCACTGAGTTGTTTAGGGCCCTGGTAACTTGCTGAGGCTGACCTCAAACTTGTGATTCTCTCAGCCTCCCAAGCTGCTGGGATTGCAGGTATGTGCCACTGTACCAGGCTGTCACTTAAAAAATAGTGCTATAGTTTAAACTAGCCCCTTTGTTGATTGGCTGTTAAAACAGTGTTACAAAGAACATCCCCTTTCTTCTCTTTACTGATTTGTGCAAATTCCATGGAGCACATTCCTTGAAGACGTATTTCTAGGTTTGTCAAAGTCTGAGAGAGATCCTTCATGTTTGGATAAATATTTCAAAATTGCCTTCCAGAAATTGGTAGTTTACAGTCTTGTTAACAGTGACAACTACTTTTCATTGCACATTTCCTTGGAGGATGATGTTATCATAGCTACCATATGAGTGCCTACCTTGTGTTAGGAATTGTGCCAGGTGCTTAATTTAGCACTCTCTAATCCTCATAATCCATAAGATATTCTTTTAATCCTCATGTACAGTTGAGGAATTTAAGGATCAGAGGTGAAATAACTTGGCTAAAGCTACACAACTAGTAAACCCTGGCAACCCTGGGGCTTAAATCCCCTTTCGTCAGATTCCAAAGTCTCTGTTACCTCTATCCAAGAATAGTGTAATGTTGCTAAATTGAGAAGATCATCTTTAAAAGGTGTGAGTATAAATTCAGAATATATTTTTTCCTTTGAAATAAGTGATTTAGTCATATAAAATGTTCACAATGCTTCAGAATAGCCATAGTCTAAATAGCATATAGATGATGTAATTTATTGGAAAAGGTATTTTCTAACTGTGGCTTCAGATATTTGATCTTTTTTTTTTTTTCTTCCTTTCTTTTGTGTTGAGGATTGAACCCAGGCGTGCACTCACTATCCCTGAGCTACATCCCCATCCCTTTTTATTTGTTTATTTTTGTTTTGAGATGGTCTTGCTAAGTTTCTGAGGATGACCTCATACTTGTGATCCTTCTACTTCAGCCTCCCAAGCTGCTAGGATTATAGGTGTGTACTACCACACCTGGCTAGATATTTGATTTCTTGACTTTGCAGATGTCTAATTCCAAGTAGCGTTGGGATTACCTTGATGAACCTTGATTACAGCTAGAAATGTACTCCTGTAAACCCAATCTGGTTTTAAAAAGAGTAGGCTATGTTAGTTTGTTAGGAATGCCATAACTAAGTGCCACAGACTGCATGGTTTAAACAGTATAAATTTATTTTCTCACAGTTCTGGAGGCAAGGTGTTTGTTGGGTTGCTTTCTTTGGAAGACTCTTTTCTTGATTTGTAGGTAACTGACTTCTGCTTCAGTCTTCACATGGTTTTCCCTCTGTACTTGTATGTGGCCAAATTTCCTCTTATAACGATATTAGTCATAACCCAGTAAAGTTCTAATGATAAATTATAATTTTAACTTAATTATGTCTTTAAGGTCCCTATCTTCAAATGTGGTCACATTCTAAGGCAGTAGAGGTTTGAATTTCAACAAAGTTTGGGACACAATTTGGCCTCTAACATACGCCATATATCATTTAACTTCCAGAATTTGAGGGTTTCAGGTGCTTTTTTTTGTAACGTTTGAACATGTGATTTTTTTTATATCTTTATTTTGGTTTATGTATATATTTTTTTTCATGTGATACTGAGGATTAAACCCAGGGCCTCTTACATTCGAGGCAAGTGCTCTACCACTGAGCTACAACCCCAGCCCCTGAACATGTGATTTTTATATGCCTTGTTTACCCTTGAAGTAACTTTGATTTAGCATTATGAAAATATTTATTACTTTTTGGCACATTTTTTGCTGTGTTGAATCAAACTTAAGTTTAGTCAATAGTTGTAAAAACTTCAAAGTAAATTTTTTTGCAGTGTTTGGGATCAAACCTAGGTCCTTGCACATGCTAGGCTACTGCTCCATCACTAAGCTACAACCGCAATTCAGTATATAAAATTTTTAAAATTTTGGGTGATACCGGCGAATTGAACCTAGTGAAATTGTATCACTGAGCAACATTCCTAGCCCTTATTAATTTTTAATTTGAGATAAGTTCTCAGTAATTTGCTCAAGCTTGTCTCAATTTGTGATCCTCCTGCCTTAGCCTCCTGTGTAGCTGGGATTACAAGTGTGCACCACCATGAGTGACCCCAAAACAGATATTTATTTAAAACTGTTTGTGGGGGTCAGGGGAGTAGGGAGACTGTTTAGAAATATTTAGCGTTAGAAAAGATAAGAGAGTGAGGAAAAGTAACAGAAAAAAGCTTAATTGGGGCTGGGGTTATGGCTGTGTAGTAGAGCACTTGCCTAGCCTGTGTGAGGCCCTGGGTTCGATTCTCAGTGCTGTATATAAATAAATAAAATAAAGGTCTATTGACAACTTAAAAAAAAAAAAAGGGCTAATTGGGCTGGGGTTTGGTTCAGTGGTAGAAAAATAAATAAATAAAATAAAGATATTGTGTCCACCTACAACTAAAAAGTTTTTAAAAAAAGTCCTAACTGTCAGAATGTAACTTTTCCACCTTGATCTTAGTAATTTTAGGTTCTTGTGTAAAACAATAATACTATCAGTTGTTACTATTTACTGAGCAATTAGAACATGTATCATAAAAGCATTATTTTAAATGATTTATGTAATTCATAACCCTCATAACAATTCCGTTAAGTTTTTTTCATGTCCATTTTAGGATGGTTAAGCCCTCAGTAGGATGAACTAGTTTGTCTGTACCCAAATTTATAATCTTTATTGTACTGTCTTCTGATTTTTTACTTAAGTTTGTCATTTTATGACAGATTTATGTACCATATTATACATGATTTCATCTTTCCTGTGCTGGCTGGTTTTCTTACTACTGTAAAATGGAGAAGTCAGAGGTTTTCTCCTCTTTGGCAGAATTCCAAACACCATTCTTGGAACAGAAAACTGGAGACCTTTGGTGTTTTATAGCATGACATTAATTCATAAATATATGTGTATATGTTTTAAATTCCATAAAACTACAGTAGTATAGTGTTGGCATGTTTTAACTACACCTTAACCTTGGATCCAAGAGATTTCTACCAATACCGCAAATTATTTGATGACAGATTTATTCTTATTTTTTAGTAGTGTTTCAATTTGCTTTCCTTTGTGTTTCTCACCAACAAAGGTCTTATGTTCAATGGAATATCTTCAGAGGATCTCTCAAATGAAATGATATAAATCCTTACAAATTGTTAAGAAACTTCCATGTTTTAGCCTCTGTATACTGACTGAATGATTCTCTCCAAGATCTTTGGGAATCTTTCTCACTATTTTTTTTTTTTTTTTGGTACTGGGGATCTATATCAGTGTTGCTTTACCACTGAGCTACCTCCTCAGACCTTTTTTTTTTTTAAATTTATTTTTTAGATGTATTTGTCAATACCTTTATTTAATTTATTTATATGTGGTGCTGAGGATCGAACCCAGGCCTCGCATGCGCTAAGCGAGGATTCTACTGCTGAGCCACCGCTGAGCCACCTCCTCAATCCTTTTTATTTTTTATTTTGAGACAGGGTCTGGTCTCAGCCTCCCAAATTGCTGGGATTACAGCATGTACCACCATGACCAAGGATGGGAATCTTCTTTATTCACTATAAGGGCCCTTTCCATCTTCTCTCCATTTAATTAAAATTTTATGTGCTTACTATGTGTTAGGTGCTGTAGCCTAACCAATGCAAGAAATGAAGACTTTGCTTTTAAGAGGGAGAATTACAAGGAGAGAGGCAGTTACCAGGTGATAAGTATAATAGAGATGTACCAGGATGCTATGAAGCTTATTGGAGAAGTGTATAACCTAATTTGGAATTGGGATTGGTGTTAGAAAGAGAGAAAGCTGTAGTGTCTGACTAAACTTCCAAGAGGATTAATAAGAGGTATGAATTGGAACTGGCGGGTGGGGACAGTAGCTCAGAGGCCCTGAATCAGTCTTAGCACCCTCTCCCCACCAAACACCAAAACCAAAACAAGCTGAAGGTAGTGTCCCAACAGAGAGTGACTTCAAAGTAGTTGTATTGTTATCTGGGAAATGTTAAGTTATTGTGGTTGGACCGCGAAGTTTAAAAAAAATGTTTCAAAGTGAGCTTAAAAAGGATTTTGGACTTTATATAGGGTTGGAATAGTTTCTGGGGATGGAAAGATTGCCTTGATTCAGCTAAGGATTAAGTAGATTTCAGAGTAATCCAAGGAGAATGACTAGCTGAAGTACTAAAATGTAGTTGTAATAAGCTCAGAAAGAAATGGATAGACTTGAGAGAGATTTAAAAACTGACACTATGGGATGATTGTAGGTGCAAGACTTGAGCTTCTAAGAGTATTTTGTTTGAGTTCTTGGTTTGCTTACACTAGATTTTTTTTTTAAATATTTTTTTAGTTATAGATGGACACAATACCTTTATTTTATTTATTTGTATGCGGTGCCGGTGATCGAACACAGTGCCTCACTCATGCTAGGCAAGGGCTGTACTATTGTAAGCCACAACCCCGGCCCTATAGTAGACATTTAATAAACATTTGTTGAATAAGTAAATAAAATAGATAGCTTTTTACATATTCTTAAACATCTGGAATTTGCTGTTATGGGAATGTAGGATGGAATTTTTACATGTCAGTATGAAAAGATGTTGAAAAACAAATTGCTGAATTATTTCTTTGTATTTCCTTCTAAGGTTACATAGTAAGTGGCAGACCTCCTATTAGCATACAAGTCTTCTGGGGGCTGGGGATATAGCTCAGTTGGTAGAGTGCTTGCCTCACATGGACAAGGCCCTGGGTTCAATTCCCAGCACCCCCCCAAAAAAAAAAAAAAATTCAAGTCTTCCGACTGTCAAACTCAGTGTTCTTTGTTGTACTTTTTTGTCTCGGGTACTTTTTTAAATTGAACTATATTAAATTTCATCTAAGTCCCTTTGAAAACTTTATTTGCTAGTATTTTATTATAATAAGTTCAACCTTAATTATAATTTAATCTCAGTTGGTAAATTTTGAGATATGAAATTGAATTCACAAAATTGTTTCTGACTTTCAAAAGTAGCCATGAAACCAGGTGTAGTGTCCTGTGCTTATAGTTCCAGCTGTTTGGGAGGATGAGGTGGGAGTATTGCTTGAGCCCAGGAATTCAATGCCTGGGTAATATAGCGAGACCTTGTCCCACACTGGAAAAAATAAACTATTCATGGAACAGATCGAGAATCTTAATGAGCAAGCAGGAGGGGTGAGAGTGTTTTTCAGGTTGGAGTCTGTGAGATCTGTCAGAGATCTGTTCTAGCCCACAAAAGTGTACTCTGTTTTCCTTTAGTTTTTGTATCTTCTGGGTGGTGTTTCTACCCCTGGCCTGATGAGTTGTACTCTCTGGGGGTGGGACCTAGCGAAAGATCCCCAAGATATTCTGTTCCCTGAAGTTTGAGAGTACTAATCTAGAATAGTCTAGAGGTAGGAAGTATTGCTTCCTGATTGCTTTCTCCTTTTTAGGTGTATGATTAGACTATGCTTAGGAGCCTGTATTCCTAGGGCAGTCCTATAACGTTCTGTTTGTATATAGTAGTAATTCTTGAAATTTAAAGGGCACCAGAATCACCTAGACAGTTAAATCAGTTAAGCATGTATGTGATTCTGGTGTCGGGTACAAAAATTGCATTAGAATTTCTTGGTGATGGTGATTATTGCTGGTTTGGGAACCATAATTGGATAATTACTGCTTTGTGACAAAGTGTGGTAGGGGAAGTTAAATGAATATGGGGTGAGGAGATAGGGATTCTGATTTTAGGAGGATCTTGTCATCAGCTAATGATCTTCTATACTTTGAATTCATTCTTGTGAAAAATAGGGATGGGGCTAAACTAATGTTCCTCAGCCATGTATTGGAAAAGCTTTGGTTTTTAAGTAGCCACTGAAGACTTGTTTTGTTTGTGGCCCTCCACTGCCCCCCCCCATTGGGTAATATTAGAATTGAAATTTTTGTAATCACAATAAAAATGAAGAGGGTAGTAGAAAAAGCATGAACTTGAATTCAAGCTACTCTGCATCTAATTTATTCCTGCTGTGTGGGGAGACCTTGAGCAAGTTGTAACTGGGCTAACTTTTAGCTGTCTTATGTATGGACAATGAATTGCTGTGTACCTTAGGAATTTGATAAATGTTCCATTCTGTCCCTTTATGATAGTTTCTAGTTTAAAATAAAGAACTTGTTTTCCTGGATTCCTGATAGTGAAAGGAGATAATTGGGAGAAACAGAAGGAATAGAAATTGTTTGGGATTTATTATATATAATAAAAATTATATATAAAAAATCTGTTAATGATAATATTTGTTATGCACACCCCCCATTATTATTATTATCATTATTTTTTTGTCCTGGGGATTGAACCCAGGGGCATTGAACCACTGAGCCACATCCCTAACTCCCCCACCCCTTTTTAAAATTTACCAGTACAACCTTTTTTTTTTTTTTTTTTGATATTAGGGATTGAACTTTTGGGCACTTGACCACTGAGCCACGTCCCCAGCCCTATTTTATATCTAATTATTTAGAGACAGGGTTTCACTGAGTTGCTTAGTGCCTTGCTTTTGCTGAGGCTGGCCTTGTACTTATGACCCTATTGTCTTAGCATCCTGAGCTGCTGGGATTACAGGCATGCGCCATCACTCCCAGCTCCAGTGTAACCATTTTTTAAAATAACTTTAATTAATTGATTTAATTTATGTGGATCAAACTCAGTGCCTCACATGTGCTAAGCAAGCGATCTACCACTGAGCCACAACCTCAGCCCTTTGTATTTTTTATTCAGAGATAGAGTCTTGCTAATTGCTTAGGGATTTGCTGAATTGCTGAGACTGGCCTCGAACTTGCAATCCTCCTGCCTCAGCCTCCTTAGTCACTAGGATTATAGGTGTGCACTACTATTCCCTGCTGAAATCCAGGCTCTTAGATTGCTTTGATTTGTCATCTCTTTGGCCTTCTTTAATCTGAGACATTTTCTGATTTTTCTTTGTATTTTTTTTAATATTCTTTTTTAAAAAAATTTTTATTGTTTTTTCTTTGTATTTTATGTTAATAATTTTTTAAACTTTTTTTAATATTTTTTAGTTGTAGTTGGATACAATACTTTCATTTTATTTTATTTTATGTGGTACTGAGGATCGAACCCCAGGGCCTTGCACGTGACGTGGTAGGCTCTACCACTGAGCCACAATCCCAGCCCTTTAAAGTTAATAATTTTTGGATCACATATTTTGTGGATGACCCTCATTTTGTGCTTGTGATGTTTTCTCACATTTAAATTTGTCTTCTGCATATTTAGGGGAGAAAGTACACAGAATTCATGTTCTCTTGTCTAACTAGGAGGCGAATGTTGATTAGTTCCATTTCTGGTGATGTTAACTTTGGTCGAGGTTGTATTCTATTTTTCATAGTATAGCTTTATTTTTATTTTATTTTTAAATTCTGTTTATATATACATGACAGTAGAGTATATTTTTTACATATCATACATACAGGGAGTATAACTTCCCATTCTTGTGGTTGTACATGATGTGGAGTTACACTGGCTATGTATTCATATTCGAACATAGGAAAATTATGTCTGATTCATTTTACTGTCTTTCCTACTCCCACCCTCCCTTCCCTTTGTCTAATCCAATAAACTTGTATTTCTCCCTGTCCCTCTTATTGTGTGTTACTATCTCATGTCAGAACATTCAGCCTTTGTTTTTTTTGAAATTGCCTTATTTCACTTAGATGGTAGTCTCCAGTTCCATCTGTGCACTGGCAAATGCCATAATTTCATTATTCTTTTTTAAATAACTTTTTAAAATATTTATTTTTAAGTTGTAGTTGGACACAATATCTTTATTTCACTTACTTATTTTTATGTGGTGCTGAGGATCGAACCCAGGGTCTTGCACTTGCGAGGTGAGTGCTCTACCACTGAAGCCACAACCAGTCCAATTTCATTATTCTTTATTACTGAGTAATATTCTATTGTTTTAATATACCACTTTCTTTATCCATTCATCTGTTGAAAGGCACCTAGGTTGGTTCCATAGGTTAGCTATTCTGAATTGAGCTGCTGTAAACATTGTGGCTGTAGTCACTAGTAAACTGATTTTAAGTCTTGGGTATAAACCTAAGAGTGGGATTACTGGGTCAAATGGTGATTCTATTCCAAGTTTTCTGAGGAATCTCCATACTGATTTCCACAGTGGTTGCACCAATTTTCAGTCCCCCCAGCAATGTATAAGTGTACCTTTTCCCCACATCCTTGCCAACATTTATTGTTACTTGTATTCGTGGTAATTGCCATTCTGCCTGGAATGAGATGAAATTTCAGTGTAGTTTTAATCTGCATTTCTCTAATTGCTAGAGATGTTAAACATTTTTTCACACATTTGTTGACCAATTGTATTTCTTCTGTGAAGTGCACATTCAGTTCCTTTGCCCATTTATTGATTGTTTTTTTTTTTTAATTTTGATGTTTTTTTTTTGGGCTGGGGATGTGGCTCAAGCGGTAGCGTGGCCCGGGTTCGATCCTCAGCACCACATACAAACAAAGATGTTGTGTCCGCCAAAAACTAAGAAATAAATATTTAAAAAAAATTCTCTCTCTCTCTCTCCTCTCTCACTCTCTTTAAAAAAATTTTTTTTCATGTTTTTTTGAGTTCTTTATATATTCTGGAGATGAATGCTCTATCTGAGGTGTAGGTGGCAAAGATTTTCTCCCATTCTGTAGGCTCTCTCTTCATGTTTTTGATTGTTTCTTTTGGTTGAAGAAGCTTTTTAGTTTGATACCATCCCATTTATTGATTATTTTTTAAAAATATTTTTTAGTTGTAGGTGGACACACAATATCTTTATTTCATTTTTTAAAAAATGTGGTGCTGAGGATTGAACCCAGTGCCTTACGTGTGCTAGGCACTCCACCACTGAGCCACAACCCCAGACCCCCATTTATTGATTTTTGATTTTACTTCTTGCGCTTAGGAGTCTTGTTGAGGAATTATGTTCCTAAGTCAACATGATGGAGATTTGGTCCTACTTTATTTTCTAGTAGGTTCAGGTCTCTGTCCTTGATCCAGTTTGAGTTGAATTTTGTACAGGGTGAGAGAGAGGGGTTCAATTTCATTTTACTACATATGGATTTCCAGTTTTACCAGCATCATTTGTTGAAGAGGCTATCTTTTCTCCAATGTATGTTTATGACACCTTTGTCTAGTATGAGATAACTGTATTTATGTGGGTTTTTCTTTGGGCCTTCTGTTTTATACCATTGTTCCTCATGTCCGTTTTAGTGCCAATACCATGCCGTTTTTGTTACTATAGCTCTGTATTATAATTTAAGATGTGGTATTGTGATACCTCCTGCTGCGCTTCTCCCTCTAAGGATTACTTTGGTTATTCTCAGCCTCTTATTTTTCCAAATAAATTTTATGACTGCTTTTTCTATTTCTATGAAGAATGTCATTGAAATTTTAATAGAAATTGCATTAAAATCTGTGTAGGGTTTTTGGTAGTATGGCCATTTTGATAGTATTAATTCTGCATAGTATGGTTTGCTCGTGGGAAGATACTATAAAAGTATCCTGTAGGGTTTTTGAGCCAGTGACTATAGAAATATCCATATACTCCTTGAGCTTTTATCTCTAGATTCAGCTTCCTTTGATTCTTTATAATTTTGATCAAATGCTGACTTTCTAGTTCCTTTGTTCCTTTTGTATTAGACTTTATTGTAAGGACAAGTTTCATTTGTATATATGTATATCCCCCCCCCATACTTATTGTAGATTCATGAAGTTTCAGTTCATATGGTACATTATGACTCTTTAATCATTATCTTTTTTTTTAATTTTATTTTTTTTGTGGTGCTGGGATTGAACCCAGGGCCTTTGTGATTGTGAGGCAAGCATTCTACCAACTGAGCTCTATCCCCAGCCCTTTAACCATTATCTTGATGCTCAAATTGTATCATATTTGGTCAGGTGATATTTAATTTTGATTATGATATATTTTTTTTGTTATGGAATCTATAAAAACATGCCATTTTTGAAAAATGTATTCAAACATATTCATCTCTTTGGCTTCTGGATGTCAAAGTATACTTGGAAGCCCTGTCTTGGCTTAAATTTGATTACTCACTGTTGATCACTAAGTCTGTTTTGTAACCTGTGCTGCTGGACCTTAGACAGTTCCATTACTTAGAGATACACCACATTGGGGAGTGGCTGGGAATGGAGAAGAAAGGTACAGAGATTTCCATAGTGAGATGGTTGCAAACACAACCATTGAAGTGTAACACTTGGGCTGGAGTGTGGCTCAGTGGTGGAGTGCTTGCCTAGCATGTGTGAAGCACTGGGTTTGACCTCAGCACCACATTAAAATAAATAAATAAAATAAAGGTATTGTCCATCTACAACTAAAAAAATATTTTAAAAATGTAACAATTATTTAAAAAAAGTTAACCATCAGAAACTGGAAAATCTATTTAATTATTTTTAGAAATTGAAATTCTTAAGTGTATCCACACTTGCCATTTTAAAGCAGGCAATTAGTTATAATGTTCTGTGATGTGGTCTTTTCAGGGTGTGGGGTGGATTATTATTGTTCATCTATTGTCCTTCCCATTCCCTATGGGTAAGAGTACCTCCTTAAATAGTAGTATTTGTTTTAAGATGAATAACTCTTGAATCTGGATCTTTGTAATTTTAAGAGTGCTGGAAATGGAACTCAAAGCCTTGTGACTGGACTAGCATTGGTGCTGCTGAACTGCAACTCTAGGTCGTGTTTGAGTTTTTTTTTCTCATTTCATACACTTTTTTTTTTGGGGGGGGCCTGTTAGCTGTACTTTCTTGCGATTGTCAGTACCTTATTGCTTTCAGTAAGTCTCTTCTTTCTAATTTATTGTGAGTTGGGATACCAGATACACATAGTTCTAATAAGCTGGGTTTAACTAAGATAAACTCCACTGTGAGACTGAGGAATCTTGTACTGAAGGGTGGACTGTATGTTCTTCTGTACCCAGAGATATGGCTTTGCTTGACCTAAAAGTAATGCTGATGGCATTGAGGACCTCAGTCATTCAGTGTTCAGAATTGAGTTGGAAATAGGTAGGGCAAGGTATATTATTCATCTTTATTAAGGAAAAAACTGAGAAGGGGGAGCAGGGCAGGGTAATATAACTAGTAATTAGAAAAGCTGGAATTTGAGTTCTTTTCCTAAAAATCCATAGGAAAAGCAAAGGTTTTAGTAAAACTCCTGTTCTAATAATTCTGAGAAGCCTGTATTGCACACTAGGCTTTTTTATTTTTATTTTTTGTACTGGGACTTGAACTGTGGAATCCTGGGTCAGTCTTTTAATTTTTTAGACATAGTCTCAGTTGCCCAAGCTAGCCTTGAGTTTGGGATTCTCCTACCTCAGCCTTCTAAGTGACTGGGATTATAGATGCATACCATCAAGCCTGGTTTATGTATTAGTTTATTTATTTATTTGGTATTTCTGGGGATTGAACTCGGGGTCACTCAACCACTGGGCCACATCCCTAACCCTGTTTTATATTTTATTTAGAGACAATGTTTCATTAAGTTGCTTAGCACCTCGCTTTTGCTGAGGCTGGCTTTGAACTCGCAATCCTCCTGCCTCAGTCTCCCAAGCTGCTGGGATGATATATATTAGTTTTAAGTGTAGTGTTTTTATCGGGTTTATAAAACTTAAGATTTTGTTTTAGTTGTTGTGTTGGGGATTGAACTGAAGGCCTTGCACGTGGTAGGCAATCACTGTTCTGATGAGCTGTATCCCCAGCCGTTTTTTTATTTTGGGGCAAGGTCTCACTAAATTGTCAATACTGGCTTTGACTTTGGGATCTTCCTGCCTCAGCTTTTCAAACTGCTAGGATTACAAGTGCGCTCCACCACACTTGGCTCAAATATAAATTTTGAAATGAAGCATATTACTTTCTTTTTCTTTTGGTGCTGAGGATTGAACCCTGGGGTGCTTAACCACTAAACCACATCCCCAGCCTTTTTAAATATTTTTATTTAGAGACAGGGTCTTGCTCAGCTGCTTAGGGCCTCAATAAGTTGCTGAGGCTGCCTTTAACTCATGAACCTTCTGCTTCACCCTCCCAGGTCACTGAGAGTTCACTGAGAATACAGGTGTATGCCACTATGCTCAGCTGAAGCAAATTATTTTCTAGAGTTTATTACCTGGAACATAATTTTTAAGTTCCCATTGGTTTGTCATTTGGGTTCCCAGACTGAAAGTGGAAAGACATTTAGGGCTGTTGGATTTAATGATAATAGAATAGATAATTTATTGTTATTATTATTAATAATAATAAATACTAACAGATATTGAAATTAACCATTGTATACAATTCTGTCTGGAACACTCCTTGTATAGTTGTTTCTTTCACCTTGCATGAAATGCTCCATCCTGTGAGAAAAATTGCCTCCTTCACTTTACTCTCCCTTTTCTGTATCATATTTTATTTTCCTTTTGGCTCTTCCCATTTTCTGGGAATAACTTTTTTCTCTATATGTTATTTGGTAATATCCACTATTATTTGTCCATCTTTAGGTTTTATCTCATCTCAAGGGTTTATGTTAGGTCTTTTGAACTCAAGTAAGCACTTGAATTCCTGTATTAGGTTGCCTGAATTTAGAAACTTTTTTGAGAACCATGTGCCTCTTTGACTTCTGCATCCATAGAACCTAGAATAGCAGTAGTGCAGAGTGTGGTATACTCGAAGCAAACACCTGTGAAATGGATGACTTGCAGTATTTGCGAGGCCCAGAATATTGGCTTTTTTCACTTGAGGTATGGCTGAGGTTGTAATCTAAATTTATATATATGTACATATACATATATAATATTATGTATATTATATATGTAATATGTAGTGGTGTTAGTGATTGAACTCAGGAGATTCAGCCACTGAGCAACATTTGCAGCCCCTTTTATTTTATTTTTGAGACAGGGTCTTGCTAAATTGTCCAGGCTGGCATCAAACTTTGGATCTTCCTGCCTCAGTCTCCCAATTAGCTGGGATTACAGGTATGGCTTCTAATTTGATTTTAAAACAGTAAGCATATGAGCTGGGAATGGTGGTGCACTCTTGTAATCACAGCACCTCTGGAGACTGAGGCATGAGGATCACAAGTTCAAGGCCACTTAATTAGATCCTGTGTAGAAACAAAAAAAGACAGGGTGTAGTCCAGGGGGTAAAGCTCCCCTGTGTTCTATCCCTACTACTGGGGGAAGGGGAAGGAGCCTATGACATACTTAAACTAAACTGAGTGGTATAGTTCGCATGTATAGTACTTTGTGTTTTTTAAGATAGACTGGCTATCCCACAACTAAAAAACTGTCTAGTTTGATGTTGTAAGAAATATTTATCTTTTTAAAAAAACACTTTGAAAGAGCAAGAAGACACAGACCACTATTTTGTTTGCTTTTGTTTTATAGTCAATATTTCCTTTCAGGTTCTATTTTTTTTTTTTTTTTTTTAGAGAGAGAGAGAGAGAGAGAGGGAGAGGGAATTTTAATATTTATTTTTTAGTTTTTTTCTGGTGGACACAACATCTTTGTATGTGGTGCTGAGGATCGAACCCGGGCCGCACGCATGCCAGTTGAGTGAGCTACCGCTTGAGCCACATCCCCAGCCCTCAGATTCTATTTTTGGCACATAAGCTGTATTAGTCCAGGAAGAATATCAGGCAACAGTTTGTTGTGGCCCCAGATTTATTTGTCGTGTTTGCCAACTGAGGAATGTACTGGATACTTGGATAAAACCAGGGGAGACAATGGTTTAGTTGGAGAAGTGAGGAAATGATTGCTCTTTCCTGGTCTCAGTCTGTGCAAGATGCTAGCTTACGACTGCTTAATTCTGTGCTTTTTTGTGTGTTATCTGTGGAATAATTCACATGGTGGAAAAAAAAAGATAGAAACAAGGAGAAATTGAGGGAAAATTCCTCCTTCTTCACTGTCCCAGGAGGTGTCTTGGGGAGAAGGAGTATGAATGACTGATTTAAATTTATTCTGACAATCTTTTGAGTTTGCACCATCTCAGAGGCATGTATGTTAACTGCTTTCTGTTACTTTAGGAAATATCTGAGATAACCAGTTTATAAAGACAAGACTTATTTGCTTGAAATTTTAGAGGTTTCAGACCAACATTGGTTGGCCTGTTGCTTTGGAAGAGGGAGCATCATGGCCAGAGCACATATCTGACCACTCACTTCAGGACTGAGAATTGCAAAAGAGAGGAAGAGGAAAGAGGCAGATTCCAATGTCCTTTCAGGAGCACACTGCAGTGACCCATATTTTAAGGTTTCACCACCTCCCAGAAGTATAGTGCTGGGGCAAGCCTTCCCCATGTGGACCTTTGGTGGACACTTGAGATACATACTATGGCAGCACATGATAAGATCTTGTTGCACTCTCCTAAGTACCTTTCTTAGCCCCACCCAGGGACTCTTCTTATTATGTTTTCACTGTTTGACTTCCTTTTCCTAACATGATTAAAAAAGTACTTTACTGAAATTACTGAGCCTCATCTCAGTGAGAAAGGATGAGGAGCAAAGGGAAGGACAAAATTATATTCTTAGTTTATGTAGAACACAGCAATAATGCCATTGATAAAACTGACTTGATTTAAAAAAGTGATTAAAAAGCCAGTTTTTTTTTTTTTAAATTAAATTTTAAATTGAACTCAGGGGCACTTAACCACTGAGCCAGCCCTTTTTATTTTTTTACTTCAGGCAGGGTCTCTGAGTTGCTTAGGGTCTCACTGAATTGTTGAGTCTGACCTTGAACTTGAAATTTTCCTGCCTTAGCCTCCCAAGTTACTGGGATTACAAGTGTGGTATAGCTAACAAAGGCCAGTTTCCCCCCCCCCCCCATTTTTTTTTTTTGGTTTCTTTTTCTTTACAACCATTAAAAACAGAGATGCTTTGGCAATTATATGCCTCTGGAATATCATGGTTTGAGTAGAATTCTCATTTGATGGACAGGAAAAAACACAAAATCAATAGATTTATCAGAGGTTATATGGAGAAAATGTGTAGGAATGTGTAGGTTTCCTTACTCTACCTAATATTCATTCTTATCCAGTTCATTGAAATGTGTATAGCACTTCAGAGAGTACAGGCAAAGTGTTTAGTATTGTTTCCTAGCAGTTCATTGTGACTGCTCAATAAAATCATTGAATAATCTTCAGGGAGAGGATTTATTCAAGTTGTAGGTAATGATGTTTTAATGATTGTTTTTTGAGACAGGCACATTAACATTTGTATTAATGGCGGTAAGAAAAAAAATCAAGTCGAATTTCAGAACAAAATTAGTTAATTTCCAATAAGGTTTTGGATTTATGCTTTCATGACTTTTAGGCCACACTTGGTTTTAGAGAAAAAGAAATTTGAATCTGATTCTGTTTTCTTCAAGGGCTTATGTCTTCCTTTGTAGATGCTTTGTATGGCAAATACAGGTCACATTGTGTTAAGTGTTGAGTTTACTTCAGTGTCTGTTAAATTATCTGTATAGCATTAAGTAAAAGCTTTTACACATTGTAGCAGTGAATATAATTTTGATATAATTTTGACATGAACATTATGCATGTTGAGTTAGTCTGTTTTTAAATATTAAGGAATGGAAATATTTCAACTCTGGGATTTTCCTTGCCACTCATTCTTCTCCCAGTATAGCTGTCTGTGGTTGGAGTCCTGAGTGTTAATAAATGCCATCACCCATTCCCTTCCCCCCAGCCTTGTACTAAAGCCTAGTTTGCTGGCAGCTGCAGTGGTAGGCATCTTTCAGGAAGTGACCTTGGCTTGTATTAATCAAATTCAGAACACACCAAAAAGCTTCTTGCTAACATGCTGACTTGATGTAAAATTTTATCACATCCATTTTCTTTTAAAATGAAGCCATCTTGTAAAAAGATGTATAGAAGGCTCCTCTAATCACATATACATACTTGCACACAGAAGGCTTCTTCAAACCATTGCTGTTAAAAAAAAAAAAAGAAAATCTATCATAAAATTATAGATTTTTTTATTAGTAAATATGCACAAACTTTAATCATGGGGGTTTGGGAGTCATTAGAAAATTACTCTTAAATGCTGAATTAAGAAAAATGATACATCAGCATTAATTTTATTTATCTGAAACTAACATTAAATTGCTGTACAAACTATACATTATGAAATATAATATGTACTATGGGATCCTTTAGCAGTTATATGTTAAGTAAGACTTCTGTATATTGACTACTTTTGGGTTTTCAGAAATAACTGGTGTCTATTTTGCTGGTTTGAATAAGAACTAATATCCTGTGTGAAATCATTTCCTTCAGCAGTGGTGGTGCCTATTGGGACTTCTAAATATAAGCTTAAATTTAAGTCACTAAGACTATTAGAATTCAACCAGCTGTTATATCAGTGAGAGAGGTATTCACGATTTGCAGATTTTGTATTTATTTGATGTTCTTGGTAGAGCAGTTTGTGTAGCTATTTCACTTTATCCTGCAGTGTTTAAAGGAATCTAGTTTTAAAATGTGGTACAGTTAAGGTGTATGTAATATAGACATTTATGCATATATGTGAGTATGAAGGAATGAATGAGTGATATAGGTCTTGCTATGTTGCCCTGGCTGGCCTCAAACCCATGGACTCAAGCTATCCTCCTGTTTCAGTCTCCCAAATAGCTGGAATCAGATTTTTTTTTTATTCTTGCTCAATGTTAAATATAGAATGTTCAAAATAGCATTTGATGGATTAGTTTATTGATTTTTTCATTTGGAGGATATTTACATAAAAAATTAATTAGGGGAGAAGTTATTTCTGTTGCTAGAATGGTTCACTCCTGAGTTTGTGTATAAAGGATTACTCCTGGGTTTACTCCTGAAATGTTTCAAGAAACGTATAGGAAAAGGAAACTTAAATTGTGGATCTTTACCTGATTTCTGCAGATCCACTGCATGAAGAGGGTAGGCACACTGCAGGTTTATATTAATAAATCTTGGGGAGGAGATGGGGAATCTTTGCAAACAAAAAATTGATGTGTAAGTACTTTTAAATAACTCTTCATTACCTGAGTTTGCTGGAAACAAAACTAGCCCAAAAAGAAAAAAAATATATATATATACAAACACACATTATACATGTGTATATGTATAATTTTTTTAAAAGAATTTTAATATTTATTTTTTAGTTTTCAGCGGACACAACATCTTTGTATGTGGTGCTGAGGATTGAACCTGGGCCGCATGCATGCCAGGCGAGCGCGCTACCTCTTGAGCCACATCCCAGCCCTATGTATAATTTTTTAAAACCAAAAATTGGTATGAGAATTGCTGTCTGATTGGGGTAAACTGGCTCCTTGACTTGCCTAAATTTCACTCTTCATCTTGATACTAGCATTAATGATTGGTTGTTTTAGATACCACAGGATAAAAAAAAAAAAAAACTTATTTCAAGGAGAAAGAGGATAATTACTTGATTATTTCTCCCCTGAAACAGCAGTTTAAAATAAAACTGTCACCTTGAACTTAAGATGTTTCTCCCTTCTCTCTTCCTCCCCACCCTTAAAAAGGAGAAAAAGAAGAAAGCCTTACAAAAAAAGCAATATATGCAGTCTTGGAAGTCAATGAGTTAATGTTCATTTGCAGCCTGAGGGGTCAGCATGCAGTCTGTTTCCTGATTGGCTGTTAAAAGGTGAAATTGAAACCACTGTAAACTTTTGACCCTGTAGCAATTCTTGTGGAACGTCTTCCACTGGTGGAGCCCAGAGTTTTGCTCACCTCCCCACCCAGCCCTCCCACCCTCTTTCCTGTATTTATTCTTTGTGATCGTGCAGCACTGCATGTAGTTTTTCCAGGAGGGGGGAGAGAAGCAGAACAAGCACCAGCTAGCAGCTCGCTGGCATGCCTGTTTCAGTAACCTTGTCATTACAACTCCAGTTCAGCCAAAGATGTGAAGTGTTAATGAACTGGTCTGCTGACTGGATTTTTTAGTTCTGTTCTCAAGGAAATTACAAAAATACAGAATAGTTCAATGCCATTGTTCTTCAGTGGGCAGTGTCATGTAAGCAAAATGTATGACATAATTTCCTGGATATATTGAGTAGAAACTAGTTTTTACTTTCAGCTACCTTTACACAACCCGTTTAGGTTTCCTGTGTCCCATGTAATTTTTATATAAATGTCCTAAACTTTACAAAAGTTTTTTCTTTGCGTTTTATAAAGAAACTCTATGGCGTTTTGGTTATGATAACTTTGAGCAGTAATTGCAGAAATTGCACATTCCGATTTATTTATCTTTTTTATTGAAATGCTTTTGGGCTTGTGTCTCTCTCCCCTCCCCTCTTTTAAATCTACATAGTGCTTTATCATGAACACAATAATTCTATGAATAGGGTAGGGAAGTTTTGTTTTATTCTGTAGTACTATCATGGGACTCTCTTCCACTTTGATTCTTTCTTTTATCCCTGGGCATATGATATATTGATGCTCAAGTGGTTATTATGTGAACATTTTTTTCACTATAGGAATTTTGGTGGCTTTTTATGCCTGCTTCTGCTTTCTTAATTAATGACAGTAACCATGATTTGCTTATATTTCCAAGTGTTAGTGCAGTGCCTGGCATTTGATAGATACACAGCAAGCATTTAATTGCATTAAATAAGTCACTTCGAGAATCTCAACTTTATAAAACCTACATTTTCTGAACCCTAGGCTTCTGTTTTCATTGCATCATTTGAATTTTCAGGTTGACTCTACCTATTGCAACAGTTCTTCTCCTCTGTCAAAAAGATGATAGTATTTAATGGTGCATATTTGTAATCTTAGCCTTTCAGGAGGCTGAGCAGGAAGATTGCAAGTTTAAGGCCAGCTGCAGCATTTGGTGAGACCCTGTCTCTTTTAAAAATCAAAACAACAAAACAGGACTGGGAGTTTTGTTCAGTGGCAAAATGCCCCTGGCTCCAATCCTTCAATCCCCACTAACCTTCCCCACCCCAAACAAAACAAACACGCAATAATGGACTAAGAAATAAGTAGTATTGGGCTGGGGATGTGGCTCAAGCGGTAGCGCGCTCGCCTGGCATGCGTGCGGCCCGGGTTCGATCCTCAGCACCACATACCAACAAAGATGTTGTGTCCGCCAAGAACTAAAAAATAAATATTAAAAAAATTCTCTCTCTCTCCCCCCCTCTCTCACTCTTTAAAAAAAAAAAAAAGTAGTAAAAAAAAAAAGTTTCACTGAGTTAAGTCTGTGTACCTCAAAATAAATGGCATCTTAAATTTACATCAGATCTTTTCTTTCCCTTTCAGTATAGCTACAGGTTGGTTGCGATAGATTGTTCCAAGTGAAACCTATTGTTGCAGTTTCAACAAAGGCTATATTTATCACTTGATAAATAATCCTGTGAAAGAATGTTAAACTTAACACTAATGTTATGCAACCTTTAAGTAACCTGAAAATTAATTGATGAACCAACTTATTCTGCAATACTTCGAAGATTAGTGGACAACAGCTGTTTTTTCCCAAAGATGGTGACTTCCCATCTCCATGATTTCAGAAATTGAGAAGGCAGTCTCTTGAGTCGTGCCAGCAAATGGCCTGGAAAGAACAATGAACTTAAATATGATTGATAGTAGATTGCTCACCCCATTCCATGTTCCACAGCAAAGAAAAACATATTCATAATATTCAGTGGTTGCTTTTTGTTCTGTTGATCTTTCTAAGCATTAGTATTATAGTTTGGATTTTCCTCTATTAACTCTCCTCCCTCAATTTGATTCTTTGTTCTGTCCTGGAGGCACATCTTCTCAGACTGGCTATTAACAGAGCTCAGCAGTATTACCTTCCCCCACCTTTACCCTTTAGCTCTTGATGAAGGGATTTTGATCACTGGTAATACAGGTTTTGATAATGTGGGTCCATCAGTTACCTTTCTGTTAATTACAGTAGATAAACTAATTTTTTCCCTCCTTTTTAGTTATCTAATATTTTAGAAAATATCATATTTAGTTTTTATGTCGGTGTGATTAGGTTTTTGTATGTGTGATTATCTAAAGTCATAATTGTGTAAAGTGGTAAAATCAGCGTGTTTTTGATAAAGATAAAACATGTCTTGGGAAACCTGGTATTATTGACTTTGTAGAGAGAATCTTGGTTCTAGACAAGTTTAACTCACCCAATTTTTCTAATGGTTCCGTGCTTTACAGAATCCTGCTGTGTAGTACTTTTAGACTGTGTCCATGTTGTTTCTTGGTAGACAAGCCAATCATCAGGTGTTGACAATTTAGGAATATCTGTAGTCTAGCTGGAAGAACTATAGGCTGGGAGGAAAGAAATTTGTAGATGGTGTGTCTTTGTCTGAGGGTGCAGATTGGCAGTGTCAACATTTCTTTGAGGAAAAGTTATGAAAACCAGTTGTAGGATATTGGAATATTAACTGGGTTCTCTTTAACTTCCCATAGTAGGCAGCAGTAATTGATTGTGTCCTGGGTCAGTTGTTAGGTACTTGGCACTTTGACTTGACTTCTTTTCCTTACTTAAAATTCTTTTACTTATGTGCTACCCACCTCACTACTGTCTCATCTCACCCTTCTAAAAAACAGAACAACAGCAACAATATTAAAACAAATAAACAACAACAATAACAACAAAAACAACTAAAAAAAAAAATCTGAAGTGAAACCTGATTTAAAATGAGGGCCAGAAAAATCTTAGAAGTTCTTTAAAGAAGTTCTGACTATCTTCCCCTATGTTTTCCTCTAGTTAAATGGGACAGCACAAAAATTCAAAAACAATTTTGAAAACAGAAACAAATGATTTTACTTTTTTTATTTTAAATTTTACTTTTATTTAAATGTGCTTGGAAATTCTTGTTATATTGTGTGTCTGCATTTTGTTTGGTTAACAATAATTTTTTTTGAGGTTTTGTGGGCTATGCTAGGTACTAATTACTTATTACTTAAATTACCTATATGTATTTTCACTTAATTCTCACAAGAGCTTTATCAAATGACCCCTCCATTTAACCTTTTTTCTCTCTTTTGAGGCCCTAGAATCTTAAATTGACCAGGCTTAGTAAGCCTAGATTACAAGCCTAGCAAGTAAGTGAACGAGCTGGGAATCGAGTTTCGATCTGGACTGCTCTAAAGCTTCTGTTCTGTAACTGTTATGTTAACAATTAATCATATTATTATAGATTGGAAGATGGAGTCCAGGCTCTAAATGTAGCCAGCCTACTTTTGGCATATATCTCACTATAAACTAGGAGCTGTGATTGCAAATAGGCATGTCATTGCACAGCTCTGTTACTCCTCTTACCTTTTGCAAAAACCATATATGATGTGCTTCCCTCCTGCCTCCATTTTCTCCTCTTTATTTTGGGTTTCAAAAGTGCAATGACCATTCATACTTTGCATCAGGATTGTGGTTGTCTGGCCCCTGTGTACTCTCTGTAAATTGACCATAGCCTATAATATGTTTGTTCCTTGGAATTTATGAATGTATCATTTTTTCTATGCCCTTTCCTGTTAGCCCTGCCAATTCTAGCATGACTGCTTTTAACTTTAGGGCATATGGTAGTCATGGTTGTTGTCTTGATATCGATGTTACTTTACTGTTAAACTTGTGAATTCATAAGGAGAGGTGAATGTTTTTATTAGCTTACTTCTTTGTTTTACCAGAATCTGCTCCCTATTTCTTTCTTTCTTTAAAAAAAAAATAAATTTATTTTTTTGTAGTTGTAAAGGGACACAATGACTTTATTTTTATTTGGTGCTGAGGGATCAAACCCAGGGCCTCACATGTGCTAGGTGAGCGTTCTACCGCTGAGCCACATCCCCAGCCCCCTGCTCCCTATTTCTTGATCTGCAAAATCCTGCTATTTATATGATCATGTATTTGAGTGTATATTATTTTGAAAAATTGCCCCTAATTTCCCCATTTAAGATATTTCTTTGGGGGCTGGGGATGTGGCTCAAGCGGTAGCGCGCTCGCCTAGCATGCGTGCGGCCCGGGTTCGATCCTCAGCAGCACCACATACCAACAAAGATGTTGTGTCCGCCAAGAACTAAGAAAAAATAAATAAATGTTAAAATTCTCTCTCTCTCTCTCTGTCCCCCTCTCTCCCACTCTCTCTTTAAAAAAAACAAAAAAAAAAACAAAACAAAAACAAACAAACAAAAAAAAAAAGATATTTCTTTTTCGACTAGGCACTTGGGTGCACACCTGTAATCTCACAATTCAGGAGACTGAGGCAGAAGGATTTAAAGTTGGAAGCTGGCCTGGGAAATTTAGTAAGACCATGTGTCAAAATAAAAAATAAGGGCTAGGGAATGTAGCTCAGTAATATAGTGTCTCTGGCTTAAATATCCTGTAAACTCCCCGCCCCCTCAGACAGACAGACATACAACACACACTCTGACTCGCACACACTCATTTTTGGTAACCTAAATGCACACTTTAATAGAGGGTAAGAAACATCTGGGACTTTTCTTCCTTTGTACTTTTCCTTTTATCTCTTTCTCCTTCTCTCCCTTTATGTGGTTAGTATAGGTTATTTTGGATAGAGGTATTTAAGCATTAGCTTCTGCCAATGCATTAAGTTGGCTTTAATTGTTCTCTTTTGAACATGGATTTGGGCGTATGAGGATACCTACAGTTTCTGAATACTCATAATTTTCATTACTTCTCAGGACTTGGAGCTGGTCTCCTCTATATACCCTATTTTGCACTATCCATGTGTAGAAACAGTGATGGAAGTGTATTGTTGTATGTCATGCCTGGCGCCCCCCCCCCCAAGCCAGTGGAAGTATTATAGATGGCTAAGTAAGGTATCTACTCAAATTCTAGGAAGATTGGCATTGTACTTGATACATTTAGTTTGTTTCACATGTTCAGGGAAGGGACAGATGGGAACGGTTAGTTTGACTAATACTAATTCTTACGTGAAGAAAGGACAATAAAATTGAACCTTCTTTATTTTTTGTCTACAGAATCAAAATATTTGCTCAACAGTGGACTCGGAGACCATTAAAAATAAACTCCCACTTGAATATCATTTGACTGCATAGCCAGGTAACTAATTCCTTTCTATTTGATTCATTGTAATTTTTTGACTTTAATCTTCTGAAGATACTACCCTTTTCTTTAATTTGTAATTTTGTTTAAAGTTGTTTGGTGCTTGATGTTTTCTTTTTAAGGATAATAGATCAGGTGCAGTGACTCACGCCTGTGATCCTAGCAACTGGGGTTGGGGGTCGGGTGGGGTTTAGGCTAGAGGATTGAGGACAGCCTCAGCAACTTAGTGAGACTCTGTCTTTAAAAAAAAAAAAGAAAAAGAAAAAGAAAAAAGAGCTTGGGATGTAGGTCAGTGGCAAAGTGACCCTGGGTTCAATCCCCAGTACTCCCTCTTCCCCCTACCAAATACTAGTTGAATGAGTGGACTTGGAATATTCAAGTGAATACACACACACACACACACACACCCACCCACACCCACCCACACACCCACACACATAGCCACTATTTTAAGGGTGTTTAGTCAAAATCTGAATCAGCCCTCACCCGTGTTGACTGTTTACCTTGTGAAAATTATTTTCCCCATCTTGTACTGGCAAATAACATTTTATCTAACCCTTTTCTTCACTTTAATGTTGCAGCAGAATAGGACAAAAAAATATAAAAAGTTTGATAGCTTAGAAAGCAGTTATGTTTGCTGAGCTAGTTAAATTTATTTTGGTTAGTAATACCATCCTCTTGGTTAGCTCATTTGGAAATCTGAGTTTTCTTTGAATCTTACTCCTCTTTGATATATTTAGTAAACAGGACTTATCTGGTTTGCTATTTTTCTGTCTTTTGTATTTGTTCTACTTTGTTTCTAATTTTAGCTTCCTTCAGGCCAAGACCCCATAATTTCATGCTTATTTTTGTTCATGGGTCTTTACGGCTTACTTATCTACTGTTTTTGTACCTGATTATAATTTTGTTAGATCTTTCTAAATAAATTTTTTTCTCTGGTTTACAGGGGAAAAATTAGTACAAGTACTGGGGTCCTTGGTAAAATACTTGCTGAGCATGTAGGAAATCCTGCTTTCCATTCCCATCACAGGTAGAGGGAGATGTGTATGTAACTCATAAACTCCCTTCTCTTGACATTCAAAATGGTGCTTTATCTGGGAATCCATGTAAGCCACCAGCCTTAGCTCTTTCAACTTCCCTACAAAATCCCTCAATTAAATATGATATGTACACATTCTGTTCTGTTCTGGACATAGCAGAGAATAATCTCCATCTTTTTTTTTTAATTAGAGCATTTTAATTATATATTGGAGTTCATTTTGACAATATCATATATACAAGGAATTTGGTTTTAATCCCTATCTTCTTCCTCTTCCACTTTCCCTCCTTTACTCTATTGATCTTCCTTTTGCTTTATTTTTTTTTTCTAGAGGGAGAGAGAGAGAGAGAGAGAGAGAGAGAATTTTTTAATATTTATTTTTCAGTTTTCGATGGACACAACATCTTTATTTTTATGTGGTGCTGAGGATCGAACCCGGGCCGCACGCATGCCAGGCGAGCACGCTGCCGCTTGAGCCACATCCCCAGCGCCCTGCTTTATTTATTTTTAAAGATATGTTTTTATAACTTTATTTATGTATTTATTTTTTATGTGATGCTGAGGATTGAACCCAGTGCCTCACCCATGCTAGGCAGGCTCTCTACCACTGAGCTACAGCCTCAGCCCCTCCTTTATTTATTTTTAATTGGTACTTTCTACATATATAAAGGTGAAATTCCCTTTGGTACATTTATGTATGCATATAACAGGATTTTATTAAATTCATTCCACACTCCCTCCCCTTTTCCTTCTCCTTCTCTCTGTAGTTTTTTCAACTTTATTTGAAATTGGTTTCCATATTTACAACAGTTATAAAAATACAGTATGAAGAAAGTTGAGATATCCTTTGTCTAGACTCACGTACTTGTATTATTTGATTTCGTGTGTGCTGGCTCTCTTGCCTCTTCTTTTTTTCCTGTTGCCACTCTCCCTCTACATTCTGAGCAATCTGAGGGTAATAAGATTGTGCTACTTTTCTCTAATGTTTCTATTGTATTTCTGAAGAACAGAGTAATTCTTTTATATAACCATTATACAGTTAACAGCTTCATAAACAGACATTGCTACAAACTTGTCCACTTTCCAGCCTTACCATTTGATATAATTAAGTCTCATAATATTTTCTTCCTGTATAGAATCCCGCCTGAGGTCAGGTACTACTTAGTTACTATTTTTCTTAAATCTCTTTTTTTCCTGGGATATATCTACAGCCTTTCTTTATTTTTTTTATGATATTGACATTTTTGAAGCCCCCATCTCCAGCAATGAACTGTTCTGGGGATGGAAACCAGTGTCTTTTGCATGCTAGCCAAGGACTCTACGACTGAGCTACCTCCCCAGCCCCATTTAATAGAATGTTCTTCATTTCATTTATTTATTTATTTGAACTTTTTTTTTTGTTGTTGTTGTAGATGGGCACAGTATCTTTATTTATTTGCTATTATGTGGTGCTGAGGATCAAACCCAGTGCCTCACATGTACTAGGCAAGTTCTCTACCACTGAGCCACAAACCCAGCCCGAATGTCCTTTGTTTTATACTTGTCTGAAGTTTCCTTGTGATTAGATTTAGGTTTTATATTTTTGGCTGAAATATTGTATAGGTGATGTTATATCCTGAGAACATAAATTCTGGAGGCACATGTTTATCTGTCCTTTGCTGTGATGCTAATTTGGACCACTTGGCCAAGGTGTTGCCAGGCTTCTCCACTGTGTAATCTGCCTGTCCTTGACCCCAGCAATAAACTGTGACTATAGGAGATAATATAGATATTGTGATTCTACTCAGTTTTCCCTAGATTTAGTATTCATTGATGAATCTTGTTTGATCCAGTTTTTTTTTTTTTTTTTACTATGATGGTTGCAAATTGGTTATTTTCTCTTTTCAGCATTCCTTTTACATTTGCCAGTGAACTCTTAGCATTATTCTGTAATCAAGAGCTTTATTTATTGGTATGGACTAATGAATTATTATTTTGTTTTGAATAGTTTACAGTTAATTACTTTACCTTATTATGTTGCTGAAATTGTAGGTTTGGCCAGTGAAGCTCTCCCCTTTCCTTCCCTTCTTCTTTTCTTGTCACAGGCTCTCCTCTGTTGCCACATCTGGCCTGAAACTCAGAATTTTCTTGCCTCAGCCTCCTGAGTTGCTGGGATTACAGGCTTATTCCACCATGTCTGGGTCCCATTACACTCTTTCAACTGGGTTCCTGTGTCCTTATGTATTAGAGACCCAGGAACTATGGGTGGTAAATGTCCTTATTGCTTTTGAGTTGTCTTCTCATCTTGGCCCTTTTAGTAGACAGAGCTAGGAAATATGCAGGCTGTACACACACATGCATAGTCATGTTCACAGAAACATGCATATACATATTTTAGAAATCATGAGTTTATATCAGTATTCCCAACTTTTATGTCTAGTGTTTTTTCTTAGGGTTTGTATTTCATATTTTAAATGTCTTATGCTGTGAGAATTCTGGCCTTCAACATTATTAATACATTTACACATCAACTCTATAATTTTAGAATTGCTTTGTTCATTTTACTACAATAAACTTTTGTTTTTTTGGGTGCACTTTGGGTACTACATTCTAGGCAAGAAATCTATCACTGAGCTACACCCTAGTCCTAATAAACTCATTTAAGATGAGTGGAAGATTTGTTTGCAAATCCCTCTACCCTCAAATTCTGCTCATGACAAGAGTGAATCATTAAATTTTGTTCTTAAATTACACTCACAGCCCTCAATCCAAGTATCTTAGTGATTGAGTGCTTGCCTAGTATGTACAAGTTTCTGGGTCAGTCCCCAATACCACTTCAAACAAAACACACCCCCCAAAACTTGGATTGACCATGTATCCCTCCTTATCCCTCCTTCCTTTCTTCCATGTTCTCCTTCCCATCCTTACTTTCTACCTTACTTTCTGTATAATCTAACTATGGTCTATATATGAATTGAAATTAGGTTAATTTATTTGTTGCTTGAGTTTAAGTTTTTTGTGCCCTTTTTTATTTTGGTTGGTTTTATTTTTTGAGTGTGTAGAATGTTAGTATGCTTTCAGTGTCAAAACTGGGGCTGAGGGCATAGCTCAGTGGTGGAGTGCTTGCTTAGCATGCTAAGGCCCTGGGTTCTATCCTTAGCATTACCCCTCCCACCCCCGCCCCAGTCAAAATTACACTAAAGGTGTATTTTTTTCTGTATCCCTTCTACACTATCTTTTCTTATTCTTCATAAGTAACATTCTGGTTTATCCCCACCCTTTCTCTCTCTAAGAAGATATATATATATATTTAGACAAAAGATGGCATAGTATATAGTCTTTGCATTTTGCTTCCCCATCCCCTTACTGAGTTTTCCTGGAAAGAATGCTGCATTATATCAAAGAGACCTTTCCTATTCATTTTGTTTTAATTATGGTAAATTTTGCATAACAAAATCTGCCATGTTGACGTATACAGTTCAATGGCATGGAGTTCATTCATATTGCTCTGCAGCCATCAGTCTTCCATTTCCGGAACATTTTATCTTCCTAAAGCAGAACTCTGGATACCTATTAAATAGTTATTTCTCATTCTCCCTTTACTTACGTCATCTCATTAACTTTTATAGTTTATTCAAACAATTTTTATGTATGAGTACTGTCGGTTGCTTCCCATATTTTGTAATTAAAATAATGCTACAGTGAATAAACTTGTGAGTGTATATTTTTTGTATTGCTGGGGGACCCATTACTGAAAGTAGGACTGCTAGATTAAATGGTATCTATATTGGGCTGGGGTTGTGGCTCAGTGGCAGAGTGCTTGCCTCGCACATGTGAGACACTGGGTTTGATCCTCAGCACCACATAAAAATGAATAAACAAAATAAAGATATTGTGTCTATGTATAACTAAAAATGTTTTAAAAACTGGTGTCTGTATGCTTAGATTTATCCCTAAGCTTTTTGTTTTTTATTTTGAAATAGGGTCTCACTGAGTTGGTTAGGGGGTTGCTAAGTTGTGGAGGCTGGCCTGGAACTTGTGATCCTCTTGTCTCAGTCTCGAGTCACGGAGATTATAGGCATGATCCACCACGCCTGACAGCATAGGTATTATTTTTAAGATTCATTGATATTATGTGCATCAATAGTTTATTTCTTATTGTTAGGTAATATTTTATTGTGTTGAGTATAACAACTTGTATTTCTGGTTTAGGCTATTATGAAAAAAACTGATGTGAACATTCAGTATAAGTCATTGGGTTGATTTTTCTCTTTTTCCCTCTTGGGTAAAAGACCCGAGAGTGTTAATTGCAGGGTCTTAAGTATATATTAATCTTTATAGTAAATTGAAACTTTTCTAATTTTTCTAGAGTGGCTGTACCATTTTATAATCTACTTGCAATTTATGAAAGTTCAAGTTCTACAGCTTTCCCTGTAGACTAATATTATTAGTCTTTTTAATTTTAGCTATTCTACTGGGGGAGTGGTGGTATCACATCATGAGTTTAATTTACATTTTTATGATGACTAATGATATTGAGAATAATTTTTTTATGTTTATTAACATGTATGTTTTGTTTAAAAGTGTCTAAATGTTTTGTCATTGTTTTTTAGTTGAGTGATTTGCTTTCTCATTGAGGTGTGTAATTTTCTTTTGAAAATATTTTAGGCCCTTTAAGATATGTGTTGAAAGTACTATCAGTTTTTGTTTTCTCTCCACCATCCCCCTCACTGGGAACTGAATCCAGAGGCTCTCTCTATCCCTGAGCTACATCCTTATACCTTTTTATTTTTTATTTTGAGATAGATCTGGCTAAGGTGCTGAGACTGGCCCTGTGTTTTCTTGTAGACATTTTATGGTTATGGTTTCAGCTTTATATTTAGGTCTATGATCCATGATCCATTTTGATTTAACTTTGTGAATGGTGCAAAGAAAGGGTTGGGGATTAATTTTTTTTTTTTTTTTTTTTTTTTTTTTGGTGCTAGGGATTGACCCATGGGCATGTGTATGCTAGACATGAGTCTACGCTATAGCTATCTCTTCAGTGCCTGGATCAGTTTTTTTTTGTATGTTTCTCCTCTTTATTTTAAATACTATAACATTGAAAGATATTTTTAAAAATTAAAAACAACCATAATTTTACCACCATAAAATCATGCCTATAAAATATTTTGTTGAATTCTTCATTTAGCTGTATATATATTTAACATAATTGCAATTATACAGCATTTACAATGATCCATTGGTTGCTTTTCTTTTAAATTTTATAATAACTCTTTTATGTGTCTGTGCAACATCTTCATAATTATCATTTTTTTTCTTTTTTTTTATTGGTTGTTCAAAACATTACATAGTTCTTGATATATCATATTTCACACTTTGATTCAAGTGGGTTATGAACTCCCACATTTACCCCGTATACAGATTGCAGAATCACATCAGTTACACTTCATTGATTTACATATTGACATACTCATGTCTGTTGTATTCTGTTGCCTTTCCTATCCTCTACTATCCCCCCTCCCCTCCCCTCCTCTCCCCTCCCCTCTTCTCTCTCTACCCCCTCTACTGTAATTCATAATGGGCTAAGGACCTGAACAGACACTTCTCAGAGGAGGACATACAGTCAATCAACAAGTACATGAAAAAATGCTCACCATCTCTAGCAGTCAGAGAAATGCAAATCAAAACCACCCTAAGATACCATCTCACTCCAGTAAGATTGGCAGCCATTATGAAGTCAAACAACAACAAGTGCTGGCAAAGATGTGGGGAAAAGGGTACACTTATACATTGTTGGTGGGATTGCAAATTGGTGCAGCCAATTTGGAAAGCAGTATGGAGATTTCTTGGAAAGCTGGGAATGGAACCACCATTTGACCCAGCTATTCCCCTTCTGGGTCTATTCCCTAAAGACCTAAAAAGAGCATGCTACAGGAACACTGCTACATCGATGTTCATAGCAGCACAATTCACAATAGCAAGACTGTGGAAGCAACCTAGATGCCCTTCAATATAGACGAATGGATAAAAAAAATGTGGCATTTATACACAATGGAGTATTACTCTGCATTAAAAAATGACAAAATCATAGAATTTGGAGGGAAATGGATGGCATTAGAGCAGATTATGCTAAGTGAAGCTAGCCAATCCCTAAAAAACAAATGCCAAATGTCTTCTTTGATATAAGGAGAGTAACTAAGAACAGAGTAGGGAAGAAGAGCATGAGAAGACAACTAACATTAAACAGGGATGAGAGGTGAGAGGGAAAGGGAGAGAGAAGGGAAATTGCATGGAAATGGAAGGAGATCCTCAGGGTTATACATAATTACATACTGGATCAGTTTTTAAAATGCAGATATTCAGTTCTAGGGCTATTTGTTGTTGAGATTTTCCTTTTTCCATTGGATTTTTTGGTAATCTAATCAGTTGACCATATTTGATCAGTCTCTGTCTTTTGTGTATATTTAGGCCTATATACATTATCTGGATTACAGAATTTTATAGTAAGTCCTGTAGAGCTTTTTATAGTAGGACTTGAAATAAAAAATCAAGTGGTATTAAGTCTTTTAAACCCCCCATCCCCACTCCTGTTTACTCTTTTGGCTAATCTAATCTTTTTTTTTTTTTTTTTGTCCTGGGTTTCAACCTAGGAGTGTTTTACCACTGAGCTATGTCCTCAGTCCTCTTTATTTTGAGACAAGTTTTGTAAAGTTGTTGGGGCTCACTATGTACCTGCAGTCCTCCTGCCTGAGCCTCCCAAGTTGCTAGGATTATAATCTTTCACATTTTAATACAAGTTTTGGAATCCTTTTGCCAGTCTTGTCAGTCATTTGTAAATTGCTGTGTAGTCAGTCTAGCCAGTGTGGCCACTTTGAGTCTGGTTATTTTGTCAATTTTGCAAGATTGCTGGGCTTGTTTGGATTTTCATTCCTTGTGCTGGAAATTGCTTCCTGGTAGAAGGTTTTAGGTGGACCTCATGTTGTATTATACCCTTCTCCATATTGTTTCCCTACTCTCAGGAACCATGATTTTTTCACTGCCTGGTTTTCAATATGTGAATAATTTCTCATAATTTGCCCACTTGTTCATTGTGGGATAGACCCTATTCTTCTTTCATGTTCTAAAGTAGAAGCCCTAAAATTTATTTTAGAACTTATAAGAAAGGCTGTTTGTATGTTTTAGCCTTTTTAAAAAAGCTATGTTTATTAACTATTAAGCTTCTTTGCATATATTTACTTATTTATTTATTTATTTTATTATTTTTTTAAAGAGAGAGTGAGAGAGAGAGAGAGAGAGAGAGAGAGAGAGAGAGAGAGAGAGAGAGAGAGAGAGAGAATTTTTAATGTTTATTTTTTAGTTCTCGGCGGACACAACATCTTTGTTGGTATGTGGTGCTGAGGATCGAATCCGGGCCGCACGCATGCCAGGCGAGCGCGCTACCGCTTGAGCCACATCCCCAGCCCCTTTGCATATATTTAATTGAATAACTTCTGAAGGTTTTTGTAAGGCATATAGTCTTGAACTTCTTTTTTTTTGTTTGTTTGCTACACTGAGGATTAAACCTAGGGCCTGTGCACATGCTAGATGAGCACTCTGTCATTGAGTTACATCCCTGTCCTAATATCTTTCTTTTTCCTACCTTTATTTTTTTGTGGTACTGGAGATCAAACCCAAGGCCTTTCACATGATAACTTCTCAAAGCTCTATTACTGAGCTCCATCCCTGGTCCCTAATATCTTGAACTAATCTTTTTAGATGATATTACGCCAGCAATGAAAATATGCCTGTGGTTATTCATCAAAAATCTTGAATTTTTGGAATCTTAGCTTGTGATATGATTCATTGTCTTAAAATTGACTTTTTGAACTGCAGTCTCTTCAGAGTTGAAGGATTTACTTCATGAAAATTTCAGTTTTCTTTTTTTAATGTGGTACTAGGGATGGAACCCAGGGGTGCTCTGTCACTGAGCTATATCCACAATTCTTTTTATTTTTTATTTTGAGATAGTCTTGCTAGTTGCCTTGTACCTCAGCCTCTGGAGTCACTGGGATTATAGGCATGAACCACCTCTCCCGGACTTGGCAATGCTTTTCATTCCTTCATTTAACTGTATAGTGTTCCTGTTTTGTTTTGTTTGTTTTGTTTTTTTTTTTTTTTAAAGAGAGAGTGAGAGAGGGGGAGAGAGAGAGAGAATTTTTAAAATATTTATTTATTTATTTTTAGTTATCTGTGGACATAACATCTTTGTATGTGGTGCTGAGGATTGAACCCGGGCCGCACGCATGCCAGGAGAGTGCGGTACCGCTTGAGCCACATCCCCAGCTCTAGTGTTCCTGTTTTTAACTCAGATGATAGAAAAACTGGTTTAAGAAATGTTCAAGATAGGCACAGTGACTCACACCTATAATACCAGCTACTAGGCATACAAAGGCAGGAGAATCTCATGTTTGAGGTCAATTTGGGCAACTTAATGAGAGAGACCCTGCCTCATAATAGAGAAAGGGCAGGGAAAGTAGCTTCTTTGTAGGGTCCTTGTCTCATACTCAGAAAGCTTGTTCTGTTCCCAGCAACTGCAAATGAACAAAACGTAATTATCAAGGCCAGGATAATTATCATTTGCCTTTATATATCATTCAATTAAAATTCTGGTTTCTAGTATTCTGCCATAATCTTGTCGAGAATCTTGATGTGAAATATGTATTAATGGCACAATAATAGCCTTCTAAGTTGCAAGAACTTTATTAATTCCTGACCCTCAGTTTCATTTGAAATTTAATTACTAAAGTTTTAAGATAGCTGTATTGATTACAAATTCTGCTTTTGTCTTCTAATTAAAATATGAACTATATTTGTGGAAATTTTGTAAAACTGTTCTGCCTTAAAAACCAAACAATTTTAGTGAATTCCTTTTAGGTTTAATTTGTGTGTAGGAAAATCACCTCTTGTTAATTTTGAAAGTTAACTACTTGGATATAATAGCTGTCAAACTTAAAACCAGAAAGACCAGTATTTTTAGCATGGAAGCTAATAGGAGTAGTAGTCTCATCTTGCCATCAGTTTCTTCATCATGATCAATTTACACATTTTATGGAAGAGCTCAGAGTTTTTAGCAGCTTTAAGTTTCTGTGTTTGACAGGTCTGGTTCTTTATTACAGAGCTATTAGTTGCCTGTTAATAGATTAGATTCTCCCCCACTCATTATAAATGCATGATAACTAATGAAATGACTTGTTAAGAGCCGTAATTTCTATTTTCTTTATTTTAGGCTGGTAAGAATGAATTTCTGTTAGTTGTGCTTCACGCACAGCCCCCAGTTCAAATACAAATATTAGAATAATTGTAAATGATGTTGTTATACTGAGAGAGATTCCACGAATGGGATCTTGCTACCTTGCTCAGGTTGGCCTTGATCTTGTGATCTTCTTGCATCCTTCTGCCTCAGTCTCTTGATTAGCTGGGAATATAGGTGTGTACCATGATGTGTTTTTAAACTTAGAGCATTAAAGTGATGCAATATGGGGGCTGGCACATGTGAGGCACTGGGTTCAATCCTTAGCACCACATAAAAATAAACAAATAGGAGCTAGGGTTGTACTCAGCAGTGGAGCGCTCAACTAGTACGTGTGAGGCGCTGGGTTCAAGCCTCAGCACCAGATAAAAATAGGCAAATAAAATAAAGGTATTGTGCCCCAACTAAAAAAAAAATTTAAAAAACAAAATAAAGGCATGCTGTTCATATACAACTAGAAAAAATATATACAAAATTTTATATACATAATTGTATATTATATATTATATGTCCTGAAAGACACAAGAAGATCTTTACATGGTATCTGCTCTGTGTTTTTCTTCTTGAGTTTATTGTGCTTCTATTCCAGAAGTAACAACTGTCTGGAGTTCATTTGGTACTTTTTTTAAAAGCCACATATGGCAGGGGCAAGGGTTGTGGCTCAGTGGTAGAGTGCATGCATGAGGCACTGGGTTTGATACCCGGCAGCACATAAAAAAATAAAGATTTTGTATTCATCTACAAATATATATATATTACATCACACACATACAGTAGGGCTGGGATGTAGTTCAGTGAGTGGTAGAGTGCTTACCTAGCATATGTGAGACCTTCGGTTTAATTCCTGCTACTGCAAAACAAAATAGAACAAACCCCCCAAAGCCCACATAAACAGTTTCATCTGGTTTTTTGATGTATTAATAATGTTGCAGTGAACATTTTTGGTGTATGCTTCTTTTTTTTTTAATATTTATTTTTTTTTAGGTATAGATGGACACAACACAATGCCTTTATTTTTATGTGGTGCTGAGGATCCAACTCCGGTCCCGCCTGTGCTAGGCGAGTGCTCTACCGCTGAGCCACAATCCTAGCCCCTCTTTTTTTAAATATATTTTTTAGTTGTAGATGGATACAATATCTTTTTTTGATTGAATTCAGGGGCACTCAACCACTGAGCCACATCCCCAACCCTATTTTGTATTTTTATTAGAGACAGGGTCTCACTGAATTGTTTAGCACCTTGCCGTTGCTGAGGCTGGCTTTGAACTCGCAATCCTCCTGTCTCAGTTTCCTGAGGTGCTGGGAATACAGGCATGCAGCGTGAACACAATATCTTTATTTTATTTATTTTTATGTGGTGCTGAGGATTGAACCAGTGCCTCATGCGTTTGAGGCAAGCCCCCTCCACTGAGACATAACCCCCCCCCCTTTTTTTGCTTTTTTTGTATAGAATATTTTTTTTTCTTTTTTGTATAGAATATTTTCATTGCTCTTAAAGTTTTGAACATAAACTTGGTTTTAACCAGGAATATAACATTTATTTTCAATTTGGTGATACTTTAGAAAATGTACACCTTCTTTTTGATAATCCTGCTTTATTATTAAAACAAATTCACTTTATTATCAGTAGATTAGCAGTAAACATTGTTTATTTTCCCTTTAGTTTAAATACTTGGTTATAAAAGATTTACTAAACTCTAGTTATTATATAATAAAATTTAGCAATCTTAAATTATTCATTTCTTTTTTTTTGTACGAGGGATTGAACCCAGGGGTTTTACCACTGAGATACATCCTCAGCCCTTATTTATTTATTTATTTTTCTATCGAGACAGTGTCTCACTAAGTTGCTTAGGGCCTCACTGAATTTCGAGGCTAGTCTCAAGACTTGAGATCCTCCTGCCTCAGCCTCCCAAGTTGCTGGGATTCCAGGCATGTACCATCTCCCCCAGCTAAATCTACAGTTTAAGGAGTTTTGGCAAATGTAATAGTCACATTTGTGATACAAATCATTCCCATTGTCCCTAAAGTTCTCATGTATGTCTGTGCAGTTAATCCTCTCTACTATCCTTGGCAACCCAAGGAAACCTCCATCTCAGCTGCTTTAAATCACTAGTTTTGCTATTTCTAGAATTTCATGTAAATGGTATTCTCATTATGTATTTGTTATACCTTTTGTGATTGTCATTCCATTCTTGGATGTTCTGTTTGTTTTTGTTTGCATTTCAGTTTTGAAAGTTTATATTATGATGTCTATTTTCGGGGCGGGGGTACCAGGAGTTGAACTCAGGGGCACTCTGCCACTTAGCCCCATCCCAGCCCTATTTAAAATTTTATTTTATTTTATTTTATTTTTTTAGTTTTCGGCAGATATAACATCTTTGTTTGTATGTGGTGCTGAGGATCGAACCTGGGCCTCACGCATGCCAGGCGAGTGCGCTACTGCTTGAGCCACATCCCCAGCCCTATTTTAATTTTTGAATTGTTGATAGACCTTTATTTTTTATTTATATATGGTGCTGAGAATCAAATCCAGTGCCTCACACATGCTAGCCAAGTGTGCTACTGCTGAGCCCCAGCCCCCCAGCCCTCCAGCCCCCCAGCCCTATTTTGTATTTTATTTAGAGACAGGGTTTCTCTGAGCTACGAAGCACCTCACTATTGCTAAGGCTGGCTTTGAACTCTTGATCTTCCTGCCTTAGCCTCCGAGCTGCTGGGATTATAGGCGTTCACCACCGCTCCTGGCTTGTATTTATATCTTAAGTTTAATGGTATTTACCTGTCAGCTATATTCAGTGTCCTGATGTGCCTATTAAAGGCTTTCTTCATTTCTATTATAGTCTGTTTGAATTTTTGCTTAGTTTCCATATCTCTCCTAAAATACCCATGTTTTATTTCATGTTGTCCACTTTCTCAATTAGAATTCTTAGTGTATTAATCATAATTAAAATCTCACTGTTGATTTCTAGTGCTTTGAGAAGAAATGTTTTTTAAAGAACCTGGCTTCTTTCTGTTTGTTACCACTCTTCTGAGGCTTCTTTGCTTATATCACCAAAACCTGTTTTCATTTATTAGTGCTCACTGATTTCTGGATGCTCAGTGGGGCTCGGTGGTGCATGCCTATAATCCCAGCTACTTGAGGGGAGACCGAGGCAGGAGGATTATAAGTTCAGACAGCCTCAGCAATTTAGTGACACCCTGTCTTGAAATTAAAAAAATTTACAAAAGGGCTGTGATGTGGCTCAGTGGTTAAGCCCTGGGTCCTGGGTTCAAATCTTTGCCCCCACCCTCAAAAAAAAGAAGAAAAAAAGAATATGGATGACCACACAAAATTTTGTACATATATGTTTGGAGCAGTAGTATTCATATTAGCCCAAGGGGAAGCAACTTAAAAGTTCGTGTGCTGATGAATAGATAAATAAAATACATATCAATACTATGAAGCATTATATGCTGTAACTTGGATGAATTTGAAAACATCATGCTATGTAAAAGAGGCCAGTGGAAATATTAAACTAGATATTATATAATTTCATTATATGAATCTTGCAGAATAGGTAAATCCATAGAGACAAAAAATAAATCAGTGATTGCCCAAGGTAGCCCTGAGAGAGAGAGGGAGTATGTATGAGGATGGGAGGGAGTGAATTTTGAGGATTGGGGAAATGACAACTACGGATGTTAGGTTTCTTTTTGGGATGATGAAAATGTTCTGGCCTGGGGTTGTGGCTCAGAGGCGGAGCGCTTGCCTAGCATGCGTGGGGCACTGGGTTCAATCCTTAGCACCACATAAAGTAAAACAAAGATGTGTACACCTCTAACTAAAGAAATAAAAAAAAAGAAAAAAGAAAATGTTCTAAAATTGATTGTGGTAACAGTTGCACATCTTTTAATATAGTAGCCATCGATTATGTGTTGTCAGCATGGGATATGAGAATCACATTTCAGTAAAGCTGTTAAAGAATGTAGCAAATATATTCAAGACTATTAAGAGCATTATGTCATAGACGAATTTTATGGTATTTGTCTCATAAGACTGATTTCAAAAGGCTTATTGTCTTTCTCAAACATTTCTAGGTTTCCTGAGTAATGCTTTGGGCTGGGGATGTAGCTCAGTGGTAGAGCTCATGAGATTCTAGGTTGTGTCTCCAAAGTTGCAATGCTCGTGTGTACACACATGCTTTAATTGCACTTACCTTAATTATTACTATTTTCTTTTTTTAATGTGTGGTTCTTGGATTAAGCTCAGGGCCTTGTTCATATACTCTACCCTGAGTTACATTCCCAGTTGTCACCTCAGTTTTTATAAATGAGTCTTTATTTTAGAAGTTAACTTGTGATTATAGGGCCAATGTAAATTCTAGCAGCGTAACTTTTCCATGTATTAAGTTTATGTTGAGAGGACTTTATTCCTAAATAAAGAAAAAAGTCATCTCCAGACTGATTTGTTTTTGCCTATTTGTCCATTAAATGTTTGTTAGACACCTGTGACTATTTAGCACAGTACCTGCAGATATCAGTTATTATTTTCAAGCTTATAACTACAGTAAAAAACATTTACCATACTTTTGGTAGGCTGTGGATACAAGTGGAGAAGCTACAACTATTTTACTTAAGATTATCTGAGTGCTTGTTTCCTCATCCCCCCTTTTTAAAATTTAAAATTTTATGTATTTATTAAGTTTATTAACTTTTAGATAAGAGAAACTCAATGCATTTATAATTTTAAAAGCTTAAATATTTTGAATAAAATATTGATGTAGCAGTTTACTTTAAAATGTAATTTTTTTTTTGAGCATGGGTTCTAGACTGTATAGGGGAGGATTTTAAAAGAAAATTCCTATTAATAGTTGTATTTTATTATTAAAGTCAAAGACCAAAGGTTAAGTCGGCTTACTTTAATGGTGAAGCTTTCACAGTATATATTGAAAACTGTAAAGTTGTAAGAAAACTGAAAAGTAGTTGTGATACTGATCTGTTTCCCTTTTTCCTGCTGTGGAAACCAGTGGAGATGAAGTTTTAGTAATTGTTCATAGAAAAGACAAGTTTTGGTCTTCAGATTCATCAGTTTTTCTGCAAACAACACAATTTTGTTCTTTATGACTGAATAAAAATCCATTTTGTATATATGTGTGTATATAATATATAAAAAACATTTATAGTCTCTGTGTACACACAAACACACAAACAAAAAAAAACAACTTTTTTTTGTTGTTGTTCATCTGTGGACGGACACCTAGGCTAATTGCATAACTTGGGCATTGTGAATTGTGCTGCCATTAACAGGTATGCGTATTCTTTCTGTAGTATGCTTGCTTAATATTTCTTCCCACCCACCCCTATCTCCCACCAGGGATGGACCCAGGGGTGCTTACCATTGAGCCACATCCCTAGCCTTTTCTTATTTTTCATTTTTTGTTTTGAGGCAGGGTCTTACTAAATTGCTGAGGCTAACTTTGAACTATGATCCTCCTGCCTTAGTCTCCTGAGCTGCTGGGATTACAGGGATGCACCACTGGAGCTTTAATTCTTTTGGATGAATACAGAAGAGTTGTAGACCTGGTTCATATGGTGGTTTCATTCCTAGTGTTTTGAGGAACTTCCATAGTGGCTGTACTAATTTATATTTTCATATCAACAGTGTATAAGAATCATCCCCCATCCTCTCTAAATTTATTATTTGTGTGGTCATCGTCTTCTTTTTTTTTTTTTTTTTTTTTTTTGGGTGGTGCTGGGGATCAAACCCAGGGCCTTGTGCATGCAAGACAAGCACTCTACCAGCTGAGTTATATCTCCAGCCCCTTACTTGTGTTTTTGGTGATTGCTAGTCTAAATTGAGTGAGGTGAAAACTTAGTGTGGTATTTTAATTTCCATTTTCCTTATGACTAGGGATGTTGAATATTTTATCATATAATTGTTGGCCATTTGTACTTCTTTTTAGAAGTGTATGCTTAGGTCATTTGCCCAGTTTCTGATTGAAAATTTTTTTTTTTAAATTTTAAGTTTTTGGAATTCTTTATATATTCTGGATGTGAGTCCTCTTTTGGAAGAATTGCTAACAGAGATTTTCTCCCATTTTGTAGACTCTCTCCCTGCTGTTGTTTCCTTTGCTGTGCAGAAACTTTTTAATTTGATGCCATTATGCTTATTGGTTGAGGAATTCAGTGCATCATGTTAAGCAAAATAAACCCAACTCAAAAAGTCACAGGTCTTATGTTTTCTGTCATGTGGAAGCTAGAGAAGGAGAAAAGGGATCCATGAAAATAGAAGGAAGGCTATTGAGACAGAGGAAGAGAATTAGGGAGAAGGAGGAGGAGGGCAAGGGGAGATACTGGAGGATGAAATTGATCAAATTATGTTATGTACATGAATGGATGAGCCACAATGAAACCCATTATTCTGTTTGTTTATTATACATCAAATTGAAAAGTTTTGGGCTGGGGATGTAGCTCTGTGGTAGAGCATTTTCCTACAAAGACTCTACGTTTAGTTCCCAGCACTGTTCCCCACTCCTCCCTGATAATTTTATTGAATTTGGACAGATCTTGTTATTAAAAAATGTCAGGCCAGTAATACAGCTCTTGAGGTACTTAATTTTGCAACTTTAATAAATGCTCTTGGCTTAAACATCAGCTGAAATGATCTAAAAAGTGAATCACTATACAAAGAGTCCCATTTATATCTCTGTTATAAATGGTCTTATTTCTTATGGGCCAAACTTATGATTACTTTCTTCTTGTGATTTTAGCTTTATTTTTACAAACTGTTATTAATAATATGTTTCTGAATCTGTAATATTGAACATATAGAGATGTATTATTTAGAAGTTGATATTGAAAACCACCTCTAAACTTCTGACCTTGAATAGAATTTGCTGTGTATAACCATTGCACACAGCTGTTGGATTCATAATTGGCCTTTCTGGATCTCTGCTTTGTGAAAAATAGTGTGTATTGGACATAAGTACATGACAGCTGATATTTATCAAGGATAACAGGAGCTCTACTCATTTTCACGTTTTAAAGCAACTTTGAAAGCTTTGCATGTGCACACATGGTCAACATATGTTTCTAAACTTTAAATGTATTTTCCATCATGGTAGCTTGTTAATAAAAAACTTAAGTATAAATTCTCAATGAGCTTCATACATTAAAGTTATGAGTATACAAGCACCTGAAGATCAACAGTGCAGGTTATTGAATTCATTTCTTTGGAATTTTATCTTGTAATTTGGACACTATCGTACATGTGGGTAATCCCAGCTCCTTGGGAGGCCAAGGCAGGCGGATGACAAGTTCAAGTCCAGTTTGGGTAACGTATGTCAAAAAAACCAACCCCCCCAAACAAAAACCAAACCAAAAATACCCCCAAAGAAACCCAAAACTAAAACGTTCTCCAGATAGTACTTTTGTGACATAATTGTAATTTTGGCATTTCTTTCATTTCCCTAACACAAAATTTGATCCAATGTAGAAAATGGAATTATAGATATAACACCCCCCACCCTCTTAACTACTGGTATATTTGCTGTTCTGTTTGAAACTAAATTTTTTTTAGTTGTAGATGGACACAATATCTTTATTTTTCTATGGTGCTGGGTACCGAACCCATGGCCTCATGCATCCGAGGCAAGTGCTCTACCACCGAGCCACAACCCCAGCCCTGAAAAGATATTTATAGGGTCTGTTATTTTATTTTTCTGGAGGGTGACAAATGGAATTGGAATGATATGATTTTTATTGGTTCTTAGGTTTTAAAAATTCTCTTTAGATTGTGATAATAACTTGAAAAGAATTCTAGGATAAAACTGCTAAGGTCATAATGTGTTGGCAAACTTGTTAAAATAACATTTTTTAGTGGTGTATACTTTAATCCCAGCAATTTAAGAGGCTGAAGCAGGAGGATTCTGAGTTTGAGGCTAGTCTGGACAATTTAGCAAGACCTGTCTCAAAATAAAAATAAAGGGCTGGGGATGTAGCTCAGCGATAGAACACCCTTAGGTTAAATCCCCAGTACAAGAAAAAGAAGACCAACAATTAAAAAAACAAACAAACAGATTTTATGGTTGATATTAGTTTCAGACATGAGGACTCATTGGATACATCAGTATGCAGATCACATTGACTTGCTGCAAGATGACAGAAGACATGCTTTGACTTCAGAAAATAAATTGGCCATGCACATTTTTAATCCTACTGTTTTTTTTCATTTACAGATGGTTCAATAGTTTGGGGCCTGGATTCCTATAGTCTTGGAAGGAAGTTGAAATTAATTATGTGTGTGTATGATAATTTTTATTTGGGTTTTTTAAATAAGCCTGTTCTGTGATGTGTAGGTACCATGTAAATTGTTTATTTCATTACTTAATTAGTTCTCTCCCTAGTTCCATTTGAAATATAAGAAGCCTGACTCCCTTTTCATTTTCCTTTTGGCATTTGAAAAGCCATTTTCTTAAGAATGTAAACTTGGGCAAGTTAAATCACCAGTGTCTTTACATTAAAAAAAAAAAAAATCACAGAGCATCAACTACAAACATTCACATGAATTTTCAAGGAAGAAATAGTTTTTAGTCACTTGTGACCCAAGTGCCCTTTTTAATAAGAGTTTTTCTGTTTCTACAAATTCTTTTGACGGAGAAATACACATTTATTAGAGAGGTTTAAAGAAAATATTTGGACTTGGCCGAGCAGCTTGTGCCTGTAGACCTAGCTACTTGGAAGGCTGAGGCGGGAGGATCACTTAGGCCTGTGAATTTGAGACCACGCTCGTCAACATAGTAAGGTGCTGTCTTAAATAAAAGAAAGAAAGAAAGAAAGAAAGAAAAACCCCAAAAAACTCTTTAAGTGTCTGCATAAGAACAGTTCAGTACCACAAACCAAATCTTTAACCGTGGATCTTAACATTTGTTGTGGTTTCAGTTTACCTTCCAAAACTCAGATTGAAATGTAATTGCCATTGTGACAGTATTAAGAAGTGGGACCTTTAGAAAATAATTAGGCAATGGATTAATGTGTTATCATAAGATTGTGTTAGTTGTTAAGGAGTGGGCCCTTGTTAAAAAGAGGAAGTTCTACCTGCTTGCCTCTTGCTTTGCACACTGCATGTTTTCTCCCAGAGAATGATGCAGCATGAAGCCCCTCACTGGATGCTACCATCATGCTCTTGGACTTCCTGTCTTTCAGAGCCAGAAGCCAAATCACATCTCTATTCTTTTATGAATTATCCAGTCTCAGGTATTCTGTTACAGCAGAAAAAGAACTAAGGACAGCATCTTGGTACTTCTTTTAGGTACTGAGGGTTAGACAGCATGCTTCAGTTATTCAGCTAATTTAGAAATTAAAAAGCACAAGTAATTCATTTCCTTAATTCATCTAGGTTATAGACTTTGTTGCTTTATAGTTAGCAGCAAAAATCTGCTTTTTAAATAACTATTCTATTTGTCTTAATAGTCATAGATTATTAAGGAAGCCATTTTTCAAGTTAGCTCTGTTTTTGTTTGTTTGTTTGTTTTTTTGGTACCTGGGAAAGAACCTGGTGGTGCTTAACCAGTGAACCATATCCCCTGTCAAGGGAGCTATTTTTTAAGAGCTTTGATACTGAGATACTTTTTGTGAATATGTTTTTTAATCCTTTCAATAATTGTCAGGTGTTGGTATGTCCATTTTAAGAAATTGAAGTTCAGAAATGTAAATTTGGTAAGATCATGCTGGAGCGCAAATTACTTCTGAAATCTCTTTGAAATTTCCCCCTCATGCTTCATTTGTTTGATCAATTTTCTTAGCTGATTCACTAATTGTGTGTGTGTGTGTGTGTGTGTGTGTGTGTGTGTGTGTGTGTGTGTGTTTTCATTTTGCCTGGAATTAACTTTATTATAGGAAGTTTTGGTTTCAACAAATATCCCATGCAAATCAAGTCTATCCAGCGTTGATCATATGGGAAGTGCACTATCTTTTTTTTTTTTTTTTTGGATATCAGAGATTGAACCCATGTTTTCCTACATGTTAGATAAATGCTCTATCTCTGAGCACATCCCCAGCCATTTTTAAAAAATTTATTTTAATTTTGGGACTGGGTTTTGCTAACTTGCCCAGCCTTGCCTTAAACTTGCAATGCTGGCTTAGCTTCCCAAGTAGTTGGGATTATAGATGTGCATCTCTGCACCCAGCTATTATTTATCATTTATGTAAATTTACAAAATTTTCTGCATTCACTTTTTTATTTTTCTTTTTCAACATTCATCAGTTTTTTTTCTCATTAAGGATCATGAACATTTATTTTAAAACTCACTTGAAGATTTTATTTTATTGAGTATTAAATTTGTTTTCTCATATTGATGACTTTCTTGCCTTGGCTGTCTTTGTTTTAGTTTAGTTTTTAAATACACCTTGGAATTTTAGTTTATGGTTTTCATTTTCCGTGGGAAGTTAACTTTTCCTTTCTGCCACTTTTGCCTCCATATTTATTGCCTTTGTGCTTTCTGTTTTCTATTTTGATTTCTGACTATGAGCCTTTTTTTTTTTTTTTTTTTAAGCATTGCTTTTGGTTCTGTTATTTGGTGCATGATTTGATTTCCTGACCACCTTTGCTTGTCTCTGGTCCTGAAGCTCATTAGGTTCAGAGAGTTGACCACTTCATTGCTTTAGGGTTTGCTTTGTGTCTTAGTCCAAAGACATGTCATGTTTGAGCATATCATCGGTGTCTTCTAAGTTAATGTGCACATTTTGTGATTATTATATTCAGAGCAAGGTGTGAGGGTGTTGGTTGAAAGTATTAATTCACTGTGTCGTTTTATTGAGAAACCCCATGTTCTTTTGGTCTCGTGGCTTGGGTATATATAGGCCTGCAGAGATTACACACTAAAATAATTATTAAATGGACATGTAGAGGAACTTGGGAGAAAGCACTAGTTTCAACCTCTCAACCCCAATCTTAAATCTGTCTAGTACAATGGTTCTCAAAGTGTAGTTCAGGGATTCCTGGGAGTCCCTGAGAACCTGTTTGGGAGTTCACATGGTTAAAACTAGTTTCATAGTAATACTAATATGTTATTTCCTATTTTTATACTGTTGGTGTTTACATTGGAGCTGCAAAACAATGATGCATAAAGCTGCTGGCACCTTAGCATGAATCAGGTAGCACCAGACTCTACTAGTATGTAACTCCTTTATTGCCATGCACAACTTCACAATTAAGAATTGTCTTTGATGGGGGTAGGGGGTGCGGTGGGGTGAGTTTTGTGGCTCAGTGGCAGAGTGCTTGCCTTGTACATGAGAGGCACTGCATTTGATCCCCAGTACCACTTAAAAATAAGCAAAATAAAGGTATGGTGTCCATCTATAACTTAAAAATGTTTTTAAAAATTGTTTTTGATGAAGTAGCAAAATTTGTTCATTTCTTTTAAATTTTGACCCTTGAGTACTATTTTTTTTTAAAAAAATATTCTGTTATGAATGGGAAATGTGCACAAAGTACTTCTGCCTGCTGAAGTTGGTTATTGTCTGGATGAAGAGCACTTGGGCAGTTGTTGTGAGTTGAACTAACCACATTTTTCATGGAATATAGTTATACTAGAAAGAATGACAGCTTTTTTTTTTTCCTCTCAAAGTTAGGTGTTTGGCCGACTATGTCTTAAAAGTTGAGGTGAACCTGTCACTTAAGGAAAACATCTGGGGGCTGGGGATGTGGCTCAAGCCGTAGCACGCTCACCTGGCATGCATGCGACCCGGGTTCGATCCTCAGCAAACAAAGATGTTGTGTCTGCTGAAAACTAAAAATAAATAAATGTTAAAAAAAAAAAGGATTATTTTGAGATACAATCCAGGAAAAGCTCTGAAATGAGGCACTTACCCTATTAGAACTCCTTTTGTAAGAACTTCTCTCTCAAGACCAGGAAGAGCAGGATGCCTAAATCACCCAAGTTATCAATGGAGAAGGCACTGACTTAACAGACCGTAACTAGTGTTGACTATGTTTTTCCCTGGTTGCCTTCCCATAGCTATTTCCCCCTCATACCTTCTTTCTTTCTTTCACTCCAATTCTCAATGACCCTTTAAAAAAGATTTTTTTTTCCCCTCTGGGTGTCTCCCATGTATGCATCGGGTTTGCATGTTAAGAACTTGGTTTGTTTTCTTTTATTGATCTGTATTTTCTTACAGTGATCTTTTCTAGCTAAGAATTTAGGATAGAGGGAAATGTTTTTCTTTTCCTACTTGGTTAACCTTTAAGAAATCACTGCTTGCTTGGGTGCAGGGGCAATGCCTATAATCCCAGCTACTCAGGAAGCTGAGGCAGGAGGATTGTAGGTTCAAGACTAGTGACCTCCCAGTCTTAAACACAGGCTGGGGATATGGCTTCTTGGTAATGCACTTACATAGCATGTGCAACGCCCTGGGTCCAATCCCCAGTACTGCCCAAATAAACAAACAAAACTACCCAGTACCTCAAAACAGACATAAAACTACCATGTGTGAAGTTTTTGTGTAATATTAAGGGAAAATATTCATAATTATTTGTGAAAGGCTATTAAAATATTCTTTCCTTTAACTAGCATGTCTGTGTGAGGGTGAATTTTCTTCATAGCTTTATTCATAATAACATTGAAACAATAAATGTCTTCTGTTAATAGAGGCATATGCTGGGCAAAAATTTAAAACAGTGCCATTCCTTGAATTTTTTGGTTTCAGAAAAATTGTTTTTCACAAAAACTATTGGTATGTAATAGGCTTTAAAAATTAATATTTCAAATGTTTCTAAGTTTTAATTTCAAATATGGTAAATATTGGTAGATATAACTCCATAGGAAAGCTCTTAGGACTCCCAGTTTTTTAAAAAATATATTTTTAGTTGTAGATGGACATAATACATCTGTCTATCTGCCTGTCTATTTTTATGTGATGCAGAGGATCAAACCCAGTGCCTCACATTCGATAGGCAAGTGCTCTACCACTGAGCTACATACAGCCCCACCCCCAGGACTCCCAGGTTTTAAGAGATAAAGAAATCCCAAGACAAAAAGCTTGAGCACACTGATGTAGTGAATTTGGCTGCAGTGCTTGAAGTATTTGAATTAAATCTTTTACCTTGCTCTTTCTGTGCAGCAGCACAGCCCAGTTTCTGTTTCAGCTGCTTCTGTTCTGTTTTGCTGAAACATGAAGGAGGCCTGAGCTAACCAATGAGGTCTGGCCAATTTCAAGGACAATTTAGTTGTCATCAACCTTACACTTTATCTTTTAGTAGTAAGCTGCAGATTTACATCAGAGATTAAGGAATTTGAACAGCTGTATAAGGCTGTTACTTAGCTGTTCAAATTCCTTAATCTCTGATGTAAATCTGCAGTTTACTACTAAAAGATGTAGTGCTTTTGCTTTCTTGAGACATGGTCTGTGATCCTCTCACCTCAACCTCCTGAGTAGCTGGGACTGTATACATTCATGACCATGCCTGGCTGTTGTTCCTGCCTTTGAATCAGATCAGCTACTGCTTTTTATTAATCTCTTTTGGTAGTACATAATATAGTATGTGATTACACACTAACTAGTTTGATCCCTGACACTGGGTCATTAGCTCCTTGAAAGCAAAAAGCTTTGTCTGTTATGATCAACATTACAGACACATAAAATGGGGAATGCTTTTTCCTTTGTTTATGTGGATAATACCCAAATATGTTGAAGAGTGTTGAAGACCACTCTTAAGATATGTGCTGAAGTAGGTTTTGGTTTTAACCAGTTCTGCATGACTTCACAGAAGTTGAGTAATGTGCCTTTCATGCTATTCTTCAGTATTGTTTATTTTTTCTTACCTAAAATTATCGTGACTTTAGAGATACAGATTTTTAGCTCCACACAGTATATAGAAATAACTGGGTGAGGTTGTTGAACTTAAGTTCTGATAACTTTTAACTTTTCTACCAACTCTACCTCATCCTTCAACAAATAAATGACACCACAAACATTTTCTTTTTGTTATATATGCTCTCATGGATTATTTGTTGTTGTCATCCTGAGATGGATAATGATTTTAGAAATTTATTTATTCATTCATCTATTTAGTTATTTGTGTAGTGCTGGGGATGAACCCAGGGCATTACACGTGCTAGGAAAGTTCTCTGCCACTGAGCTACATCCTGGCCCTTTTTGAGACTAAATCGCACCATGTTGCCCAGCCTGGCCTTGAACTTGTGAACTCCTGCCCATCTCCCAAGTAGCAGAAACTACAGGTGTGGTCTTCCAGGCTTGGCTTACTTTTTAATTAAAAATTTTTACTGGTACATGGAAACAAAAATTATCCCTAATAGTGGGGTAACAAGATGTTTCTGTATATTGCATAGAGTTTAAATCAGGTCAGATATACCTGTCTCCTTTCTCTCTGTCTCTCACCACCCTACAACCCCCCCCCACCCCACCCCAGTTGCTCAGGCTGGCCTTGAATTTGAAATCCTCTTGCTTCAGTCTCTTTAGTAGTTGGGATTATAGGTGTGTACCACAATGCCTGGCTCTTACTTGAGAGTAAAGTCATTTGAAATTTTTTAGCTTTTTTTTTTTAAAAGTATTTTTTTTTAATTACTGTAGATAGCTGCCATTCATTCATTCATTCATTCATTCTGAAGATCAAACCCAGTGCCTCACAAGTGCGAGGCAGGAGCTCTACCACTGAGCTACAGCCCCAGCCCATCCTTATAGCTTTTTGAAATGAATAGTACCTTATTGATATCTGTAGTCTTAGAGACTTATTTGAAAAGGTAAATTCTGTTACTAGCATGTATCTTCTAGGGATATGGAAACATTGTTTTAAAAGAATGGTTCTGCGGGGGTGTGGTGGTGCATGCCTATAATTCCAGGCTTGGAAGCCTGAGGCAGGAGGATTGGGAGTGCAAAGCTAGCCTCAGCAGAAAGTGAGGCACTAAGCAACTCTGTGATACCCTGTCTTCAAATAAAATACAAAATAGGTTTGGAGATGTGGCTCAATGGTCAAGTGCCCCTGAGTTCAATCCCCTATAAATGCGCCCCCCCCCCATGGTTCTGTTGAAGTTATTTAAAGTTATTTAAAGTACTAGTGGAATTATAATCATTGAACAATAAGTTGTGAGGTCACAGGGGAAGAAAAGGACGAGGCCACAGTCAGAAGTAAAGATGATGACCTATTCAGGAAATCTTATGAGTCAGATTCCTTGAGTCCTGTTGCTGGAGTTGGAAATCTCAATCCTCAACCTCTTTGCTTTTATAGAGGAGGAAGTTTACCCAAAATGTACTTTTCCATGATACATCTTATTCCCTTTCCCACCTTCAGTACTTTATCATTGAAAAATAACTCAGTGTTTTATCAGTTAAATCTCCACATTGTTAATTATAATGTCAGTATCACAGGTAAACCCACATAGTTTCTTTATATTTTTGGATGTTGGTGGACAGGGACAACTTTATAATGCAGGGCGAAGTGTGTTCTACTTAGTTCTTTTCTCTACAGGTTCTGCCTTTGCCTTTGATTAGTTCCCTGTTGTTACCATTTACCTTCCTTATTTTCCTAGTGCCATCTACTGTATCAGCTTTGCTGTTCCCGACTGTTAGGTTAACAGGTGGCTAACATAACTCTTCAGTTCTAACTCCCCTCCCCTCCCCACCCCACCACCCCTGTGTTGTCTTCTGTGAGGCATATTAAAAAACTGATTAGAAGACACTGGGGCATGTGGTATATCATCAGTTTTACCTTTATTGCTTACTAATTGAATTTATATCATGTTTTATTTCTGCTTTGTGCTAATATCCTGCTCACATTCCCACTGCTTCTCTTTATCCAGCCCTTTGAACTTACCTTAATGGGGCTAAAATCTTTGATTTTTGTTTTATTTCTCTTTGCTACTTATGTTTTTATTATGGGTCAGAGGAACAACCTTAGGTATAAATAATATAGTGATATTTATGTCTGTCAAAGAAAAGTTAAAACACAAATTCAGAGGTAAAAAGAGATCCTTAAAATGAGCAAGCCACCAAAACCCCACACTGTGTACTGTATCTGGGGTACCTGGAGAGTCTTTTCAGACTAAAATATGCCTGTTTATTCTTTAATTATACCTATTTATCATAAGAACACATACTTAATATTTTTGATTTATTCTGTTTTCATGGTTGTATGAAAACAACATGGTAGCTCCTATCTACCATTTACCACACTATTTCAGTGAGAAAATGTTTTGAATTCTGGTTAGCTATTTGTAAGTTGAAGATAGCCTGAATAGTTCTGGTTACTTAGTTATTCGTCTGAGTCTTTTCTTTCTTTCTTTTTTAAAATATTTTTAAAAAATATTTATTTATTTTTTTAGTTTTCAGCAGACACAACATCTTTGTTTGTATGTGGTGCTGAGGATCGAACCTGGGCCGCACGCATGCCAGGTGAGTGCGCTACCGCTTGAGCCACATTCCCAGCCCTGTCTGAGTCTTTTCAGTTGGGATATTTGTAGCTATTTGTTCTTCAAATGAGAGAAGTATGAATGTTGCTGAATGGGCATCTTTGTTCTTGGTGTCCTGTACTTTTGGGGGGAATCACAGTATTCCCTACACCAATTGCTTGCTATGTGTTGCTTCTTAGCCTCCCAGTAAACATGAATATGTAAGATATGATTATCCCCAGTTTTTACAAGTGGTAAGCTTTTTACAGGTGATGAGAGTTTACCTTTAGTGAATCGATGAAATTGAGATTTATTTCTCAAGTTTGATCCCAAAAAAGCCTCATCGTCTTTATTGTATCGTAGTAAATCAGCTGAAGGATTCAGACCCTTGATTGAGTTTTATAGGTAGCTTGAAGCCACTATATTCTTGGAATGGGAAGACCTAAGTGAAAAATAACAATTCTGAAAGAAGAAACTTTCTACAAAGTATTTACTTACTTCCCCTCTATAAACCTTCTCTGTATTTTTGGAAGATGAGGAGTTGGTCAAAAGTACAGCCCATGGGAAGGAAATGGAGAAACTGGAGGTGGAAAAAGGAACAATGGAAGTGGTGTTAGTAAAAAAAAGAGGAGTTTTGCAATAAACAAGAATCTTATATAAAAGCATTTACAGGTAGAACTTACAGTATAGGAAGTAGAGACAGAAAAATGAATAGAAATAGTATAGTATTTAAAATGTTACAATGTAAGTATAAAAGCTACTTGGGTGCTGTGACACATACCTGTAATTGTGGCAACCTGGGAGGCTGGGACAGGAAGACTATAAGTTCAAAGCCAGCCTGGGCAACTTAGATCCTGTGTCAAAAAGGACTGGGGATGCAGAGCTCAGTTAGCATGTACAAGCCCCTGAATTCAAATCCCAGTACAAACAAAAAACAAAACACAAAAACATCAGGATAAAAAAGAGAAAACTTTCTCTAACCAGAAGAGTTAGGGATGGTTTCACCAAAGTTGGCAGTGGAGTTTGATTTTAGAGGCAGGATATTCTAAATAGAAGAGGGGGTATAGGAGAAATTTAAAAAGAAATTAATGACTTAAGATTACAAACAAAGTAGGAAATGTTTCTGTAATCATCCTTTGCTAGAAACTTTTAGGCTCATGAGGCTACTAATGATGGTGGTGATGAGGATGAAGTACAGCTGACAATAAGATGTTGAAAATGAAATTCACGAAGCTCAGATTTAGTTCTGTATGGGAGATAGATTCAGTGTATTAAATTATAGAGTCAAATGTAACCTTTAAAACAAGAGTTACACAGCTAGTTAGTATGCTATCAGGAGAGGATTATCAATTTAGATGGAATTGGCTTGCTTAACTCCCTCTGCACAGTGTATATTTGTGAACTTCAACTCTGTTGCTCACGTGGAGGTTGAGAAGTCTCCTGGCAACAAGCTTCCAGTTGCAGCTAACACCTGCGTTGGCTAATTGGTATGCCCATTTCTGGTACTAGAGCCTCTGGGGAGTTTGTGTTTGAATTCAACTTTGTCAGGTTGAAACCAGAGCAAAATTGTGAAGGAGCACTGGAGTCAGCCTGTTGATTAAGAATGAAAAGGAGAGGCATACAGAGAGAGGAGAGAGAATGTGACCTTCCGAATTAAACAGTCAATTTACATTCAGGTGCTTTTCAGTTTAATTCATATATTAAAAATAATAGGACATTTTACTTTATTTTCCTTGCCCATTTCCCTACATGTTGGCAATAAACTAAAGGTAAGAGGAAAAGAAATTACCAGGATCCAAGGTTATACCATTTTTTTGTATATGTGTCTGCAAAGATAGTTTATTATAGACACCAGGTGTATAGTTTTTCTGTTTTTAAAAAGCTGTAGATTAGTAGGTTTTCTCTTGGCTGTCTTTCTGTGGCTTTTTCAATTTAACACGTACCAAATTTGTTTATATGGTTTTCTTTTCAGCTAGCTTGAGATTTCTAGCAGTTTGTGGTGTCACTCATCTTTGATCCTGGGCATGCAAGTGTTTGAGCTGAGAGGGAATTAAATTGAAAAATGAATTCATTAGGTGGTTTATACTTTATTCCAGAAACAGAATAAATTATCAGTAATAGAAGCAAAGGATATTGCCAGATTGTTGTTGTTCTGGGGTAGTAGTGCTTTACCACTGATTTATATCCCCAGTCCTCTTTATTTTGAGACAGGATCTTGATATATTGCCAAGGCTTGCCTAAAACTTTGAGATTCTCCTGCTTCAACTTCCTTGGTTGTGGGATTACAGGTGTTTACCATCACCCCTAACTGAGGATTTTTTTTTTTTTTTTGAATCAGGGATTGAACTCAGGGGCACTTGCCCACTGAGCCACATCCTCAGCCCTATTTTGTATTTAATTTAGAGACAGGGTCTCACTGAGTTGCTTAGTGCCTTGCTTTTGCTGAGGCTGGCTTTGAACTCATGATCCTCCTGTCTCAGCCTCCCAAACTGCTAGGATTACAGGTGTGCACCACCGCCACCGTACTTAACTGAAGATTGTTTTTATCTGAAACTTTGCCTCTCTTTACCCTCCTGCTGTCTCTTCATGACTTTTATCCTTCTTACCATGGTTAAAAGGAGCTTCTTTGAACATATCATCCAATTGATGAGGAAGCTTGCATAATGGCTCCATGTTTATGGATTTGTGTCCTTCTTGTCTCCCTCTGCCCCTTAAGCATGTAATGGGTTATATTTATCTTTGGTCCTTCCCTTCACAGTGCCAGTTTTCTTGGAACTGTAAACATTTTTTAGTATGGTCAACAGACTGGGAAGAAAAATCCACATTTGATATTTTGGAAGAAATAATCTTGCAGGATTAAGCCCTTAGATTACCTAGTGTTGCCTATTGAATTGTCTGAGAAGGAGTGCCAATTAGAAACTTGAATTTTGGGTAGAATCTTTATGAATGAATGAATGTCTCAAATTCTTCCCAGGAGTGCTCCCTGCCCCCCCCCCCCCAATTGACTTGAGCATTCTCACACTTTTCATAGCATTTCAAGCAGTTTTCAGTAAATCAATTCAAATCCACAGCTGTTGTTTGGAAATTTCTTTCCTTAAGTTACTGTGATTCTCAGGAGACACCCAGAAACTCTCCCTAATTAGTGTACTTAATCATACCTTATATAAGTCAGACAGGCAAACCCGATGGATAAACTAAATTACTCATGGAATAGTCAACAGTTCTTGGCCCCAACATTTAATTTTAAAAACCCAGAACAACAATACTTGACAGGTTATTTTTGGTTATAGTTTTTGCTTGTCTGATCTCAAATTTTCTTGTGTAGCCACTGACTGTTCATTTCAAATGGAAATAGGGGCTGTGGATAATGTTAGACTACCACAGAGCTCAGTTTACCCAGTGACTTGGGGAGCAATGATTAGGGTTAGGTTAAGGGGATGGAGAGAATAGCAGCATTAGTGACTGCTGAGCTGGCCTCTGACCCTTATGCTGCATGTCCCTAAATTCTGCATGCTATAGTTTTTCAATGTTCTTATTGACGAGCTAAGAAATTTGTGGCAAACTGGTTAGAGACAGTATGATTCAGTGGTATAAGTAAATAAGTTGTGGGAAATAAAATGCCCCAGAAACATTTGATAACATTTTGTTGGTAATGAAGTCTGATAAAAGGATTGGGGATATATGTAGGTCAATAGTAGAGCCCTTGTATAGAAGAACAAGGCCCTGAGTCAGTTCCCATATCTGCAAAGACAAAAAACAAGTCTGAAAAAAATACTGCAGTCCTAGCTCTGCCATCCAGCATCCCTGTGAGATCTTGTGAAAAGTTATTTAGCCATTTCCTTCTCTGTAATGGAATGGTAACATATGCCTTGAAAAGCCTTATGAGTAACATTACTGAATGTTACTCATAATGGCCCTCCAAGGCATATGTTATCATGTGAGATGCTTAACACCATGATGCCACAGAAATGATCGCCTTCCTTCTTTTTATTAACTTAGGAAAAGCAAAATATTTAGTTGGTCTCTTTGCCAATTTGGATTTACTGGATAGCCCATCTCTTACTCTTTTGGTGCTGCATCAGTTTTCTTAGGTTCCCAAAATAACTTTTTACTCAGAGTAAAAAATTCAGAGTGGACATTGGTATTGTTGATGAAGATCTTTTTCTTTTGGATAAGGAGTACTTACTGTTCATCTGACTAGTGAAGAATTCTACCTAGTTGAAGATTCTTAGTCATTTTAAATTTTATCATGGATATGCTTCTGGTTTTTTTGAATAATATAGAAAACAGATGAGATTGAATTTTTATAGCATTGAAAGATACTCTAAATTACTATTCTATAATTAAAGTAATTACATAAAATATCTTAAATGTAATCCTAACTTCAAGTGTGTATTGTTGCATTAGTGCACTTGATTAGTATAGCACAGGACTCTTCAGTAGAAGTGTTTCAGACAAAATAATGGTGAGAATGGCTTAAGGATCTGTTCACATTGAAAGACTGAGTTTGTTTTTGATTCTGATATAATGAAAAGTTCTCTACTCTAGTTCTTTTCTATACTGTAGAGTCAAGGGCTTAAAAGATCTTTGTGATTTGTGGTCTATCTGGAAGTGCATTAGGGGCAACTTTCCATTTTAACAGTATATTGGGGGAATATCTTCATTGTAAACTTCAAAATAATATTTATGTATATTACACAGGCATGTCTATGTTGTATTATTTCTGTTCATCTGTGTAAGCCTTAATCTTTTTTTCTTTCTGTGATACTGGGGTTGAACATAGGGCCTCACACATGCTAGACAGGTGCTGTTGCATTGAGCTGCACTCTGACCCTTTTAATTTTTAATACAGAATCTCACCAAGTTGCCAAACTAGCCTTATACTTGTGTTCCTCCTGCCTCAGTCCCCCAAATAGCTGGGATTCTAGGCATACACCTTCATGCCCTATTGAAAGTCTAGTCTTATAATCAAGTATGCTGTGAAATTCTTGTGTTATTTCTCCTTTGAAGATGGAGTGTTCCAATTTCATATATCCTCCAAACTAATTTAAGATGTAAAATAAGAATGTAAGCTATCTGGTTACGATCTGCAATTATTAACCTTTAGAACTTCAGGGTTCTGGTACATGCTATGCCCTCTCTGTCATTCCTTTCTTGACTACTGACTGAAAATGGATGAGACTTAGTGTTTGTATGCTGGGCGCTTACCTTTTTACTTTAAAAAAGGATTCTCTATCAAGTTAGAAGGTGTACTCTCTTAGAAGCAGACATGCCTGGCAAGTAAAACAAATGTTTATTTATAATTTTTGTTTGTTTATAACTAAGATCAAGTAGAGAACTGGACATAAAAGTGCCAGTCATTTGTCCTCCGGAATTAGTTATTGAATATATTAAAATTATTATTATTTTTTTTGGGGGGGAAGAAATACTTTCTTATGTTGGCCATTTTCTTTAGTTTAATGATTTTGGAGATTTGCTCTACTTGGAATTTTGCTGTACAGTAGTGTGTCATTCCCTCTTGGACATTGTGGTTCTATATAACTGAAGGCTGAACGTACCAAGATTTGTCAATGTCTTAAAAAACTTTGTCAAATCTGTTCCTAAAAGAATGAAATAGGAGAAATATAATGTGTCTTAAATAATTATACTGTCCATGTTTGGATATACATCTTTACCCTGTTTTACCAGGATTTTGTGTTAGCACCTTTCTAGAGAATTAATTACCTGTGTTCCTAGGTGTTGTTGAACTCAGTGAGAATAAGTTGGTAGCACAGAGACTGCACAGGCTTATGTGTACCTTGTAGCTTGTTTGTTTATCTGCCAAGGTCAAGAGAAAGAGCCTTTTGTATGTACAGACATAGTAGACATTTCTAAGTTTCTCAATATGCATTTAAACATTGACTTAGCACCAATGACATGTGCATTTCTGGTTTTGATTGATAATATGATAATTCCATATTGAGATTATCCTGGTGTAAATTCTCTATTGAAAATTAAGTTTAAAGTAATAGGATTGCATTGAATGATTTTTAAGATCAAAGTGAAAGAAATTCTGAAATATGGTAGGTTGAATGTTCATTCAGTATTTATTCAATGCATTCATTCAACACTTATTATATGCTAGGCACATTACGCTATACTGAGGATTCAGCTTAGATTTCATAGCAAAGTATAAGGCATAATATTGAAAATATAGATTAGTTTTCAAGTTAATGTTACTGATCACTGAATAGTTTTTTCCACTCAGTTTTTGAGATTTAGCTTGTTTGTCACCAGAGTAGGAAAATACTGTATAGAATGTAGTCTAAATTGTATTTTAAAATAGAGATGTTATTACTCATTGGATGGTTTGCCATTCAATTTAAAGATAACTTTTGAATGACCCAGATGAAAACCCAATTGATATGTAGCTAGATCAATCTATTTTTGTACTTATGAATCATTGCTCTTTTTAAATATGAAAAGTAGAAATTCAAACCTGAACATATTTTAAAACTTTTGCGTTCAATTTTGCTTATTTCCCAGTAACAAAGTTACAAGGAAAAGAAAAATGCAATGGCTTTGTAATTTCTCTCCCCTACCCCCAAGATTGACCCAGTGCCAATTTTTCGATTTAATCCCTTCCACTCCTTCTTCCCCTTCCTAGTTTTTACTTATAATACCTCCTCCACCACCTGAAGGCCATTTGCATACATAATGGCCTCTTGAGCCTAAATATAAGAATATTGATACTCTTCAATAACCATAGTTCATATGTCAACATCAGTAAATTTAATATTGATAGAATACCTTTATTTATTGTCCACATTGTAATTTGTCAATTAACTCAGTTATGTATATTTTAGAATTTTTTCCCTACAGTACAGGATCCATTCTAGGATCAAATATTATATTTAATGGTAGTTTTTCTTTAGATTCTTTTAATTTGGATAGTTTATATAGAGTATCTTTTGTGACAATGACCTTTTATTTTGACATTGATAGTTTTGAAAATACAGTACTCCTGAGATTGTGTGTTCCGAGTATGCTTTAAAAATCGTATTGAGCCACATTTTTTGGGGGGTGGAATACGATTAATTAAGGTTATTTTATTTCTCTTCTTGACTTAGATTTATGTCAGGGAGAAAAAACTCCCCAGCATATCTTTAAAATACTTGTCAGCTTTTACATTTTACTACCAAAATTAGAGTGTGGAATTTAGTCTATATTTAATTTATACAAAGTGAATATGTAAAATAATTCTATAGTCTAGAATTCCTGAGTAATCGTGATTAGGGTTGTTTTTAAAGCTACATATTTTAGGTTTGATTGGCATCTTTTTCCTGCATTTTTTTGTCGTCTTTTCTGGTATTATTTTGCCACCTAGTGGATGTGCATGTCAGGATATGTCTTGTGGACCCAACTGAATGCCAGATACATCCTAACATTTAAAAAAAAAATTAGAAGATTTGAACTTTATTGGTGACATGGAATTCTTTTTTTTTTTTTAACCTAAAATTGAACCTAGGTACTGAGGTACATCCCTAGTCTTTTTTATTTTGAGACAGTGTAAGTCATTGAGGCTGATATGAAATTTGTGTTTCTCTGCCTCAGCCTCCTGTGCACCCTGCACTCAAGGACTTGGAATTAAAGAACAGTGCTTATCCTATTATAAATGAGTTTAGTATACATGAAATTCTTAGTAAATGAAGACTTAGTATATATCTTAAATTATAATCCACTGAGTGTTAAAAATTCATTTTTCTTTTTCAATAAAATACTTTTTATCTTTATCTTAGAAAAATATGTTTTAGTAGAGTTTTCAGTCAGTCAGTATTAAAATAATTGTTACTGTGTGGTTTAGTGTCAAAATATTTCCCCCGCCCCTTGGTTTTACTGTTTTCCTACTTCTTTCTAAGCAGAATGTAGGGGAGTTTTACAATATTGTTTATATAGTCCAGGCTTATTCTAATTTAATAGAAGAAAAACATATTAGATGATAAATATTAATGAAATGATTTGAAGGAAAAATGCCAAAATAGGCTGAATAATTTAGGTTTATCATTTGAAGAGTTCTTATCAAATCACAAGATAAGAACTATTTGTGCTTTCCACTGGGGTATAAATAAAATACAGAATTTTATCAATATTAGGGTTGGCAGTCTTATGTTACTAAATATGAATAAAAAGCCTTATACTCTGAAGTATTTAATATGCACATTTTAAACAGGGCCTGAAACATTTCTGTCTTGAGATTGGATGTTCTGCATAATTAATGTGAAAGATGAATTTTGAGGTTTTTAATTATACTGATTTATGATAAAGAATATTGAGAAAGTATTACTGAATTATAGCATGCAATTATAATGACATTTTCATGGAGAAATGGATATTTTATAATGCTTTTATCTGTCATCATTCTTTCTTAGTCACTAATGTATAATCAGGATGAGTGGGTTAGGAGAAAATTTGGATCCACTGGCCAGTGACTCACGAAAACGCAAATTGCCATGTGATACTCCAGGACAGGGGTAGGTGATTTATTTCCAGATGTTTCCCCACAGCCCTTCCCTTCTCCCCTCTGTTTTGTTTAGTTTAAGGATACCATTTCAACTTTGTTATTTACGTTCTCTCATTAGATTAAAATTTTTTTCTTAAATGTGATTTTGTTTTATATCAAGTGCAGTGAAGACGAGGTGGACATCTTTATGATATGAAAGAATTAAAGATTCACATCAGAGGAATCACTGATTCAGACAGAAGGCAGAATATTATTTTAATAGTCTGTTACTTTAAAAAGAATTTCTGGATGGACAGTATAGGAGTTAGGAGTTAGGAATAGGTGACTGTATTATAAGTAAGAATCTTTGATATCCTTTAAGAATATGTTGTAAGTTTCATGTTTTGGCATTTAAAGGTTACATTACTTTCTTTTTCCTGAATGAAATTAGAAGCTTAACAAAATCAGAACTAAAATGCTGTAATCTGTGTAGTACTGCTCTGTAATTTTTAAAATATTTGCCAAAGCTAATGTTAACTTTAAAGTAATAGTTGAAAAAATAAAAAAATCTGTAATTCATAAAGCTTCATCATTAATAATAAGTGCCTGTTTTTGTTATTATTTGTTAGTTGTTTACCTCTACAAGGTAAAGATTGTTCCTGCCTTCCAGGTGAGGGAACTGAGGCTTGCTCTTCCCAAGGCCACCTGGCTAATAAAAAGGTGCAATTGAATTTAGCTTTGCATGAAATTCTACTGTGTTGTGTTACTTCTCCATTAACAATGTTTTCATAGTTCCTGTTGGCTGAGTTTAGTTCCTTTACACATGAAGTAATGGTGTGTGGGGGTTGTTTCTGCTTATAGCTCTTGTGGCAGGTGTGACATGGCTTTTCTCCTCTCTTGTTAGTCTTACCTGCAGTGGTGAAAAGTGGAGACGAGAGCAGGAGAGTAAATATATTGAAGAATTGGCTGAACTGATATCTGCAAATCTTAGTGATATTGACAATTTCAACGTCAAACCAGATAAATGTGCAATTTTAAAGGAAACAGTAAGACAGATACGTCAAATAAAAGAGCAAGGTAATACAAAGTAAGAAAAACTCTAAAGTCTTTGGAAGGAGTTTGTGCTGTGTTGATTTTTGTGTATAGGTGGGTTCAGAGGACAGAACCCAGGGCTTTTTGCAAGCCCCAGCCCCTGTATTTGCTGCGTTGCTACTTTTTTAGGGGGGGCACTACAAATGATTGAGGCTAGAGAGTACGATAATGGACAAAAGCTTTTTTTTAGGAAATAGTTAACAGAGAATTGGAAGGCCAGTGTCGCTGTTAAAAGTTAACTGCATGGGGGTTTGGGTTGTGGCTCAGGGGTAGAGCAGTCGCCTAGCATGAGTAAGGCACTGGGTTTGATCCTCAGCACCACACAAAAATAAATAAAGGTATTGTGTCCATCTACAACTAATTAAAAAAAAAAGTTAACGTAATTTCAGGAAGCCAACGGCTAGTGCTAGTGGAAGAAAATTTAGGTATGTTCTGCTTTCCTGAGTAAATATGAAGTTTAATATTTTAAATTGTGGCATTTTCTTATCAGGAAATATTCTGTATATATAATATATATATAATATATATAAAAAATGTGGGCATGCCTGTGTGTGCACGCGTGCATGTGTTTTCTGAGAACCGTTTGAAAGTATATTTAATCTACAGCTGATATCTGTGCTATGCATAGTGCTGCCTTTTGTCTTTCCAGGAAAAGCTATTTCTAGTGATGATGATGTTCAGAAAGCGGATGTGTCTTCTACAGGACAAGGTGTTATTGATAAAGACTCTTTAGGACCACTTTTACTTCAGGTAAATATAAAATATATTGCACTTTGGTTATAACATAAAGTAAAAAAGATAAAAAGAAAATTTTGGTTAGGAAATGAGAACATGTAGAAAACATTTCTTTCTGTGAGAACATAAATCAATGTTCAGAATATAATAGTAAAAATTACAATGTAACATAGCTCCGGAAGTCCTGTCCCCTTAATAAAAATGGAGCTGCAAACTGATATAAAACACACACAGGGCTGGCGATGTGGCTCAAGCGGTAGTGCGCTCGCCTGGCATGCGTGCGGCCCGGGTTCGATCCTCAGCACCACATACAAACAAAGATGTTGTGTCCACCGATAACTAAAAAATAAATGTTAAAAAAATTCTCAAAAAAAACCACACACACACACACACACGTAGGAGAGAAATGGTAACCGTAATTTCACAAAGTATTTTATAGAGGCAATATTTGCATGCATTTTTAGTTTAGTCTTGTGCATTTTTGCATATTTGATCACATGGCATACAGTTTTTTTTTTTCATTTTTCACTTTTTTTTTTTTTTTGTACCGCTGGGGATTGAACCCAGGGCCTCATCATGCCTGCTGGGCAAATGCTTTAAAACAGAGTTGACACCCTCCAGCCTTCAGGTTCCATATTCTTGATAAGTTTATAACATTTAAAATATGCACTGTGTTTTAAGTAGTTGTCTTAGATCTTATCACTCTCTTAACACAGAGTGCTTTACTTCAAGGCAGGGGCTGATCCCTTCATCAAGTTTACTTGTTTTCAGCTAGTTTGTTCCAACTGCTTTTTATCTGCTCAAGTTTTTGTTTTTGTTTCCTCTCTGTAAGTTTTTATTAAGGAATAGTATGTTAGTTTCTGTGGTATGATTTGATATCAAATGGAAGAGAGGAAGGAATGAAGGATGATTTTCTCTTTTAAAAGCTCCTTTGAAAATGCAGTTCTTAAAAAAAAATAGGTTATACATTAATTGAGATTTATGTGGATACTACTTATCTTTTTTCCTCCCAAATTGTTCTTTTTACTCTTCATAAGTCCTGTAATAATGTTGTTAATGTTAATAGAGATGGTGGCTTATGCTTGTTTGTAGTTATTGTTAACCCCCCCCCCCAATCTTTGCAAGTCCTACTTAGTAATAAGGCTGTTGTTTTAGTCTTGTAAGGCTACCAAAACAGAAGATCACAGCCTGAGAGGCTTAAACAGCTGAAATTTATTCTTGCAGTTTGGGATGCTGGAAGTCCAAGATAAAGGTGTTAGCAGGATGGGTTTCTCCTAAGTCCTCTCTCCTTTGTCACTGTGTCTTCATGTGACCTTTTCTTTTTGTGTGTATCCTTGGTATTTTCTTCCTCTCTCCTTATAAGGACACCAGTCATATGGGATTAGGATCCCACCCTTATGACCTCTTTATTCTTAATTACCCCCCCTCAAAACAGTCACACCGAGGGCAAGGACTTCAGCATATGAATTTTGAGGGGATACAATTTGGTCTATAATAGGTATTAACATATGGTCTATAATAGGTATTAACATATTAATTAATAGGTATTAATAGATATTAACATCCCATTTTAGGCATTGGATGGTTTCCTGTTCGTGGTGAATCGAGATGGAAACATTGTATTTGTGTCAGAAAATGTCACACAATACCTGCAATATAAACAGGAGGACTTGGTTAACACAAGTGTGTATAATATTTTGCATGAAGAAGATAGAAAGGATTTTCTTAAAAACTTACCAAAATCTACAGGTAGGCTCTTAATGTGATTTTTCTAAATATTTAAACAATTTTTAAAAAATGATTTCTAAGAAAATTGAATGTACTTTTTAGAAATGTAGGGATTAGAGGTAAGTGGTTAATTAAATTTTTAGATATGGTCTCAGTAAATTTTATGGGGTCAAAATATTCAGTGAGGGGCTGGGGGTGTGGCTCAGCAGTAGAGCACTCGCCTAGCACGTGCAAGGCCCTGGGTTCAATCCTTCGTACCACATACAAAAAAATAAATAAATGAAATAAAGGTATTGTGTCTGATTACAACTAAAAAAAACATTAAAAAATATACAGTGATATTTCTGTTGAAGTTGAAATTATTCAAATGTTTTTTATATTACCATTCTAAATGTTAGCATAGGCATTACCATGGAAAGTATATGTAATGAGAAAACATAGTTGAATTTTTTGTGGGGAGGCAGAGTCTTGCTATGTTGCTCTGGTTGGCCTTAACCTGGTGGGCTCAAGTGAATCCTCCAGAGTAGCTGGGATTATAGGTCTGCACCATCATGCCTGGTTTATCACTTGAATCCCTTTTTTCTTTCTTTTGTGTTTTTCTCTTGTTTTCCTCCTTTCTCCCCTTCTTCCATTTCATTCCCCCTTCCTTCTTCTTTCTTTCCTTTTTAAAAAAATATTTTTAGTTATTTTTTATTTAGTGATTTTATTTTTTTAATTTATTCTTTTATGTGGTGTTGAGGGTTGAACTCTGTACTTCACACTTGCTAGGCAAGCGCTCTACCACTGAGCTGCACCCTATCCCCTTTCCTTTCCATTTTGAATCCAGGGTCTTGTGCATCTAGGTAAGCACTCTGCTACCCGTAGCATGAATTCTTGATGATACTCTTGGATTGAGTTTTTAGATTTTTAAAAAGTTATTTCCACTTATTTTCCAAAGTTAATGGAGTTTCCTGGACAAGTGAAACCCAGAGACAAAAAAGCCATACATTTAATTGCCGTATGTTGATGAAAACAACACACGATATTCTGGAAGACATGAATACCAGTCCTGAAATGCGCCAGAGATATGAAACAATGCAGTGCTTTGCCTTGTCTCAGCCACGAGCTATGATGGAGGAGGGGGAAGGTAAGAGTAATCAGATTTATGATATTTATGAAACACAGCAGCAAACTTGGAGCATATGGCTTCCATTGCTATAAATAACTTCATACTGTAGTTCATGTCATTGTTCACCTGCAATAGATATGTCCTAAGATAAATAGAATCCTTATTTGATCAAATTTTTGATTGTAGATTTGCAGTCCTGTATGATCTGTGTGGCTCGTCGCATTACTACAGGAGAAAGAGCATTTCAGTCAAATCCTGAGAGCTTTATTACTAGACATGATCTTTCAGGTAAAACTCTGTGTGAGTGTGTGTGTGTGTTTTGTATGTTTTCATTTTGGAAATTGTTAAAAAGTTAACTTAGTGTACATTATCATTTTAATGCTTATATCCTCTGTGATGAATTGAAAAAATTTTTTTAGTTGTAGATAGACAAAATATTTTTATTTACTTATTTTATATGGTGCTGAGGATTGAACCCAGTGCCTCACACATATGAGGCAGGTGCTCTACCACTGAGCCACAACCGCAGCCCCGTGATGGATGTTTTAAGTATATTATATCCTGTGTTTCTTACATAGACCTAAGTGAATTAATTTCACTAAAACTCTTGGCATTTGTGTTGAATCTATTTGTCACTTAAAATCCCCCAAGCAAAAAAATTAAAAAGCAAAAGTAGGGGCATCTGGCTTTTTCTCCAAGCCCTATTTTGTATTTTATTTAGAGAGCCGGTCTCACTGAGTTGCTTAGTGCTTCCATGTTGCTGAGGCTGGCTTTGAATGCGCAATCCTCCTGAGCCACTGAGATTACTGGTGTGCATCACTGTGCCCAGCTCCAAATAGCATTTTATTCCATAAGTTAGTGTTTCTTTAGCTTCAAAATTATGTATTAAAAGAAAGAAGTTTTCAAAAGTACAGGTAATTTAATGAGAGTTATTATATAATTATTGGCATCAAAATGAGCTGCAATCTTTTTTTGTGTGTGTATGGGGGTACTGAGGATTGAACTTAGGGACACTTCATCACTGAGCTAAATCCTTAGACCATTTTATTTTTTATTTTAAGGCAGAATCTTGCTAATTTGTTTAGGGCTTCACTAAGTTGCTGAGGCTATCCTTGAGTTTGAAATCCTTCTGCCTTGGCCTCTAGAGTTGCTGAGATTATAGGTTTGATCCACTGTGCCTGGTTGAGTTGCAGTCTTGGTCTGCCATTTTTTGAATGTGGGAATTGAGACTTAAAGACATTACTGTTGAGAAGGTACATTGGGGAACAACTTAAACTGGTAAAAATATTACTTGTGTTCATCTTCAGGGTTGCTCTTGTGACCATTTAACCTCTAAGTATGATGTGAAGTGTTTGTCATACCTGCATCATCTCAGAGATTGGAAATGGAAGTCTGGTGATATAGGTGATATGTTTGGGTTATTGTCCAAGATCATGGCTAATAAGAGAATTTGCACTGTGTCTGCTTGACTTAAAAGTCTATAGTTTTGGCTTTGTGTAACACTGATTTTATATACCGATTGTGAACCCTCAATAAATGATTTAATCAAGTGGAGTAGTTTAAACAAAGCATAGCTCTGGCTATTATAGGTGTGTGTGTATCATATATCTATGTACACACATGTAATGCACATATCATATTTTATAAATTTAGTTATTTTTACAGTCACTTGATCTCCTTATGTCATGCCCAGTTGTCTTGAGGATGCTTGGTATTGATTATCACAAGTGAAAGAAGTAGCAAAAATGAAATTTGTGTTTTGAATTGTCAATTTGTTTACATCAATGGATATTAATTTATATTGGAAAAATTTCTCTGTATTTACTTGCCTTCTAATAAATATGGTAACAGGCATTTTTGTGTTATTTTAGAGTGGGCCTTTCTCTACACTTCTTAGGATTTGGCTGATTTAATTTTCTCTCTAAATAACTTAGTAGCATCTTTAAAAATTATCTAGTGCTTTCTTTTATTATAAAAGCAAAATACGTTTATTATAAAAATTAGAAATCACCAAACAATAAAATCAAGTCTTTTTGTCTGGATAATATTATTTAGAACTGAGAGTCATCTTTGCAAATTATAATTGGTGCCTTCCAGTTACTCTGTGTTTTACAGCAGGTTTGTTGGCGCTCAACAATTTTTTTTTTTTACCTACAGAGATATTTTCTCCTCTGTCCCTGATGTGTTTCATTCAATAAAACTCTTTCTGATCTTCTATTTTATGTTTGATGTGTGTCTCAGGGCTAAGCTCAGAGGAAGTGTTTGAGGACAGATCTTTCCTATTTTGTGTACACAAGGCACAGTTATTTACTGTTTCCTGTAATGTACTTGATTTTTCTTCAGAGTCGTGTCTCCTCCATCCCTTTGCACTAATAAGATTTTTTTTTTTTAAATATGGAATGCTTCACAAATTTGAATGTAATCCTCACACAGGGGCCATCCTAATCTTCTCTGTGTCATTTCAACTTTAATATGGGTGCTGCCAGAGCAAGCACAAGGTTCTTTAGTCACCATTAAAACTCTGAATTTTAAGAATAGGGAGTGTAGTTCAGTGGTAGAGCCTAGCATGCTAAAGGCCTTGGGTTTGATTCCCAGATTCTTGGACTACTGGTTTTATCTTTGTTAGCTCATTTTGCATTAGTACCTTTCTCCCCTCTAGTAGCTTTCCCAGAACTACCTTTCGCTATGAATTTCTGTGAGTTTTCTCAGTTTAAACTTGGTTTTCTTCAGCATGTTTTCTATTACACATACAGAGAGAATGAATCAACGGAACAGTTTGGAATCAACTTATTAACTACTTCTTACAAGTATTTGTATCTCTTTAGTCATGATTTCCACATTTTTAGGATTTGTAGTCATACGGTGGTGAATGTAAGAGGTCTCTTTGTTCTGATTATTGCATTTTTTAGTAAAACCTGCACAGAATAGATAGGCAGGTATAGGTAGTCTTGACATCAACAGGAGGTTCAATCATAATCTCCCAATTTTTGACCATGGAACACATTTTTTTCTTGACCAAGATCCATGTCATGGAAGTTGATCACCCATTTTTTGCTCTGGACATCCTGGGTAATTAGTTTGAATTGTTTAAATGCAACTTCATTGTTCTGCAGATTTATTAAGTTTTATTCTCCCTGAGAGCTTCCATACCCTCTCCAGACACCTACATCTTCCCCTTAGCTTGATGTATTTGCCAAACTGGAAGCTCCACAAATCTTTTTGTTTTTAGAACACACCCCACCTCCCTTGGGGAATCAGTGGAAGTGGTTGAAATTTCCAGTCCTGTAATCACTTTGTCCTGTTAGTGACCAGCCCCAATCCAAGGCTATCTAGGAGTACTATACTAAATCACCTTATTAGAATAGATGCAGATGATCAGAGAAACTCCTTATGAATCATTAAAATGTTCATAAAGACTTTTAGTAAGAAATTCAAGAATTTTAGGAGTTTTGCATCAGGAACAGGATCAAGACAAATACATTATCATACCCCACAGCAGAATGTGTAGATCGATGTGAGAGTATCCTGTAGGACCGTGCTCTTAAGGAGAAAAGATGCATAACAGAAACTTGGACCAGAGAAAGTAAAGATCTTGTATTTCATTCTTTAGAGCTAATCGATGGCTAGGCAGTGGTAAATACTTGTGGGTGGGATTTAAAACTTTATTTTTTGTACAATAGGGAAGGTGGTCAATATAGACACAAATTCACTGAGATCCTCCATGAGGCCTGGTTTTGAAGATATAATCCGAAGGTGTATCCAGCGATTTTTCAGTCTTAATGATGGCCAGTCATGGTCCCAGAAACGTCACTATCAAGAAGGTAAAGACATTTGGGGCTGATTCTTGGTCTCATCATTATGTTGGGTATATGTAAAGCACTACACATGTACCATGGCGGTCATCTTGTGGGTGTGGGGGAGAGAAGTGATCCTTGAACATACTTAGATTTTGTTGATAATTTTACTAGAGTTGTTACATACATAGAGGTTAACCTGGAAAAAACCTCTTTCACTGGTTTAAAACCCTTTGCATTGAGATATACAATTCCTTCCTCTCTTCTCCTTATGTGTACTTGTTTTGCCAACTGTAGTTAGTAGTAATAGTATATTTTTCCTACAGCTTATATTCATGGCCACGCGGAAACCCCAGTGTATCGATTCTCGTTGGCTGATGGAACTATAGTGACTGCACAAACAAAAAGCAAGCTCTTTCGGAATCCTGTGACAAATGACCGTCATGGCTTTGTCTCAACCCACTTTCTTCAGAGGTAATGATGAATTACCGAGTATTTGCATGTTAAATGCAACCATGTTTTCAGGATGCTTTATTATTACTGTAAGAAGAATGGAAATTTAATGAGAGAAAAACCAGGCAGGCTATTGAATTTGGTGAGGTGAGTTAGATTCGTAGATTCTATTTCCTTTAGAGTTATATTTTATGTAAAAATGAGTATTTAAAACATTTGTTATTTTTATTCTTTTTAGGTATACTGTGACACATTAAATTACATATGTGTAGTATCCCATTCTAAAAATGAGTATTGTTTACTAATTAAATACTTCCTAGTCAGAAGTAGAGTGGGAGGGCTGGTGCATAAAAGCACATAAAACCCAATTACCTCTGATTACCTTTCTTTTTTTTTTTCTCTCTTTTTTTGGGTACCAGGGGCACTTGAGCACTGAGCCACATCCCCAGCCCTATTTTGTAGTTTGTTTAGAAACAGGGGCTCACTGAGTTGCTTAGCATTGTGCAATTGCTGAGGCTGGGTTTGAACTTGCAATTCTCCTGTCACAGTCTCCTGAGCCGCTGGGATTATAGTCGTGTGCCACCGTGCTCTGCTGATTACCTTTCATTTCTAAGATAATATATTACATTGCTTTTAAGAAATGAATTTCAAATTAGAAGGTACACTTTAACAACATCTACTGATGTTGTTAACCTTCCTGTGTTGTTCATTTAGTATTATCTTGAGCAGTTTGCAAGTATTTCCAGGTAAACTCTGGATATGTAGCAATTCTAGTAAAGCCTCTGAGGTTGCAATTAACATAGCTGTTGCTTCCTCACAGTGGTATGGTGCTATGATTTATTTAGACTCTTTGGCTTATTAAAAAATATATTACTAGGTTAATTTGTGACCAGTGTCTAAATTGGATTTGTCACCAGCTATAGAGTGGTGCCTAAAAGAAGTTATGTTCCTGGACACTTTACTTTCCCTAAATCTTACTCAGGGCTTCAATGCATGCCTGTACTTTTTAGTAAAAGTTTGATATTCTGTTTCTTTGCAGAGAACAGAATGGGTATAGACCAAACCCAAATCCTGTGGGACAAGGCATTAGACCTCCTGTAGCTGGATGCAGCAGTTCAGTAGGAGGCATGAATATGTCACCAAACCAAGGATTACAGATGCTGAGCAGCAGGGCCTACGGCTTGACAGATCCCAACGCCACAGGGCAGATAAGTGGAACGAGGTATGGGGCTTCCGGTAACATAGCCTCATTGACCCCTGGGCCAGGCGTGCAGTCACCATCTTCCTACCAGAATAATAACTATGGGCTCAGTATGGGTAGCCCCCCACATGGCAGTCCAGGTCTTGGCTCCAACCAGCAGAGCATCATGATTTCTCCTCGAAATCGTGGGAGCCCGAAGATGGCGTCACACCAGTTTTCTCCTGTTGCAGGTATCCATCTCAGCATTTTCTTTTTTCTCTCTATACCACTTCAATTCTTATACAGCGAATTAGTTTTATAATAGAAACCTTGACGTAGCCTTTTGTTTTAGTCTGATAGCACCTCTTGTTTTTTCTCCAACAAATCCAGGTGTGCACTCTCCCATGGGGTCTTCTGGCAGCACTGGGAGCCACAACTTTTCTAGCAGCTCTCTCAGTGCCCTGCAAGCCATCAGTGAGGGTGTGGGCACCTCCCTTTTATCTACTCTGTCTTCACCAGGCCCCAAGTTGGATAACTCGCCCAATATGAATATAACGCAACCAAGTAAAGTGACCAGTCAAGATTCCAAGAGTCCCCTGGGTTTGTACTGTGATCAAAATCCGGTAGAGAGCTCAATGTGTCAGTCAAATAGCAGAGATCACCTCAATGACAAAGAAAGTAAGGAGAGCAGTGGTGAAGGGTCAGAGAATCAACGGGGTCCTTTGGAAAGCAAAGGTCATAAAAAGTTACTGCAGTTACTGACCTGCTCTTCTGATGACCGAGGTCATTCTTCCTTGACCAACTCCCCTTTGGATTCAAGTTGTAAAGACTCTTCTGTTAGTGTCACCAGCCCCTCTGGAGTCTCCTCCTCAACATCAGGAGGAGTGTCCTCCACATCCAATATGCATGGGTCACTGTTGCAAGAGAAACACCGTATTTTGCACAAGTTGCTGCAGAATGGGAATTCACCAGCTGAGGTAGCCAAGATTACTGCAGAAGCCACTGGGAAAGATACCAGCAGTACTACTACTTGTGGTGAAGGAAATGTCAAGCAGGAGCAGCTAAGTCCTAAGAAGAAGGAGAACAATGCACTTCTTAGATACCTGCTGGACAGGGATGATCCTAGTGATGCGCTCTCTAAAGAACCTCAGCCCCAGGTAGAAGGAATGGACAATAAAATGAGTCAGTGCAGCAGCTCCACCATTCCTAGCTCAGGTCAAGAAAAAGACTCGAAAATTAAGACAGAAACAAGTGAAGAGGTAATTTTATTTTTTCCCTATATTCCAGCTCAGTCATCTGTCTTATCATCTCTGTTAGAAATATAATGTATTGTATACAAATCCTTATTTTCTAATTTAAGATTTATTTAAGGAAAGTTAATAGTGAGCTTTCATTTCTTTATAATTCTTTGGACATCAGTAAAATATTATGATGCAACAGAGAAATATATGTTTCTTCTGAAATGTGACTGATTCTTTTTAAAATATTTATTTAATATTTAATATTTAGCTGTAGTTGGACACAGTGCCTTTATTTTAGTCATATATTTTTATGTGGTTCTGAGGATTGAACCCAGGGTCTTGCACGTTTGAGGGAAGCACTTTATTGCTGAGCCACAACCCCACAATCATGACTGATTTTTTAATGGACAATTTGAAAATTTGTCCATTAAAATTTTTTTTTTTTTTTCATTGAGGTGTTGAGATGAGCAGATTGGGCCCCCAATGGTATGGTAGATGTAATCAGAAAAAAACAAAGAGTTTTGATTTTTATCAGAGTTTTGAAGTTTCATGTACATGATCATATTCTGGGTCAACATTTTCCAGCCTCACTGGAGGAACCTTGCTCTAGGAGGTGTAATATGAACCTGAGCAAAGGCAAGACTTGCCAAAGTCTTCTGGTTAGAGTATGGATTTTACTTTGTTTAACATTGTTCACCAGATTTATTGACCAAAGCCTTTTTAAAGATCATGCCCAAAATTATCTTGTTGAACATAAGCATGTGTTTATGTGTTTACTGTTAATCATATTTGTTTATAGAAGGTATGTGTAGAGCAGACCTCTGTCAGCCAAGGGGATCAGTTCTCTCCTAGTGACTGCTGGAAAATATCTTCCAGTGTGAAAATTAAATGCGTAGCCTAAGGGGAAAAACAATGCTCTATTGAACATCCCAAATCAGTAATTTTTCTCAGTGGTTCAAATTGTTCATAATTTTAAGGAAGAAGATTAGGGGTGGGAGAGTCATAAGAAAACAACCTTTAAACTGGGCCTAATAATTTCAGGTAATTATTGTATTTCATTTGCTCCTATCTCATGTGTTTTCTTCTGATGAATATATTTGTAGCTGTACATCTTGTGTTGCATACAGGTTAATTCTTAAATTTTTATTTTCAGGGATCTGGAGACTTAGATAATCTAGATGCTATTCTGGGTGATCTGACTAGTTCTGACTTTTATAATAATCCCATATCCACAAATGGCAGTCATCTAGGGACCAAGCAACCAATGTTCCAAGGAACAAATTCTCTGGGTAAGGAAGAACTATGTATGGATATATGTATGGATGCATATGTATGGATGCTCACACCAAGACCAGGATGTAAATAACATTTATAACTTCAGAACACATGCTCTACGTATCAGTTTCTTATGCAGATTCATAATATATGAGTTCTAAAAAGCTTTTTGCATGTTTTTCTTTTTGAGAAAATTTGTAATTATTATGCCAATAATCATGGTACTTATAAGAAAATGTTCATCTTTGATATTCATTTGAGTAGCTGGTACCATGGCATATGTTTTCCTTAAGCCTCAGAGAATTGGATTGAAAAACAACCCAAATTGTAGATTAAAACCTGTCCTTTGGTATTTAAGAAATCTTGTCATTTAACCAGGAGAGTTTTCTTTTTTGACGTTTTCGGATTCTTACCTATGTGCTTTCTTATTGCTGTATGTTTTACTCATTCATCAATTTATTTATTTACTTATTGTGATTTTTCTTTTTTCTTTTTATTGGTTCTAATTAGTTATACATGACAATAGAATGCATTTTGATATATACATAAATGGAACACAACTTCTCATTCTTTTGGCTGTACATGGTGCTCCGAGTCACTCCAGTAGTGTAATAATATCTGTCTCATTCTACTGTCCTTCTCACTCCCATAGCCCCACCCTTCCCCCCATTCCCCTGTACAGAAACCAACAGTTTCTTCACCCCCCCCACCCCCATGGATCAGTATCTGCTTATCAGAGAAAATATTTGGCTTTTTTTTTTTTTTAGGATTGTCTTATTTCACTTAGCATGATATCCTCTAGTTTCATCCATTTACCTGCATATGTCATAATTTCATTGTTCTTTAAGGTTGAGTAATATTCCATTGTGTATGTGTACCACATTTTCTTTATTCATTCCTCTGTTGAAGGGCATCTACAGTAGTTCCATAGTTTAGCTGTTGTGAATTGAGCTGCTATAAACATTGATGTGGTTGCGCCACTGTAGTATGCTGATTTTAAGTCTTTTATTGTAGTATGTTGATTTTAAGTCCTTTAGGGGTATAAACCAAAGAGTAGGGTAGCTGGGTCAAATGGTTGTTCCCAGGGCCTCATGCCTGCTGAGCATGCATTCTATCTCTCAGCTAACCTCAGACTCGCAAATTCTTCAATATAGAGTAAAGCAGAATATGAATGACCATATCAGGCTATATATAAAGAGTGCCCAGCTCTTGGGCCAACATTGAAGTTGTGGTTTCTACTTTATTTGGAATACAGGCTTTTTTTTTTTTTTTTTTTAAATATAGTGTTTATCTTCTAAAGGAAGATAGTGTTTGCTTTTGTGAGAAAGACATTTGTGTTTGTGGGGATGGGTATGTTTATATGTTATACTTGATTATTTATGTATTAAATTAGCAAGGGATATTTACGTGTTGTGCTTATGTGTTCCCAGTAGGTTTGAGAAGCCCACAGTCTGTGCAGTCTGCTCGTCCTCCGTATAACCGTGCAGCATCTCTAGATAGCCCTGTTTCTGTTGGCTCAAGTCCTCCAATAAAGAATATCAGTGCTTTCCCCATGCTAGCAAAGCAGCCTGTGCTGGGTGGGAATCCAAGGATGATGGATAGTCAGGAAAATTATGGCTCAAATATGGGTAGGTTATTCATAATTAGTATTTAGGACTAAAAATTTCTTTTGGGAAAAGCAAATTTAAAATACTTAAAGTCATGTAGATAATTGGGATTGATTAACAAGTTTTATAATATTAACGTGTTACTTTCATGAGTATCCTTTGTATATTTTATGTCTTGTTTATTTAAACTCTTGAAGAATCTTTTGGTCTGACATTTTTCTAGCATGTAATGTCTTCATAGTTACCTTGTCCTGTTCTTATGATGTCAAAGCCAGTGTTGTATCTAAATAGCTATAGCAGTATGATATAAGGAGGATTGTGTTATGCTGTGGAAAAATCCTAATAATTTTCTACCTGTTTCAGGTGGACCAAACAGAAATGTGACACTGAACCAGACTCCTTCTCCAGAGTGGGGCTTACCAAACTCAAAGGCCAGTAGAGTGGAACCTATGAGTTCTAACTCCATGGGAAGACCAGGAGATTACAGTGCTTCTTTACCCAGACCTGCAATGGGGGGCTCTGTGCCCACTTTGCCTCTTCGGTCTAATAGTATACCAGGTGCAAGGCCAATGTTGCAGCAGCAGCAGCAGCAACAGCAACAGCATATGCTTCAAATAAGTAAGTGTCTCCTTCATTTAAAAATAAAAAAGGTGTTTTAGCGTGATTTTACTACTGGCTTATTGGAAAATTTGTACTTTCGTTTTGTTCCCCCAGGGCCTGGTGAGATTCCCATGGGAATGGGGGTCAATCCCTATGGCCAAGCAACACCAGCTAATCAACCAGGTTCCTGGCCAGATGGCATGCTGTCCATGGAACAAGGGCCCCATGTGCCTCAAAATAGGTGAGCCTTTGTTTTGTAACTCTGAAGAAGATCCACATTGGATTATCTAGAAAAGAGTCAACATTGGAACAATTCTGAGAGAGAAGGTGAAAAATTCTCTTAAGTAAGGTGGTTGGTTGCCATCCATTTGAAGTAGCAAGCAGAGGCCTTCGAGGGAAGGGGAGGAGCCAGAAGTGCCCTGTCCTGCTGTCAGGACTTCTCAGCAGTCAGACTTCTGAGAGCCTCTCTATGAGATGATTGTCTTTCATAATGATAATCTCATGAGGAGGAGGATAAATTAGCCACAGTTTGACAAGATAAATATGTTTTTACATAGTGTTCAGAGAGTAAGCCTCAAGTTTTTCTGAAAATTGATTTTTAAGCAATGGCTAATGATTTTTCTAAAACATTTCAGGGATAATGGTAAAGTGAACTACTGTGCTCTTCTATAGTTTTGTAAAAGAAAGATGTGGCTTACTTAATGCCTGACTTCATGCCCTCCACGTGCTGGATAATAGTCACACACCTCACTGTGGGGGTGTGGGCTTGTGTCATACTTCTGACCAAGCCTTGTGGGCAAGTATAACGAAGTTATCTTAGCAGTTCTCTACACCATAGTTATATAGATCAATATTTTGATCTTTTCCTTTGTTGTTTATTGATTTCCTCAGTTTTCTTTTCGTTTTTTTTGTTTTGATTCCCCTAATTTTCAAGTATCATTACTGATGACTACCACCTCCACTCTTGTCTTGAAAACTGCTCCCTCTCCATTCTCTCCAACCCCTCTCACCCCATTTCTCCTATCTCCCAAATACCTAGGGTTTTGCAGTTTCACTTGGGTGGTGGGATTGTGGGTATAAGATACATGTGGTGGGGGCTAGGGATATAGCTCAGTTGCCTTGTACGCACAAGGCCCTGGGTTCAGTCCCCAGTACCACACACGTGAGCGCATGCGCGCGCACACACACACACACACACACACACATACACAAAAGATATATGTGGTGGGCCTTAAATATAAATTGAGGCCATTTGCTGTTCTCTATTGCTTGGTTTATTTGTACTTGTAGTATATGGGAGTTATTATATGTTAAAAATATATTGAAATATTATGCATGGTTAGTATAATTATTTTTATTTTATTTTTTGTGGTGCTGGGGATTGAACCCAGGGCCTTGTACATGCGAGGCAAGCACTCTACCTACTGAGTTATATCCCCAGCCCTACTGTTGTTGTTGTTGTTCTTAGTATTATTATTATTATTATTATTGGTACTGGGGATTGAACTCAGAGACTCTCGACCACTGAGCCACATCACCAGCCCTATTTTGTATTTTATTTGGAGACAGGGTCTCACTGAGTTGCTTAGTGCCTTGCTTTTTGCTGAGGCTGCCTCAGCCTTCCAAGCCTCTGGGATTACAGGTGTGCGCCACCATACCTGGCCCCACTGTCATTATTTTTAAAAATAGAAATAACACCTTTAATATGGTTTGTGTTCTGGGGATCAAACCCAGGACTGAAAACATACTGAACAAGTGCTCTACTACTGTGCTACACCTCCCGCCCAACAACATTAAAATTGATTGCAAGTCTTTTTCTAGACCTCTTCTCAGGAATTCCCTGGATGATCTCCTTGGGCCACCTTCTAACCCAGAAGGCCAGAGTGATGAGAGAGCATTGTTGGACCAGCTACACACACTCCTGAGTAATACAGATGCCACAGGCCTGGAGGAAATTGACAGAGCTTTGGGCATCCCTGAACTTGTAAATCAGGTAAGTTGCATTAATATGGAAATAGGAGAGTGCGTGTGGTGCACACGCATGAAGCCAAGCACAGGAATGCTTGTGTCTTTCTTACTACTTTTGTTACATTACTATATGTGTGGATAGCAGCATTAAATTTAGAATATGTACTTTATGATTGTATTGTTATTTCTAACAACCTACTTTTTAAAAAAGATTTATATTTTAGACAACTATAGAAACGATCCAATAAAACTACTATGTAGGGCTGGGGTTGTGGCTCAGTGGCAGAGCACTTGCCTAGTATGTGTGAGGCACTGGGTTTGATTCTTAGCACCACATATAAATAAAATAAAGGTCCATCAACAAAAGAAAAACCCTACTATATGGTTTTTTAGATGCTACTTGTAGTCAGTCTCTTGCTCTCTCTCTGTCATTAGTGATTGAACCTAGGGGCAGTTAACCACTGAGTCACATCTCCAGCACTTTTTATTTTGTGACAGGGTTTTGCTAAGTTGCTTAAGGCCTTGCCAAATTGCTGAGGCTGACAGGGAACTTGTGATCATTCTGCCTTGGCCTCCCGACTTGCCAGGATTACAGGCGTGTGCCTTCAAGCCCAGCCAAGAGGTCTCATTTTTACACCCACTTTTCTTCTCAACTTAGTTAACCAGTGAGTATGCTGAGAAGCAAGCTGTCTTTATGTTGGTTGTACAGAATACATTTGCATTGGTAAACCATGAGTCTTCCAACATCATCCTCTCCTATTCCTTTTTACATACCTGACTGTATGAAAATACGCCATTCACAAATCTGTTTTTGAAACAAGCAAATTTTGTAGTGACTATTTTTATTTTAAAAGGTATCTGTGCATTTAAGAATAAGCAGGAGACCTCAGGGCTTTCTCATTCTTTTGTCAGGGAGACAGATTTGTATATAAGGAATTGAACAATAATGTTGGAAACATTGTCAGAAACTTTTATTTTTTTAATTTTTTAAAATTTTTGTACTGATGATTTAACCTAGAGGTGCTTTATCACTGAACTAGATTCCCAGCCCTATCTATCTATCTATCTATCTATCTATCTATCTATCTATCTATCTATCTATCTATCTTTTTAAAAAAAATTTTTAATATTTATTTTTTTTTAGTTCTTTGTTTGTATGTGGTGCTGAGGATCGAACCCGGGCCGCATGCGTGCCAGGAGAGCTCGCTACCGCTTGAGCCACATCCCCAGCCCCTCTATCTATCTATCTATCTTTATGTGGTGTTGAGGCTGGAACCAAGTACTCTCTAGGCGACCGCTCTACCACTGAGCCCCAGCCCTGGTCCCACCCTATTTATTTTTTTATATATATATATATATATATATATATAAATTATTGTGGTGCAGGGGATTGAACCCAGAGCCTTGTGCATGCAAGGAAAGCACTCTACCAACTGAGCTATATCCCCAGCCCACCTTTTTATATTTTGAGACAAGGTTTTACTAAGTTACTGAGGCTGGCCTTGAGCTCAAGATCCTCCTCAGCTTTTTGAGTAACTGGGATTACAGGTATGGTCACCATGCCTGGCTTACAGAACTTTTAAAAAGGTTAATGGAAAACACTGAGCAGTTGTGACAATATGCTTCCGGGATATCAATGACATCTGATTCTGGCACTGAAGAGCACGTCAAACTTCGACTAGGGGTATGTGAGTGATACCCGAAGATCAAGAAGCTTGAGCCAGGCATGGTGATGCATACCTGTAATTGCAGTGGCTTGGGAGGCCGAGGCAGAAGGATTGTGAGTGCAAAGATAGCCTCAGCAACTTGGTGAGGCCCTAAGCAACTCAGTGAGACCCTGTCTCTAAATAAAATATGAAAAAAGGGTTGTGGATGTATGGCTCAGTGGTTAAGTGCCCCTGGGTTCAATTACCAGCACCCCCGCCCTGCAAAAAGCTGGAACTGTCATTTAAAATGGTAATTTAAATTGGAAATTGCTTTCTTTGTCCTGATGTTGAAATTAGTGATTGGTAAGTAAAATTTTGATAATTGCAAAAAGTATGTTGAAAAAAGCTAATAGTGGCACAGGGAGAATCATTAGTAACTTGCTGGCTTATAGTGCTTTCAGATTTTAAAAAGGTATACATGAAAATATTCATGAGTGTACGTTTTTTTTAAATGAGAGACTTCAAAATGCTTTTGTAATCAGTTTTGCTTTATGAAAAGCATCATTGTCAGTCATATTTTTAACATATACATCTTTAATTTTAATGGCCAAATTTAAAAATTTTGAACACTATTTAATCAGTCTTCTATCAGTGAAATATTAAATTGTTCTTAGTATTCTATATCATAAATAATTCTATGAATTACCCAGTTCTCATTCACTGATTCTACTTCCTTAGTTACAGTCTAAGAAAGGATTAGTGGGTAAGAGACTACATATTTTAAAGGTTTTACTCCTTATTTTCAGGTTGCTTTATAGCAGACAATACTAGCTCCTTTCCTCTAACAGTGTGATAGGAGTTCTTCATCAGTACTCTGCTGGTGTGGTTCTGATAAGTAAAGGAACACAGAATGAGCAAGTGACTAAACAAATACTGAGCATGTTTACTATGATTTTTTAAATTATATTTTATAGTGTAGGCAATCAAACCCCAGGCCTCCTACATGCTAGGCAAGTGCTCTACCACTGAGCTATACCCCTAAACTATGATTATTTTCTTAAATCTTTGCCAGTCTGATAAGATAAAAAAGGATTGTTTTAAATTGTAATTCATTGTTTTGCAAGATGAAATATCTTTTGTGTTTATTGGCCATTGTGTATATGTTTTCATAGTTTTTGGCTAGGTTTTTAACTTGTTGGTTTACAAGAGTTCTTTATACAATACTCATTACCTGACTCACAATGGGGCAGCTCTCAATTTTTTTTGACTTTTGATGGTGCAAAGGCAGTGTGCGTTCATTAGAAACTGAATTCTGATCTTTTTCCAAACTAAGGATATGTGGTGTGATACTCAGAATGGTGGGCAGCAAATGTTACAGTTTGCTTTAGTTCCCTCTTTGGTGAGGGCTGATTTTAATTTTGTTATTTAGTTTGTTTTCAAATTCAGAGTAGCTCTTTTTGGGCAGTGACATTTAAATTGACACCTGATGGATAAGAAGGAACCAGTTGTGCAAAGTGCTATAGGAAGAGGATCCAGAAGAGGAACAGCAAGTTCAGAAGTCCTTTGGCAGTCAAGAACTTGGGGTTTCAGAAAGGGACTGAAAGTAGGATCAGAGAGGAAGTGATGATGATGGAGAGGCAGGAGGTGCCAGGTTCCATAAAGCCAGGAAGGGGTCTGGGAACGCTCTGCTGCATAGCAAAGCCAGGAAAGCCTTTTAAGCAGGGTGGTGATGAGACCTGCTTTCCTTGTTTATTTTCCTAAAAATAAAAATTAATTAAAAGAATCTACATTCTCGTAACTTAAAAATATAATTATATGTATATAAGTATATGTACACAGTTTACTTGCCCTCTTCTGAAGTTGTACAAACTTACTTCTTTATTTTGTCATATTTCTTAGTAACATATTTTTGCAGCTATTTCTTTATTAACTTCAATCTGTATCTTTTGAATTCCTGATGTCACAGTGATTACGTACTCATAGCCCCTTAACTGAGAATCTTGGGGTCAAATATGCTTTGGAATTCAGGAATGTGTGGATTTTAGAAAGAGTATATATACCCGGTATTGCATGCTCTGACTTCTGGTGGAGTTTTGAGTAATAGTGTTCTTTTGGGCAGTTGTTTGTGACCAAACAGGCTAATCCATCTGTGGAAAAATAGAGAATTAATTAGTTAACTAAATGTGAAGATAGATGTATTGTTGCAATGTAAGTTTAGTTCAGGTTTCACTGTGTATGTTTTTTGTTTGTTGTTTGTTGTGTTGGGGATCCCCCCACCCACCACCTTTACACTTTCTTCTTAATTGGAAATCTTTTATTGTCCATTGCATTTGGTAGCTGGACTAGGAGGCCAGTGGATGATCTTATAGTATATAAAATTTATTACAAAGTACAAATAGGAAAATAGAACTAAATTCCTGTTTTCAGCCTCTGCTTCCCCCTGCCCTTTGTTGTGCTTGTGTCCCTGAACCCAGCCCTGGGTGGGTGGGGGGCTGCTTGGCGGGTAGAAGAAAGAACCACTTGAGGAGTGTAGGGATAGGCATGGAGGAGCTGATCCCCTCATCTATACCAGGCTCCTAAGCAGCTGCCTGTTTGAACTGTCTCATCCTCTCTAATGCCTGGTGGAGTCTCCATTTGTTCCTGGGCTTCTTATGCTCACTGTTTTTCCTCTTTAGGCACGTTAGGTCTAAGTTTCTCTGCTCTGTTCACACTCTGTCTTCCCAAAACCTGTTGAAATATTTGGTTATGTTGTTTCCTTATTTTGTGGCTAAATGTGACCTCTCAAATTCTTCAGTGCCATTTTAGTAGAGTTAGCAGGACAGAGGTGTTGATTTCAAGTGTGATTTACTTAATTAAGAGACATCTGGTGTCTTTCCAGAGAAGGGAGCCGGTCTGATGGGATAGAGTAGAAGCACCGATGTCGGGTACTGCAACGCTTCTAAAAAGTATTGGAAAAGGTCTGCACAAAGGAATGTAGAGGAAGGGCTGGGGCTGGGGCTCAGGGGCAGAGTGCTTGCCTAGCATGTGTGAGGCGCTGGGTTCAATTCTCAGCACCACATATACATAAATAAAATAAAGGTCCATTGTCAACTAAAAAGTATTAAAAAAAACAGGGGGTGGGGCAATGTAGAGGAGGAAGGACATACAACATGCTGTCAAGGAAAAGTGGACAGGATTTGGTAGACTGTGTGGAGAGGAGGACTGAGGAATCCAGGTTGGTGGTTTGGAGTTCCAGGGTGGTGCATGGTCACACGATGCATTGTGATGGAGGGAAGGTTCAAAGAAAGCATGTTGCTTTAGGGAAAGGGCTAGCTGTGGGCAGCATGACTTCTATTTTCTTCATGTTAGATTTGAGATGCCTGAGGCATCTGTGTAAAGATGTTAAGTATGTATTTGCATAACTATTTGGAGGTGTTGGGTAAGTATTATTAAATGTTTGGAGGTGTTGGGCTGGAGACAAAAATTTGATGGTTTTCTTCAGTGGCTGAGAGCACCTAGGTAAGAAGTGTATGAAGAGCAGAGGAGACAGGGACAGGACCCTGGAGGAGTGCTAGGAGTTCACCAAAGGAAGGCCAGGGAGTGGAGGAGAACAAGGGCCGTATTGCAGGGTATAGTGGGCCTGGCTGTGCTTAAGCTGAAGCTTGTCAAGGCTGTTGGCTGCAGGTTAGGCCTTCTGTGTCCTTGAAAAGATGAAGGTGTGTGTGGTGCCTGACGGGCTTCTCTGCCCCTGCACGGCACGCTGACCCTTCAGAATGGTTTTTACTTTTCCTATCACATGCTGGATATCATTTTTTTCATGTCCTTAGGATATTGAGAAGTGTTGACTGGCACTTAACAAATATTTAATAAATACTTGAACAGATGGGCCTCTGCCAACCCCAGTAGTGATGGTTAGGTTTTTTTTTTTTTTTTTTTAAAGAGAGAGTGAGAGAGGAGGGAGAGAGAATTTTTAATATTTATTTTTTAGTTCTCGGCAGACACAACATCTTTGTTGGTATGTGGTGCTGAGGATCGAACCCGGGCCGCATGCATGCCAGGCGAGCACGCTACCGCTTGAGCCACATCCCCAGCCCCTGATGGTTAGGTTTTAAGGGCATAAGTGTTTTTTGATTTTCATCTGCCATTACCAAAATTACCACATTACCTTCAAAAATATTTCTGAACAAATTACATGGGGAGTCATTGATGAGTGATTTTTTTTTTTTAAAGTATTTAATACATTGTGGCTCTTTGACTAAAAATGTTTGAGTGTGGATTGGTGTGAAATTGTTAGGTCCTAGGATACAGTCCCTGCAAGAGGGGGTATAGTTTGTATTCTCATAGAACTTTAGACAATAAGAGCAAACTTGACTTTGCTTTTAGAATTCTGAAACATGTTGGCTTTATTTTTCACCTTCTTGAGAGCATTTGATTTTTGTGGCTTTCCCAGGTGTAATTCATTGTTATATGTCTGTTTAAGGGACAAGCTTTGGAGCCCAAACAAGATGCCTTCCAAGGCCAAGAAGCAGCAGTACTGATGGATCAGAAGGCAGCTTTGTATGGGCAGACATATCCAGCACAGGGGCCTCCAGTGCAAGGAGGCTTTAATCTTCAGGGACAATCGCCGTCTTTTAACTCTATGATGACTCAGATGAACCAGCAAGGCAGTTTCCCTCTCCAAGGAATGCACCCCAGGGCCAACATCATGAGACCCCGGACAAACACTCCCAAGCAACTTAGAATGCAGCTTCAGCAGAGGCTGCAGGGCCAGCAGGTAATCAGTCTATGCTTGGCTTCAGCCCCAAGTGGCTTTCCTTTGGCCTCACCTTGTTTAATTTGTTTTCAGGCTTTGTCCTCAGAATTCTTACCCTGGCTTTCTGACCTTCACCAACTAGGGAAATGACCTTGGTTTCACTTTTTTTTTTTTTTTTTTTGGTAAGATTATATTTGTGCAGATGGCTCCTTGTTAAGGAGTGATTCTGTTAGAATTGAATGCATTTCCATTGTATAGGTTAAAGAGTAAAAATGTCAGAAATGATTGCTGTTGGGGCGGTGCTTCTTAATGTCTTTATAGCCTAATAGATCCTTTTTAAAAAATTAAGACCTATAATACTAAAAACCAAAAACCTTCTTAATTTCATCATTTTTAAAATAGAACCCGTGCTTCTAGATGTCTATAAAACTGGAACTCTCTTCGAGAATTCCAAGAGAAAACTTTGGTTTTCCCATTGTTTCCTCAGTCACCAACTAATGGGAGTTCTGTTGTGTCCCCTCATCCCAGTACTGGGAACTGAACCCAGGAACACTCCACCATCAAGCTTCATCTCTCCTCTCCTCCTGATTTTTGTTAATTTTGAGACAGAGTCTTCCTAAGTTGCTGTAGATCTTGCTAGGTTACCCAGGCTGGAAATGACCTTCTTGCAATCCTTCTGCCTCAGCCTCCTGAGTTGCTTGGATTATTGGTGTGTGTAACCGCACCTGGTTCTCTAATCATTTAAAAATATAATTATTTCTATAAAGCTTGTGTCTTAAAGTGCTGAGTTATTAAATGTGGCAGAACTAAAACATATAAATAGGTAATATTTCTAAGTTCAGGAGTACATGGTATCATTTTGCCCCCTCCCCCTTTGGGAACCAGGTATTGAACTCCAGGGCACTTAACCACTGAACCAAACCAAACCCAGCTCCCCTACCTCCCTTTAATAGCTTTATTTTATTCATTTTATTTTTATGTGGTGCTGAGGATTGAACCCAAGGCCTCACATACTCTACCACTAAGCCACAACCCCAGTCCCTTCCCAGAACCTTTTAAACACTAATTATCATTTATTTTGAGACAGGGTTTCCCTAAGTTTCTTAGAGCCTCACTAAGTTGCTGAGGCTGATCATTTTGCTTTTTATGATTTCTTTCCACTACAAGGTTCTTAGACTGGGTGTGGTGGCTCACGCCTGTAATCCCAGCAGCTCTTGAGGCTGGATAGGAGGATCGTGAATTCAAAGCAAGCCTCAGCAGTGGCAAAGCGCTAAGCAACTCAGTGAGACCCTGTCTCTAAGTAAAATACAAAAAAACAGCTGGGGATGTGGCTCAGTGGTTGAGTGCCCTCAAGTTCAATCCCTGGTAACCCTACCCCACCACCAAAAAAAGAAGGTGCTTAGGATAAGATACTGGAGGAGGAATTTATTCAGTATTACTCTGACCAAGTTAAAGCTCTTTCCTCAGGTGCCTCAGTAATCCCTGGGAAAACCTGACTATAAATCCTGAGTACCTGTTCGAGGTGCTCTTTAAACTGCACATTTGTGCTTCTCTCTCTCAGTGCCGGGTGGTAAAGATTCACAGGCCAGGCAAGAACTTTTTAGCATTAATTTTTTTGCAGTGTGAAAGTAGTATGAGCTCAGTTCAGATGTGACTTAACCAGAACAGTGGGTTTGCAGTTATCCCTGTGACCTCACTGGGTGGTGCTGAGGGTTTGAAACCCTGGGGCTCATCACCCTTTCCTTGTGCATGCTAACCACCAGTCTCTTCTCAGTTCTTGAATCAGAGCCGGCAGGTGCTTGAAATGAAAATGGAAAACTCCGCTGCTGCTGCTGCTGCCGCCGCCACTGCTGCTGCAGCAATCAGGCCCATGATGCAGCCCCAGGTGAGCTCCCTGGGAGGACGAGCCACTTTCCAACACTGGCTAGCTTATGCTGGCTCTCAGTGTTCCTTAAGCAAGGAGAGTAATTTTGGTTTTCTTGCAGAAGAATCCATTCCACAGTTCCATTTCAGTTTTTCCTTTTTTCATTTTTAACTCTTCTGACTTGCTGGTGATGGGAGAAATGAGGAGAGTGGGTTACCTTAAAAACCATTGATGAATTGTTTTGTTTTTTAAAGCAAATTTCCCTTGTGATCAATTGCTGTTTTTTTGAGAGAAACTATCAGTTAGCTAGTAGTAACCCATGAATGTTTCTGTTCTTGGATTATGAAACCACATACTCACTGGGTAAGAAGATACCCTGTTTCCCTTGCTGAGGAGAAAATTCCTCTGTACCTCCAGCAGGAGTAGAGGCAGCATCAAGGTGTTCTCTTAATGTGAGGTAGATGTATGACAGTCCTTTACTGTGGTTGCAAGTACTACTCATATATTTTTTAAAAATTGAAATGCCTAATTTTTAACATCTTTTGCCTACTTGGAAGTACAGATACTTATATTTTCTTGATAATCAGTGTCCTGTATAAGTTGAGCTAGGTTGCCTTCGAAATAAATGATAAAAGTTGGCCTTTTGGAGATGATTTTTCTCAGTTGGTAGAGCTTAAATCAATACCTTAGTTATGATTGTCTAGCACCTTAACTTACTCCTTGTCCTCTACCTCTTCTTTTAGGAGGTTAAAGAAAACAACGAGACCTTCTAAGACCCCTGCTTATTGGAGTATAAACCTGCCCCCTTTTAAAATATTTATTTTTTAGTTGTAGTTGGACACAATATCTTTATTTATTTAGTTTTATGCTGAGGATCACTCCAGGGCCTTGCACGTACTAGGCGAGTGCTCTACTGCTGAGCCACAACCCCGGTCCCTAAACTTGTCCCTTTTTTTCCCCCCCTTTAGGGGCTTCCCTTCTTGTTTCATTTTTACCACTGCCCTAACACATACTCAGTTCTGCTCTCTGTCTGTCTGTCTGTCTTTTTTTCTGTTTTGCCCAGGCTGACCTCAAATTCCTTAGCTTAAGTGAGCCCTCTTGACTTGGCCTCCTGGGCGCTGGGACTGTAGGCATGACTACTGTACCCAGCTAAGAAAGCCTTAAACAAACAAACAAAAAACTGTGTATTCTCTCTTCCCTTTAATTATGAAGAAAGGTCTCAGGTATTTCTCTTTGGTACCTACTGTATTGTGTCTATGGAACATCCATGTCCTGCTGCACATGGGTAATTGCATTTGTTCTTGGCTTTCAGCAGGGTTTTCTGAATGCCCAGATGGTTGCCCAACGCAGCAGAGAGCTGCTAACTCACCACTTCCGACAGCAGAGGGTGGCGATGATGATGCAGCAGCAGCAGCAGCAGCAGCAGCAGCAGCAGCAGCAGCAGACCCAGGCCTTCAGCCCACCCCCAAATGTGACTGCTTCCCCCAGCATGGATGGGGTTTTGGCAGGACCTGCCATGCCACAAGCTCCACCACAGCAATTTCCATATCCACCAAATTATGGTAATTTTGACAAAGAAAGTGTGCCTTCCCCAGAATAACATGACCAAGCACCTAAAGTTCCCTAGAGCCGTTGCTCAGGAAAAACAAATGCTGTTACTTCCCAAGAAAAGTGAAATTAATTAAAAATAACAGAGAATAAGAATGTTGGCCACAGTGTCCAGTTTACTGAGGCAAATGTATTCTCTCGTAGTGTTTCCCAGGTCTTGCTTTTTTCACCTCCCTCTCTCTTCATTTGGGAGAAAGACTACAAAATCCTTCCCCCATCCATTCTCACATGTCTCCGTATAATAGAATCCCGTCATCTCTGAAAGTTTGTCCCAGTCAGTGAGAGGAATGTGCTGTGTGGACTTTTAAGTTCCTTTCCTCAGTGACTTGCCTTTACTATTAATTGAAATAATGTAGATGAACTGCTTTAGTTCAGCCTTTGCAAGGTTCCAGGAACATGGTAGGGGAACAGGTATCTTGGAGGGGTTTACATTTCAGGATGCACCCCTACCCTCTGGGGACAGTGGCTTCCCTGACCTCTAAAGGGGGACAGAGTGATGTGAGTAGAGTTTTTGGAGTTCCTTTTATTTAGAGAGGATACTGAAGCAACACCTTTCAAGTGATCTAGATGGTCTGCCTTTCTGCAGAGAGCCCATGATTCTGTGGTCATCTTGTTGCAAAAGCAAGAATACTTGGAAGGCAGCCTCTTGTAGGACTCGATATTCTGTACTTATCACCTCCTCCCATACCTTTTCTAAAAATGAACATAAAATTACTATAGAAAATGGGATTCCAAGGAGGTAGCATTTGAACATTGTAATTTTCTTTTTCTTTTAAGGAATGGGACAACAACCAGATCCAGCTTTTGGTCGAGTGTCCAGTCCTCCTAATGCAATGATATCATCAAGAATGGGCCCCTCTCAGAATCCCATGATGCAGCATCCTCAGACAGCATTGTATCAGTCCTCAGAAATGAAGGGCTGGCCATCAGGAAATGTGGCCAGGAACAGGTAAACAATAGTGACTTTAAAGTCACTTATATTCTACTTCCAGAAATCCAGGAAATAGCTGGGTGTGGTGACGCCTGCCTGTAATCCCAGCTGCTTGGGAGGCTGAGACAGGAGGATCATGAGTTCAAAGCCAGCCTTAGCACCAGGGAGCCACTAAGCAAGTCAGTGAGACCCTGTCTCCAAATAAAATACAAAATAGGGCTGGGGGTGTGGCTTAGTGGTCAAGTGCCTCTGAGTTCCATCCCCGGTAACAAAAAAAAAAGAAAGAATCCAGGAAATAAACCTCTATTTTTGTCACCCTTGTTTGGATGGAGAGAGCAAAAGGCCTACATTCATATTAAAAAATAGGTTGTCTGTTTTGAGAATCCTTTATAACAGGTAGATATCTATTAAGGTATTGAGGACAGACAACTGTGAAAAATGGAAGGCCAGCTGTTAGCCGTTCTCTTTGTGCTTAAGTATAGAGATACATGACAAAATCATGATATAATGTGTGTGCCCTGTGTTCTAAAATGACTCTGGATAATGTCATCCTTTCTTTCCAGCTCATTTCCCCAGCAGCAGTTTGCGCACCAGGGGAATCCTGCAGCATACAGCATGGTGCACATGAATGGCGGTAGTGGTCACCTGGGACAGATGAACATGAATTCCATGCCCATGTCTGGCATGCCCATGGGTCCTGATCAGGTATGAGGATCTCTTTCTTACTTTTTTCAGTTTTTCTTGTTCTTTGTAGAGAACCAAAGCCTCAACTATAATCTAAAGGTTCTAGGTAGATTTCAGTTTAGACATATAACTTAAAATATTGAAACTGAAGCCAGGTAAGTGGCCCATGCCTGTAATCTCAGTGACTCAGAAGGTCGAGGCAGGAGGATTGGAAAGTTTGGGGCCAGCCTTGGCAACTTAGCAAGGCCTGTCTCAAAATAAAAAATAAAAAGGGCTGGAGGTGTAGTTCAGTGCTCAGTGGTAGAGCATCCCAGGGTTCAATCCACGAAAACAAAACAAATTAAAAAATGTTTGAATGCCTTGCCAAAATTTTGGCCCTTTAGGTCCAAAGGAGTCTGAACCTGTCAGTCAGAGCCACATGACAAGCCCTGAGTGTAAATATAGGTCTTTCTCATGTTTTGTTGAGCAGATGTTTTACTCATGTTTCCTTCTGGTTGCTGACAGAAATATTGCTGATGTCTCCAAACCTGGACCTCTGAGGAAATCACTGTACAAATGACACTGCACTAGGATAATCCGGAGGTAAAGAATCATTGTCCAGGTGTCCAGCTTTGAAGCAAGGACCAGCTTTGATCTCCGCAGGGCTATTCCAAGTGATGTTACTTGGGCAGGACTGGATCTGAAGCTGAAGTGCGACATCTACCTGTCCCTCCCCCGCTCCCCCACTTCTGTATATCATGGTATTCAAAACAAATGTTTTTAGCATTCTGCCTCCTAGGGATGTGAATCTGGAGATATGGAGTGTTTATTACAGAACTCCTGTGTCACTTCCTTCTGCCTTGCTAGCCAGTCTTTCAAATAGATGTAAGTGGACCAGAGAGCATTGGAGAAACCAGGGACCACCAGAACACCTGTTTTTTTTTTTTTTTAATGGCAGTATTGGACAAAGCATAGTCCCAGTTATTAAGTGTTTTTGTCACCACCAAGCAGTTTTGTGTTGACCCTTTGTCCAGTGGAGTTGTCATTTGAATCCTTGTCCTTTACTGATGGTGTTGAGTTGCTCTGTCCCTTTTATTGTCCTAGGCCTTTTCCTGATGAAGATGTTCATTTGGCCCTAATGTACTGTAACACTTCACCTCCAGGATTTGTCGTGTATGATAAATGGCTGTGCAGAAGGGAACATGAGCTGACAGTATTTAATTGCAGCAGTGGCAAATTTTTCATATGCTAACGTGCAGCTGAGTGCACTTTATTGAAAAAGTAATGGATAAATGCAATATTCCTGAGGTCTTGAGGAATGAGGAGCCACATTCCTGGTTTTGTCCACACTATTCTATTGGACAAGAACTATGATTTATTTTTTTTTAAAGTGCTGGTGTCACCCTTTGCCTATATGGTAGAGCAATAATGCGTTTTGAAAATAAACTTCTGAAAACCCAAGGCCAGGTACTGCATTCTGAATCAGAATTTTGCAGTGTTTCTGTGAATAAGTTTTTTTTTTTTGTAAATATGACCTTTAAGATATTGTATTATGTAAAATATGTATATACCTTTTTTTTGTAGGTCACAACAACTCATTTTTACAGAGTTCGTGAAGCTGAATATTTAACATTGTTGATTTTAGTAAACTCTGTGGTGAGGCTACAAACAGCAGAGACACCTGTCTCGTGGCCTGAGGAGGAGCAGTGGTCCACGGCTCTTCCTCCCGCCGGCATTAGTCACCTCATTTTTTTTTTTTTTCAATCTCTTAATCTAAATGCTTTTTAAAGAGATCATTTGTTTAGATGTAATCATTTAAAAAAATTTTTTTTAAGCTCCTCTACCAGAGAACTAAGCACTTTCTTTTTGGGGAAAGAATAGATATGGGAAAATAAACTTAAAATATCAGCAATTAAAAATTAAGCAATTTGATTTAAAAAGAATCTTTTGGATTTTAAGCAGACCATAAATGAACAATAATTCCTCCCTTCCTTTTTTCATGTAAACTGTATATGCTGCCTTTTCATCCATTTTAGGAGTGCTCTAAGAATTTGATTGCTGGGACTTGAATCCCACACTGTCACCACAGGAGTCAAATCCTTGGTGTGTGGTTTCTGGTGCCTGCTCAGCTGTGTCTGGTCATTCTGCTGCTATGTGTGGTGTTCTCACGGCTTCCCTGAAAGTTAGGACAGTGTCGTGGTTGTTTCTTCAGAACTTCAGTATCCATAATAGCCAGTTTTGCCGTGACTCGGAGCCAGTCTGAGCACTGCCCCCACACACCTGCCACTTTTCTCTCTCTGATACTGTTCTAATCATTTTGGAGTAGGAGAAAAATCAAGTTTAATTCTCATTATCTGGGTTACTTTTTTTTGGGTTCAAATAGTTGAATAAATTGGGTTTTGGGATATTTATGAATTTCAAATGTCTCTGCTAGCCTTGGTGTCATTTTCTAGCAATAACTAAGAGCCACTTGATTTTTTTTTTTAAACTTTCACATGATTAGCCAACCTTTTTCGATGTCTCTTAAGGTAAGATCATTTAATTTCTTTGACATACTTGAATAAGTGAAGCCCCATTTCCAGAAACTACCACTAGAGTGGGTTTTATATTTTCAACAGTGTGTAGACCATCATGAGCTTGCCTCTTACCTCCCCACCCCCCTGCGATAAAAATAAATCTCAGATTGTAAATCCATGAACTTCCACCTTATTGGCCCAGGCTTTTCAGATGACATCGTCTCCTGTGTGGAGCCAGAGCCACACCAAGTGAGTCTTTTTCAATCTAGTGGTTTTGGGTGTGTCTGAACTTTCCTCATTCAAATTGTATATATGGGGAGGACAGAATGGTGCTCCTACCTTTCTTGACTTTTAAAAATTGAAACAAAACTTTTTTTCAGTCCTGACTCTAGGCCGATGGAAGGCAGCAACACCCACTTTTTGTATGGGGAAAATAATGAGATTATAAGTTTTTATATTTTCTACTTATTGATTTTATTGGTGCAAACTCAAGATTTTGGTTTCCTTTTAATGGATGCAGTCTTTGAGATAATTTGTTTTTAACCTTTATTGTCCTTTTATCATTTTTGGATAATTCTTTTTGTATTCCTGCTGCCTACCTCTCTTAAACTCTCCCTTCAGCCCCCTCTTTTTAAACATAGGTATCTGTTGAGTAAACAGTATATCTTTTCATCTGCTTTTAGGATGTGGGGTATTTCCAGTACCTACTTTTTTGCTGAATCCAAAGATTATTATATAAATAAAAATATATTTTATGAAGATCAAAATGATATAAAGGAGATACATGTTTCTTCCTTTAGAAAATAGAAATTGCATTGTTAATGTTATGATGCCATTTTTCTAAATTGTGCATCTGGATTGAAAGGTGTAAATATCAACAATCTTAGTTTATCAGTGTTGAATATCTAAGGTGGGTTGGGGGTACACAAGGGAGTTGTGTACTGCGCAAGATGAGAGTTGGCTGGTGTCCTAGAAGTTCTTTGAACCAGAGGTAGATGCAGCTGGAAGTAGATAGCATGAATCTGTGAACAGCTGCCCACATGCCTTCCCAGGTCTCTTCATTTGCAGAAGCCATGAGTTATGTTCCCAAGGAGAAAATGCACAGGAGCGAGAGCTCTAGGACAGATGAGGTTTTACCCCTGCAGCAGAGGAATTTGGGTTGTTTTCAACTCCAAGGCATACTATTTGCAAACAGGCAGGGTGTTTTCTTTTTCTTCCCTTCTTTCTTTTTCTTTCCAGTGTATGGAGTTTTGAAGAAGATGGAAATGTCATTCTGAGAGCAATATTGAAATTCTCAGGAATTGACCAAACAGTGTTGAGAATGAATTTGGTTTCAGTCAAGTTTACATTAAGTCATTCTTCACATTGCAAAGCATCTAACTACATGGGAATACTCATGAAATGGGGTGGTGAGCTGTGACTGCTTTGCTGACAGTTTTGGATGTTCTTGTAAATAAAGGTTTCTATTTAAAACCAGAGCCTAAGAGCATGTTTCCTCCACTCATCACTGTTGGATTAATGGTATAAGGGATGCTTGAGGAAGCCTTTTTTCAAATCAAATAATGGTAGCAGTTTTTGTGAAGTTTACTAGTGTTTTGTTTTTTAAATTTATTTTTTAGTTGTAGTTGGACACAATACCTTTGTTTTTATGTGGTAGAGCACTGTTTTGTTAGGGGGCCTGTTGGGGGCGTTGAAAGGCTTGGAACTGCTTTTACAGACTGTGAGTGCTTAGAGATCATCTGTTAAGAGAGAGATGGGTTGGTTTGATGGGGTTCCTCCTCCTGTTATAGAATTCTGACAACCACTGATAGCAGGTTATGCTACCTGGCACACAAAAAAGGGTTTTCGAAGTGAACTGCTGTCCTGTAGCTGGTGTAATGTGAGGCTTACCTGTGAGGTCCCTTCAAGAATGGTACATTTTTGTTCATGACTATCCCTTTAACTTCAAGGCATCTCCATCCAAAAGGATGTTGGCTGGTAGTGAAAAAACAAAAAACAGGCACTGCAAAAAAAAAAAAAAAAAAAAAAAAAAACTCCCAAGAATAGCTTTTTACAAAAATGTCAATGGTTTCTTCATAGCAATGACTAGTCATTGACTAGGATTTTGAACATAGTAAGACAATACTTACACTACAAAATTTCTTACAAATACAGTGTCGTTAAAATCTGGGACATACATGAACTTCATTTCTTTTTAGTACCTTAAAAAATATCAGTTCTGGGATAGATATAACAAAGCAATTCTGGGCAGAATGGGCAGGAAGAGAAATGTCCACAACTGCAAGGGAGTTTTCTTTCACACTGGCCACAGAGCGTTTATTGACACCACCACTCTCGAAAATTGCGATTTCTTATTAGATTCCCCTAAACGTTCCCTTGTTGGTTACATGTGGAGAGTCACATATATACAATGAAGGCAGTTTCTTCAGAGGCAACCAGGGTTATCAAGCTAGGTAAATGTCACTTTTTTTGTGCTATTGACTCATTGTCAAACTCTGTGTGCTGCTTTCAGCATCTCTAAGTTGTCCCTGTCCTGCTGCTTAGTTTCTTTGTAATGAACTAAAAGAAAAAGAGGGTTTAAAACAGGGTTGTTTTTTCCCCTGTGATTTAAAAAAATTCCAGTGACTTTCACCCTTGGGGAAAATTTCCACGAAAATCTCTTGGTTCTTTTTTCCCTGTGAGACTCTCAGGGTTAGTGGTGACTTTTTGATATGAAAATGCATTTTGTGCAGCTGGTGAGGTATAATCCAAAGCAAAGCAGGGGCAAAGTGGACTTCCTGAAGTTCTCTGTTCCTGACGGTTATCCCCCAGAATTTGCCATGTTGACGGAAAGTAGGTGCTCTCAGGACTCCTGGCTCGCCACATGTTGTCTTTCAAGGCCTGTACGATCAGGCGAGGCCTCTTGGTTTTGGGAGGTCCATCTCTGTTGCTTCTTAACCTTCCCAGCCTTCCCACAGTTGTCCCCTGTAGAAAGAACAAAACTCTTTAGTTTTTGATAATCCTGCTGCTTAGATGCCTTAGCCAGGCCTACAGCTGAGTAAGCTTTGCTTCAAGGATGTGGCTGCTGAAAATGAGAATTTCTAGGTAACCCTGAGGTTACTTCTCTTTAAATTGTCCCAATTTTTAGTTGCTCCTTTATACACCCAGTAGCTGGCAAGGGTGGTGTTTAGGATATGCACAGAACAGTGGCTGAGGAGAACAAAATATAAATTCTGGAAGCCCCATATAAATGTTTAGCTGGCTCATTACTATTGTCCCAATGACACCACATCAGTTTATATGCATGAGTAGACCAGAGGTTGCAAATGGCAGCTCACTAGGTTTACCCATGTAGGAAAATTTGTTGCCTGTGTTTAAAATGAATTCACACACATCTGCATTTTTTGATTTCCGCAGTGAATTCTTTCAGACAAGCTATACCCCACTTGTGCACAGAACAAACTGGCTGCTCCCTTAGAGTGAGGTGAGCTTTCCAGGTTGCCAGCTTCTGTTGGCACTGGAAGGACAGTTCATAGGATGGAGGTTTTTTTTGTGTGTGTGTGGGTGCTGGGGATTGAACCCAAGGCCTTGTGCATGCAAGGCAAGCACTTTACCAACTGAGCTATATCCCTAGCCCCAAGGATGGAAACCATTCAATGAGGCCACCCTGTGGCTGACTGTGTACCACTTGGTGCTTTTGCAGCCACAGCCTTCAAGATGTCTGGCAACTGTATTATTTAAATGCGTCTCAACCTCGAAGTCATAGCTCAAGTTTACTAAGCACAGAGAGAACAGTGTACGGATAAGGTGTTAATCTAAAAACGAAGTTATTTACTTGTTATCTCACAGGAAAGACTGACATTACTGTTTCCCCTCCTCATGGGAATTGGGGGATGATGGAGGAGGGAGGTGATAATATCAAGCTGGCATGCACATAGAACAGCCTTGGCAAGAGGAAGCAAGTGAGAATCAGACCTCTACTTGTGAACTGTTCCTCAACTCACAGTGATTTGGAAGAAGGTCTCTTCATTTCTGGCCATTTTCGACGCTGAAACTGCCTATGTTTTCAAGTGTCAAAAAGAGAATGAGTGTTAACCATCACCAAGAAAGAAAGTCACCCCCAAAGAACTACACAAAGAAGGTCTCTGGTGAAACCTATCACCGGTGGGCGATTGAGGCTCCCAGCAGACCAAGAAAGGACACATTCTCCAGGTGCAATCTCACAGATGGGAGACTAGAAGGTGGGTCAACGTGGGGGAACTGTCCTCCAACTTAATAACAAAACAGAATACCTGTATTGCTCATAGCTTCCTCCATCTTTAAGTCCTAAATGAGCAAGAAAGGGACCAAAAAGGAAAAGATTGTTTAGGATAAAAATGGTATAAGCAATGACAAATTCTATAATTGTTTTCTACAGAAAAAAACAAAAAAACAAACAAAAAAAACAAACCAAAAAAAAAACTACCACCCAGAAAACCACCTTGGGCTTTTGTCTTGAGATCAAGATGCTGTGAACATTTTCTAGTGAGATGGAGTGGCCTGAATGATCAGGTGAACTTCCTTTAAATCTAGGTGGCCTTGCAGATGGCCTGTCAGTATCAGCTGCAGGGTGTTCCTTGCTTCAACACTGACCTTAGTCGTGGTGGGGTAGTAGGCAGACATGGGTGTGAGGGCCGCCAACCAAGGGCACTTGGTCAGTGGATAACTGAACAAAGGAGGAAAGAGAAAAGAGGGGATCGGGTGTTTCTGGTGTGGAGGGTCAAGGTGCTCATCTCCCTGGAAGCACAGTTCATCAGAAACTAACTACTGCTTGCCCTGGGTAGGAACTTTCTGTAACCTCCAGATGATAAGTCTCAAATTATATCACCCCAGTTCCTGGTGATTCTGGGTCACTCTTGGGGCAGACGTGAGTCCTTCCTGTGGTCACCCTGCTGTGTGTGGGCCCCACACTGGGCCCTACCTACCCAGGTCCATGTTCCGCGTCCTGGGGTTGCACTGCTTGGAACCTTTGCAGCTCCTCAGCTCCATGAGCTGCACGTGCAGCTGGTTGAGGATGTCTCTGTCCAGCGTGTTCACCGCGTTCATCAGCTGGTTGGGATCAAGGCAGATTGTCAGCAGGGAGTCCTGAGACCCCGTCTCCCATCCTCTTCTCCCTACTGGGGCACTTTTTCAGGCAGGTTGGGAGTACAAGGTGCTGTGTGGTGTCCTGATTGTTCCCGAGTTTGGAAGAGCTCGGTGGTGTTTTGACTTCCGTCCCCACCAGGTCTTCTCCTAGTGAGGACAGAAGCCATGCCTGTGTACTCAGTGCTGACCTCAAGAGCCTCGGGTCAGGAAGCTCCCTAAGTGGGAAAGAAGCCTTCCGAGCCTCGGCTTGGTCAGCAGCCTTTTGTCACAGTCCCTCAGTTCTTCTTGACCAGAAAATGGCCATCTGGTGAAAGGGTGGGTAGGTGACTGGGTCCTTGCCTAGTCTGGGACTACTAGTGGCCAGCTAACTTCTTGTCCTCTCCTGCCCCATGGGAGGTACCTGTCCGAGGAGAAAAGACTGTCAGCCTGGATGGCCACCCTAATAAATCAGTTGAGCTGCAGGTAATTAAAAATCGAGGTCAAGAAGTTATTTCAGGCTTTTCTTAAAAGGCTGCGGTTGGACAGTATGAAGGCCGCACCACACAGCAGCTCTGGAGCCAAGCTCCATGGTGCTCCCTGGCACCAGGGCTCAGGTGTTCCCGTTAATCGTCCCTCTGCTGCTCGTATTTGTCATGTGTGACTGGCTCACTTCAATCAGGTATCCGTCTAGGTGACTGAAAATACAAAGCTTGGAGCAGAACTCTCTTGCCGCAGCTAGTACAGCCATCTTAACGGTCCCTGTAGGCTGGGGTGTGCAGTGGGTGGCGGGACCCTGTAGCTTGGCAGCTCTAGGAGTCCTGTGAAGCCTCTTGGAAGTTGATATGTGCCTAAGCTAGAGGGAAGCAGCTCCATATGTCATGGATAAAAAATGATGGTGACAGAGACAGACGGGACATTGCGTCCCCAAGTTCTCAGTGGCCTCAGAACTCATTCTTCCTGTCTTAGGGACTCAGTGGCACTTGGAAGTTCGTCATAACCTCAGTGAGGGTCTAACTGGCAGTTCCTGTATACCCACACCTCGTTTCTGCAGCTGGTGGCGGCTGTACCTGGTAAGGGTCTGTGTTGAGGTCAAAGTACTCCAGGAAGCCCGTTGCAAATTCACAGAAGAGGAAGTTGTGGGTCTCATTGATCGTCCTCATGCACCAGTATGTGTTATTGTTGGCACTGGTGCAGGCGCAGAAGGGCCCCACTGCCAAGGAAGAGAGGGCATGCCTGAGCGCGCTGCAGTTGAGCTGCCGATGCCTGCCAAGGGACACCCCCCTCCTGGTCCCAACCGTTTTTCAGGTGCCACTTGACAGAACACCTGATTCTGAGACCTGCAGGGTCTGGCGGTGAAGCTCTCACAAAGCTTGAGGTAGGTGGGTCACCCGGCCCCCGCCTGCCTGTCCCTGTCCTGTGCCTGCCCCTGGCCTGCTCACGTGTCCAGAGAGGTGCGGTCTGCCAGTGCTGGTTGTCGTGGGTGAAGCACGTGAGGCCTGGCATGCTGCAAGTGTCGTTGTTCTGCAGTCGCTTGAGCAGCTTGCGGAGCTTCTTCTTGCGCTTCTGCTCCCGCAACAGCCACACCTTGTCCTTCTCCTGGAGACCCTTCCTGGGGGCATGTAGGCCACAGACACTTTGGGCTTCTGAGGGACCCGAGACCACAAGCCTCTGCTCTTCCTGTCTACCCCAGGGGTGGGACTAACCTTCTCCAACAGACACAGGTGGAGCCATCAGTGGCCCCAGGTCCCACCGCTGGTCCGAGGCAGAGCTGGGACCAGAACCCTGGGCTCCCCTCCTCCTGTAGCCTCCTTCAGCCCCCCAGGTGACCTGAGGAGGAGTCGGGAGGCTCCCCGGACTCCTGTTCACACCCAGTCCCTCCATCTATGTCCTGCCCCCCCCAGAGGTGGGGTTTCAGCAGTTTCACCTGGCCCCACAGGGGTACCTGGAGGCCTGCTCAGTGTGGAAGGGAGGCAGACACCCCCCCACCCAAGCCCGGGGGCAATGCCCCCTCCCTGCCTCGCCTGATGCTTACCTGAAAGGATGCAGGCTGGAGCCCTTGTGCTTGAGGCGGCCTCTCTGCTGCGCGTGGTAGCTGGAACAGACTCTGGCTTCAGAAGCCTGCAGGGACACCTGGGCTCCCAAAGGTCACTGCTGTTCCACCCTGGCCCTTGCCCTGGGATGGTGGCAGGAAGCTACTAGCTGTCCTGTGGCTGGTGGCTCCCTCCCTCCCTGCCTGTTATTCCACACGTGGCCCCGGGGCCCCCGGTTGATGGCCTTGGGCTGAGCTGGGGTGTGCATGGTCCAGCCAAGACTCAGAGCCAGGCTTGGCTGAAGGTGGTGGCAGCCTTGGCCTCTGGAGGCTGGTTCCCCCCACCTCATGCCCCCCCACCTCATGCCTGGTGGGGGCTGACACAGGGGACCTGTGACTGTTAAGTCTTCCTGGAAGGCAGCAGAGATGGTGTAGCCATGCTGTCCCGTGCAGCAGCCACTGGCCTCATGGGGCTACTTCATTTCAAATTAGGTAAATTAAAAAGTTCCAGCACCTTTCAAGATCTCAGGAGCCTAGAAAGCTTGTTTCCCTGGGCCAGGGCTCCTGGGCAGGACCTTGAGCCTCAAGGGTGACTTCCAGAGTAGCCGGTCACTCCTGTCTTCCCTAGAGCCAGCTCCACATGGCAAGTACCTGCCTCTTGCTAACATTACATAAACTGGGCTTCAGGCTGCCCCCTACCCCGTGGGGGTGGCTTCCTGTGCCCAGTTGGCTGAAAATGGAGCTGTGAATTATTACTGCCACCCCCCCACTTTGCGAGGCAAAGACAGGTGGGGAGGATAATAGGTGGGGAAAAGTGAAAGGGGGCCTTTGCTACCACCTCACCTGATTTTGTGGCAGTCGCATTCTTCTGGGCGCTTTTTCTTCAGATGGCCTCGGACTTCCCTCAGGTTCTTAATTTTGTTCTGCAGGGTTTCGATCTGAGGGAGGGAGCAGGAAAGGTGGGCTAGGGGAGAAAGGGGGTCGTGACCTGGCCCCTCGGCTGCCCCAGCCCCGCCTTCCTGCCTGTGTCCTGGGCTGCATGGCATAGCTGCACCTGCATTTGTGGGTGCCAAGGGAGTCTCCCCCCTTGGCCAGGCTCTAGTGAGGGGCTGCGAGTCTTTTTTTTTTTTTTTTTTTTTTTTTTGTGGTGCTGGGGATTGAATCCAGGGCCTGGTGCACGCGAAGCAGCGAGTCATTTTTAAGCCCGTGAACTCTGCGTGGTGGCACACTCCAATAATCCTAGTGGCTCTGGAGGCTGAGGCAGGAGGATTTTGAGGACAAAGCCAGCCTCAGCAACTTAGTGAGACCCTGTCTCTAAATTCAAAACTAGCAGCATGGATGGCTTGTCACTCAGAGGGCGTCTGGGCTCAGCCACCTCTGCAAGGAGCTTGTCTGCAGGTGCCGGGACTGATGCCCCTGCCCTGGGTGGTGGATTCTGTGGGGATCTCTCTTGCCTCTCCCCTGGCCTCTCCGCACCCCCAGCCCTGGCCCTGCTGAGGTCCCCCTCAGGCTACCAAGCCATGGTGCCTGAGGAGACACCCCTGACCCTTGGTTTGCTCACCTCGTGGTCTATGTGCAGCTTGTGGTCTTTCCAGGCCTGCAGGGACTTGTACAGGTCCAGGTCACACTGGACTGTGTCATTCTCTAGGATGTAGCACCTGCTCAAGAGAAGGGGTCACGTGTAGCCCTGAGGGGTAGAAGGGGATCAGCCCAGGGGCCCATCTTGCCCCCTCACCCCACCTGTCGGACGCTCACCGATGGGTCACTTTGATGGGGTTGGGAGCTGAGAAGTCAGGAAGGCCTCCAGTGCCACTGAAGCCCCCACTGTCCTTGTCCTCTGGGTCCTCAGGGGCTCCTGGCCAGTGCCGCTTGGTAAGGTTGCGGGGCTGGGGGGCCGCGTCCTTCAGGCCTACATGGTACACCTCGCCATCCACCTCAATGGCCACGGAGCGGATGGAGCGGTTACGGGTATAGCTAGCTTTGTACTCTGTGGGGGGTCAAGGGGGTGACTGGATTAAGGAGGCTGGGAAAGACTGGCCAGGCCCCCTGGGCAGCAGTTCCTCCATCAAGATAGGGCTGGGGTGAGGCTGGCGGCTCCTGAAACCTAGCCTGGAAGCAGGTCCTGAGTCCCAAGCCCTAGGGCTAAGAAGGGCCTGACCTGGGGAAACTTCAAGAGCTATGCAGGGACAGACATGGAGGGGGACAGCCACGGCAAGGAGGGTTAGTTCGCAGTAGGAGGAGTCCTGATTCCTGTCCTGATGAATGTCACCAGCATTATGCCAAGTGGAAGAGGCCAGACACAAAGGTCTCTGTTACTAATCTTTAAAGGCAGAAAGACTACGGGGAGAGAGTGTGAGGCAGTGCCTGCTTTGTAGGTGTGGCATTTCCTTTTGGGGTGATGAGTGATGAAAATGTTTTGGAACTTGTTAGAAGTGGTACAACACTGTATAAAAACGCTTCTAAACTGGGGCTGGGGCTCAGAGGCAGAGAGCTGGCCTAGTACATGTGAGGCGCTGGGTTTGAGCCTCAGCACCACATAAAAATAAATAAATAAATAAAATAAGGGTATTGTGTCCAAGTACAATTTTAAAAAAATGCATCCAAACTACAAAAAAGTATGACTTTTTTTTGTGAAACTTTGCTTCAGAGGGTGCTGTGGTGCACACCTATAATCCAAGTGGCTCTGGAGGCTGAGGCAGGAGGATTGCAAATTCAAAGCCAGCCTCAGCAAAAACGAGGTGCTTAGCAAGTGAGACCCTGTCTCTAAATAAAATACAAAATAGGGCTGGAGGCGTGGCTCAGTGGTCAAGTGCCCCTGAGTTCAATCCCTGGTACCAAAAAAAAAAAAAAAAAAAAGTGAAGCCTGTGGTGGCCCTCAGCTTGAGTCACTCTTGCCCACCAGCAGTGACCTAGGTGTCCTCCAGGGCAGAGCACTTTTTCGCGAGGTAAAAACCATGGGCAGGTAGGTCGCATCAGACCCTGGACATCTTGGATCTTTCATATGATTTGTTTAAAACAAGTTTGATCAAGTTGCTGACAAAGGAAAAAAAATGTAGTAGTGAAGGTCAGGCAGGAGTCCGCACTTGTAGCTTCTGAAATGGAAAACGGCCCCCAGTCCTGAAGGGTGGAACGGGCAGAGCCTTGGGGGTGGGGCAGCATGTTCTGCCCCCAGCTGCAGCCCCAGGGCTCCCTTCTCAAGCCGCCCCTCCTGAAGTGCCTAAGCCCTCTCCAAAAGGTGCACTGTTCTTGAAAAGAAGGGAACGAACTAGGTATGGCCCAAATGACCACTAGATGGCGACAAAGGCACACAGGCTGGAGTGGACAGAGGTGGCACTGGAGAGCCAGGGAGGAAGGGTTTCTCTTCCCACCTGGCGGCAGCCTCAGGCCTGGCCTGCTGCTCCGACCTGGGACAGGCTCACCAGTGCCAAAGGATCCACAGGGTCCCTGAGAGCCTAATCCTCTTCCCCAAGGCCTGGGTCCTCGTCTGGCCCCGGGGCAGCTGTCTCCTTTTGTCCCTGGCGCGACCCTCCCCTAGTGCACAGCGCTGAGCTCCGAGGCCATCCCTGACTTCCTGTGTTCCTTCATCGCACCTGTCTCAGGAGTTAGCTGCTCTGGATCTTTCTCCCGTCTGTCTCCCAGATTTAAGCCCAGGGGTCCCTGAACCACCAGCGTGGCCCTGGACCTGTTGTCGTGAACATGACTTCATTAGAAAATAGCTGCTCCCTGCAATGACAGAGCCGACCAACTGAGATGGGGACAGTAGGCCGTGAGTGACCCTCAGCTCTCTGTAGAGGGTTCCCGTTGGGAAAGATCCTTCCCCAGCACAGAAGCCACACCCTCTGCCCACCTCACCACTTTTGCTGACTTGGTTTCTGGGCCCCAGAGGCACCTTCTTGGTACACAGGGTGGGATGGGACCTCATAAGCCCTCGGCCGGGACCTTTGGCTCAAGTGCTGAGTCACTTCACTTCCAGGCAGCTAGGTTCTCATAGGGTGTCACAGGTTGAGGAGGGTGGCATGGAGCAGTGCTGGCAAATTCTCCAGTACCGTGTGAACTGGCATCGACAGCTGCTAGGGGTTGGGGACTTGACAGTTGTCATATCCTTGCCCAAAGTCAAAACCATGCTCACCCCCACCCCCAGGCCACACCTCTCTGTGGCTGACCCACCAAGATCTTTCTGACCACAGGACTTCTGTACTTCGCCTTCCCCTTACCTACAGGGCTTGCTCTGTGCTCATTTGAATGTCAGCCGGCCACCTTTTGTGGACCTGCTACCACATTCCACCTGGTCACTCTGCAGCTGCTGGCTCTGCCTGGCCTCCCCATACCCTAGCTGCAATCCTGCTGGGCCAGGGCTCCTCAACCTTGGCACTGTTGACTGCTGGGTGGACCGTCCTAGGTGGTTAGGCACATCCCAGGCCTCTATTCCTAGGTGCTCCCAACTGTCCCTAGGCATTACCAAGTGTCTCCTGGGGGGACTGGTTGCCTCCAGTTGAGCCTGCTCTATGCTGGCTGCTCAGAGAGGAGAGACAGAGTGTCTTGTTGGCAGACCCTTCAGAGGCGCTGGAGTATATCTTTCCCATCCATCAGAAGGGGAGCTCACCCCGTGCTGTTCCCCGGCCCCCAGGTGAGGACTCAGTACACCATGGCTGAGCCAAGTCTCAGCTATTGAGTTGCATTTTTCTTTCCTGCACTAATAGACAGGGCTGGGGGAGCCTAATTGAGCTGTGAGTTCTTGCATTATTCGGGGATTATTGTTGACTGTGTCATGTCCTGAAGCCATTGGATGCTTTGGATGCTGCATAATTGAATCCGGAAGCCAGTCATACTCAGTTGAAAAACAAAATAGCTTAGCAGTTACTCATCGGCTTGTGAGGGTATAGACCTGGAGACGTTACTGGGCAGCCTCGAGGCAGGAGCAGTCCGATGGAGACAGCTGTCTGCTGCATGAGGGAGGCGTGCGCTGCGGGGAGGGGGGGCGCCATCCAGGGAGCCTGGGAGGTGGCCGCTGTGCCTGCCTCTGGACCCGCGTCTTTAAGTGGGCTACTGAGCAGTATCCTAGCCTTAAGAAGGGATTTCCGACAACACTGCCATGTGGACAGCCCTTGAGGGCATCATGTCAAGTGACAAAAAGCCAGTCACAAAAAGGCTAATACCTTATAATTCTACTTCTGTTAGGTCCCCAGACAGTCAGACACACAGAGGAAAGGCAGCAGAAGGGTGGCTGCTGGGGACGGGCACAGAGTTTAGTTTTCCAAAAGAACAAGCCCTGGAGCGGGTTGTGCGAAGTGGGGATGCACTTGACCGTGTTCCAACACGCACTACTGAACACGCCTGTTTAAATGTCTAAGATGGTGAACTTTATGAGTATTTTGCTACAATTCATAACAAACAGAGCCAAATCTCTAGGCTTTGGCTGTCTCTGGGTCAGGGGGACCAGAGAAGTGGGCTGCAGGGCGACTGCCCCACTCTGGAGGGGGACACGACTAGCCAGCTGACCAGGCCCTGGGAGCCCGAGAGTTGCTTTCAAAGCACGGTTTCATCCCCCTTGAAGGGCAGGCGGGATCTTCCTCTTGTTTTATGAGGGGGACTGAGCTGCCCTTCACTTGCCCTGGGTTCCCGCCTCATTATTCCCAATACTTATGTCCCAGTGAAGTCACCGCAAACATTGGATTAGCAAAAACGGAACCCTGTCCCGAGGAAGCCCAGGGTCAGGCTCCTGTGAGCCTCTGGGTGGTATCTTCATTAAGTGACCAATACAGAACCCGGCTGGCCTGTGCGTCACTGTGAAGACCCCTCGTTCCACATGGGCTGCTGGTCCACGGGCAACTCAGGCCCCACGCTACAGCTCCCGCCTGAGGGACGCCCCTCTGACCCCACATTCCCTCCATGAGACGGGCTTCTTGCTCTCAGCGAGCCCAGCCAGCACCTCAGCAGAGACCTCGGACATTTAAACTGCAGTTGCCCCCAACGCCTGGCAGTAAAAAGGACACTCATCTGTCCACCAGGCAGCAGGGAGTGTTTCAGGGGTTCCCAGCCTCTGCTGGGGCCATGGGTCATGCAACGCAAGACGTCCGCATTTCAAGGTCAAGAATGACCTTGAAAGTGCCTTGAGGTGGATTTTGGAGCTACGGGCGCATTTGAGGGCGTGTGAGTTTGCACATGTGGACTCTGAATGGTGAGCATCGGCTTCTTAGCCTGTCCTGTGGCTGCCCCTCAGATCCCATCCAGAACACGGTCCCTTCCTCTCTGGACACCATGGCCCAGCCCTCTCCACCCTGGCTGCCAACGGGTCTGCCAGGCTCTGCTTCTCTTGCCTCCTGGCAGCCAACTGAAGTGGCAGCTGGAGGGACCCTTGGAAAACACAAATCTGATCTGTCCCCTCTGCCCAGAACCCTCAGGAACAGAGGCTCTGGCCTTCAGTACTGGTGAGGAGCCCCACCTCAGTGCTCTCTACTGCCCTCTGGCCTGGGCTTCCTCTCTGTGCCCGGCTCTTCCTGGCACCTCTCATGCCGTGCAGGGGTCCTGTGGCTGCTCTGCCCACTCGGATGGGCAGCTCATGAGGGGTTTGGCTGTGCCCTGGACTCCTAGCATGACACCTGGCTCGGAGCCAAAGTACTGGCTCCCCAGGACTCTCCCGCCCCCTCCCGCCGGGACCCACACTTACTCTTCTTGAAGAGCTTTTTCCTTCGTCCTGCCAGGCTCAGCTTGTAGTCCCTGCTGTCACAGGTGCAGGCCTCGCCGCCCTGCCCGTAGTACTTAGGGACCAGGTTGGAGAGGGCTCTGCCGCTGCCACCAGGCCGCACCGGGCCCTTGCACTTGTGTAGCTTCAGCTTCCCCGAGGCGTCCTCCACACACTGCCATTTCTGCAGACACAGCAGGGCCTCAGGTGCAGGGCCTGGGCCCCAGGCTCACCAAAGGCACCTTTCCACATGGTTCGGCTGCCTCGGGGGGCTCCCTCTCCCTCCCGTGTCCAGAGGTTCCCAGGTCTCCCCTGCCTCCTGCAGGGCCTGTGCCATGGCCGCAGGTCCCATCAGCCAGAGCTGCTGCAGCCTCCACTCCCTGCCTCCCCACTCCTCAGAACCGCGCTCACCTGGCGGCTACAGCTTTCTTTTTAAAGGGCAAGTTGGAGCGCGTCACTCTCCTACTTAAAGTCTCCCCAGAGCCCTGCCGCCTTTCCAGGAAGGTGCCAGCTCCCCATCCTGCATGGTCTGGCAGCTGCCCCTCCCCCTCCCGCCCTCCTGGGGTCTGGGCTGCTGTTCCCCAGCTCTTCAGGCCTCTGCCTGGGGTCACTCCTCTGAGGCTTCAGAGTCCACCTCGGCCTCCTCAGCCTTGAAAAAATCCCAGTTTAGGCTCCCTGGAAATCAGCTGTGTTTGCTCTTTCTGAATACGACTAGTTTCTTAATATTTCTCTTGTGTTTAATTCAAGTTTTTAACCTTAATTTTTTAAAAAAGGCTATTTCCTATGGCTCCTATAAATGGAAACCCAGCCACAAAGAGGACACCATAAAAGTGAACACCGTGAAAGGGAGCTGTTTAATCCCCTGGCTGCCTGCTGGGACCTTTGTGCAAATGGCCTTGGCAAGGACCCAGGGGTCACCATTCTTCTGACATGGGTCAGAGCTGCCTGGACAGGGGCTGCCTTCTGCAGGCTCCAGTGTACCACTCGACAGGACTGGGGATTGCAGCACCAGGAGACCACACTTTGGGGGCTGGCCTCGCCGGCCCAGAGGCCCACGCAGGCGCAGGCTGCAGCCCAGGCTGCGGCCGGGCAGGACAGGGGCGGCCTGGCTGCTCACCTGCCCCAGCTGCTCACAGGCCGTCTGGTACTCGGCGCGCTGACACAGGTCCTTCACGCGCTGATACTTGGGCAGGAAGTTCTCCTCCTGGGCATCCACCTTGCCGCTTTCCCTCTTGTGCAGCAGTTTCCTGTGGGGGACATGGGCCTGGCTTCAGCTCTGGGTCACCTTTGTCATGGAGGATGTGGGACCTGCTGACCAGAGCTGCTAATTTTTAAAAGACTTAAGAAATTGGAACTATAAGAAACGTCCCAGTTGGCACGAGTTGACCATAAATTAACAAACGCCCTCCTCCCTCCTGGCCCGGCTGTGAGGTGTGGGTGGAGGAGCCTGCTGGTCCCCCTCCCAGCCCCAGCACTCACCCCCTCTCCACCAGGAAGGAGTCCCGCCAGACCCTCATCTTCTTTTTCAAGTGAAACCTGGAAAAAGAGCACTCTCCAGCTTCTTACCAGCGGGACCTCCCATGCCCTCCCATTCCCCAGGGCAGGGGAGGTGGCTTGAGGCCAGCCTTGTCCACAGTCAGTCCAGACCCCAGGCTGGACAGGGCAAATGGCCCAGCTGGCCCGGATCCTCCTCTGGGCAGAGCCGCTCCTTCTCCATGATGGGCTGGTCAGAGTCCCACTCAGCCCGGGATGCCCTCACGTTCCAGGAGTGCAGCTCCCCCATGCCAGGAGGACGGCTCTCTAGGGGGCTCTGGACAGCAGGCTAATCACGTTGTCTGGGGAGGGGGTTTCTTTGCTCCACTTGAGATGGGTCTTTTCCATTCCTAGGTGGGTACACTGAGGCCCAGAGACGATGTTTCCCCCGGCAACTTGACCCCTAGGTGTCTTGGCTTGCCAGTGTCCCCGCCCTCCAGGCATGACCACCTTATACAGCCGCTTCGGCTCCCCGTCAGAGGGAGGAGGCTAAGTGGAAGTGGTCCCCTCAGGGCAGCAGAGGACAATGTCCCTCAGGACTGGACCCAGTGGGAGGTCACTGAGGAAGCCCAAGGTGAAATAAAGCCTCCAGGCCAGTAACGTGCTGGTAGTTCCAGGACTGGCCACTAGATGTCGCCCTTGCTCTCCTCTGTCCCTGCCCTGATTCGCCCACCATTGCCATTCCCTTAAGTCTCCCAGGACACCTAGGAACATGTCCTCTGGCACTATCTGTCATTAAGCCACAGAGCACGGCCAGGAGGAGCCTGCATTCCAGGAGTTGCATCCAGACTTGCTGACAAGCCAACTCAACTTCCCTGGGCTTCAAATTCCCAGAGGGTACGATGGGGATGCCGCCTCGCTGGGTAACTGGAGGACCAAAATGATATAATGCCCTGCAGAGAACTTAGAGGAGGCCTGGTAGGCAACAGTCCCTCAATTAGAGCTCACTCTTGTGATGTTTAATTTGTTTAATTTTAGTTCTGGGAGGGTCCTGAGCTCCAGATGGGAAGATGGGATCCTGGAGAGGGATATCCTGTCCCTTAGCAGGTCAGTGGTCAGCATGGAGGGACTCCGGCTCCTGACTCTTGGGAGATGCCCCCAGCCCATGTGATTGGGCCCTGAGCCCATACAGGCTGGGGAGCCCAGCACCCCTTCCCCTCCTCACCGATTCACTGGCCGCTCTGTGTCCAGCAACTTGAGGATGGACTTCCCATCCATGTCCGTGGGGATGTCCAGGCCAGCGATATCCAGGATGGTGGGGGCCAGGTCAATGTTGAGGACAATGTGAGGGTTCCTGGGGGAAAGGGAGAGTGGGGACTCACCACTGGTCACTGGTACCTGCCTCACTTGGAACAGGGGCAGGGGGTAGGGTTTGAGGGGTTTGTGCTGCTTTAACTCCAGCATCTCCCCAGATTCAGTGCCCCCCATTTCCCTTCAGAGCTTCCTGATGCAGCAGAGCGCTGTGGGCTGGCAGCCCGCCTCCCGCAGGAACGCCTCCCACCCCTCCCCTCTCACTTTAGGAGCCACCCCAAAGCCAGGGTCCTGCCCTGGGCCTCCAGGCAGAGGCCAAGCCAACCCCACTTTACCAACCCCACCTCCGAGCCCAGCCGAGTCCTTGCTGTTCCCCTCTAGAACCTTCTTCCTCCCCGCCCCCCCCACCCTGTAGGTCTTGGCTCAACTATTACTAAGGAGGCCTGTGACAGACCCCAACTGCCCCCAGGGCACAACCCTGGGCTCCATCTTAGCCACTGGCCACTTGAGTGTGGCCCAGTCTGGACTTGCTGCTAACCAGCGGTGGGACCCGGCTGTCACCCTGGTGGTTAGGTGCGGGTCTTCAATTCTGTCTAGCCATCTTGCTCCGTCTCCCGCTCGCCCCATGCTTGCTTTGAAGAAGCAAAGATGTCATAATTCTGCCCCAGCGAGGACCCCTGGGCACAGCCAGGGTGGCAGGCTACATGGGCCGCGTCCTCCACACTGAACTTGTCCAACCCCACGAGCCCAATCAGAGGCCCTGCCAGGAAGCGGGACCCAGACGTCTGTCTGCAGTGTGGTGGGCAGGACACGTGCTGCTTCGGGCCACTGTGCAGGTGGCCCCTGTTCTGAGCACAGAGGCCCGGTGTGAGCTCCTTCCCAGAGGCCCACGAGATCTAATCCCCATGCGCCCCATTTCTCCGTCCTGATTCCACCATGGTGTTCCTGCCTGGGGACAAGTGGCATCAGGGCTGTGCCTGGCACAGGGCCAGCTCCTGCTGAGTGAACGGAGGATGCCTTCTCCCTCCCACCTGGTTCTCCCAGGATGGGAGGTGGGTCTGGGGCCTGGGGCTTCAGTCATCTTTGCCCCTTCTCTTCCCCAGGCCCATGCTGGGTGAGTACTGGACAGGTCACCAAGTGTGTCGGGGGTCTGGTGGTGAGGCCGGGGAAATGGCTGAAGCCACAGGAGGTGGGCCTGAAGGCTGGGGATGGAGCTGGAGACAGCTGTGGCCACAGGTGGTAGATATGCCAGCTACCAGGAGCTGGACGGGGTTGAGCTGTCCATGCCACCAGGGGTGCGGCTCTGGCTGTAAGCTCCGAGCTAAACCTGGAGGCCCCGGGACCTGGGGCCGTGGGCTGATGCACTTACAGGGAGCCAGCTTCCACGTTGGGGCCTCTCACGTAGAACGGAACCCTGATATCAAACTCGTACGGCATGGACTTCCCCTTGACCAGGCCGAACTGGCCGATGTGGTAGCCGTGGTCAGCGGTGTACAGGATGTAGGTGTTGTCCAGCTCGCCCGTCTCCACGAGCATGTTGTAGATCTGCGACGCGGGACGGGAGCTGAGGCATGGGGCCCTGTGCCTGGCTGCCCCGGCCCAGGGTGACAAGGTGCTGGAGATCCCAGGGCCCTTTCCTCTCCTGCTTCAGGTCACCTAAGCCAGGCCCCTGGGACTGTCCCATTGATAACTGCAGCCCCGCCCCCTGGTCCTCCAGCACGCCCCACTCTGTCTCTTCCTTAACTTGGGCCTGCTGACCCCCTGTATGCTCTGGCCGCTTACTGGGGCAGAGACGGACATTTGTCCCCTACCTGCTGTATCTCATGAACCCTGACCTGCAACATATGCTCCTGAATGAGTGAATGAGTGGAAGGGGCCGGACGTGGCCCATGGCAGGGTCTAGGACAGTGCTGTCCAGTCGAGGCTGTGGTGACGGCAGCCACAGGTCTGAGCGGTCCCCGGTGATGTGGCTGCTTGCTGACAGGGCTGAGCACACTGAGGGTGGCCCGTGTGACCGGGGAACTTACATTTTATTGCATTTAACTCAAAGAGCCACAGATAAACAAAATGTGAGACACACAGCTGAGATTCAGCAGGAAAAACCCAAACCAAAAACCAATGAATTCTAACAGGCCAGACCCCGGCGCCTCGCAGACCCGAAGTGAAGAAGCCAGGCACGCAAGCCCAGGGACAGTGACTCCGTTTATGAGTGTCCAGAACACCACGGCCACAGAGATAGGGCTGAGCGGGCGCTGGGGGTGGTGGTAGGGGCTGGGGGGAGATGGCAGAGGGTCACAATGGGGTTTCTTCTTGGAGTGGTGCAAATGTGCTAAACCACTGAACTCTGCCCTTTAGTTGGGTGAACTGAATGGCGTGTGAGTCACCTCTCAAAGCTGGTAAAAATGCAATGAAGGAAAAACAAAACAAAAAATAAAGAAAGAAGAAGAAGAAGAAAGAAAAAGTAGCCCAGAGCCCAGAGCCCAGAGCCCAGGTTCAAGTCTCAGGAAGGCGGAGCTGGCGTCTGGGCGGCTCCAAGCCCTCTTCCTAGTCTGGGCAGTGCCTCGCACTCTGCCTTTGGCTTCTGGTCCCCCTCTGTCTAGTGACCTTCAAGAGAACCCTGAAGGCAGGAAGGCCCAGCCCTGGCCTGGCTGGGGGTCTGGCCACACCTGGCGGGAGGCCTACCGTCTCCATGGAGTCGTCCACAGACATGAGGGTCTGGAGGCGTTTGCGCTGCAGCATGTTGGTGAACTCCATGTGGATGGGCTTCATGGGCCCCGTGTAGCGCATGATCCAGTGCTTGTCTGGGTTGGGTGCGTAGTTGTAGCTCGGCGTGCTGGGGGCAGACAGACAGATAGCGTCAGGCCCCTGGCCCAGGCCCCGGAGTTGCCTTGGGTGTGCCCCACCCGGTGTGGGGGGCTGCCTGCTCCACTTGGGGGCAAGTGAACACCGGCAGGTCAGGGGCTCTGCTAATCACCGGCCTGGCCTCCTCCGCATGAGAGGGGCGCCTCTGGGAGGCCCAGTGTTAAGTCACATTGAGCCAGAACTGCGAAACACAGGCCCCTTTTGTCTCTCAGGCCAAAGTCTCAACTAGGAGCTAGTTTTTCTTTGCCTCTTGTCTGGTGTTTGCTCCTCTCCTTTTAAAAGAATGAAGAAGTAGCCAGGCACAGTAGCACAGGCCTGTACGGCCCCTTGGATGGCTGAGACAGGAGGATTCAAGTTTGAGGCCAGTCTCAGCAATTTAGCAAGGCCCTAAGCAACTTATGAGACCCTGTCTTAAAAAACAAATGGGCTTGGGGCTGGGGATGTGGCTCAATTGGTAGCGCGCTCGCCTGGCATGTGTGTAGCCCGGGTTCGATCCTCAGCACCACATACAAACAAAGATGTTGTGTCCGCCAATAACTAAAAAATAAATTAAAACAAACAAACAAACAAACGGGCTGAAGTTGTGGCTCAGTGGTAGAGCACTTGCCTAGCATGCACAAGGCACTGGGTTCGATCCTCAGCACCTCATAAATGTAAAATGAAGATATTGTGTTCACCTAAATCTAAGAAATAAATATTTTAGGAAAAAAACCCAAACAAACAAAAAATCCAGAGAAGCTCCAGTTTAGAGCTTCTAGCAGATCCCAGCAGATGACTCTGATTGAGCCCTGTTGCTGTGCGTGTGCTGGATTTTTTTAGTCACCTTCAAGGAATGGCAAGTGGCAGTCACTGTGGCAAAGTGGAACTACAAAATCTTTGTACCAGGGATTGAACTCAGGGGCACTCAACCACTGAGCCACATCCCCAACCCTATTTTGTATTTTATTTAGAGACAGGGTCTCACTGAACTGCTTAGGGCCTTGCTTTTGCCGAGTCTGGCTTTGAGCTTGCAATCCTCCTGCCTCAGCCTCCTGAGTTGCTGGGATTACAGGTGTGTGCCACTGCGCCCAGCTACAAAATATTCTTTTGCATTAGATTTTGGTTTAAAAAAATAGGAAACTGATTTAGAAATTAAGTACATACAGTTACGGGAGGCTAATACCCAAATGTCCACATCTGGATACACCACTGACAATTGTCACAATTACTCTTCCAACTGTGGTTCAATCTCCCGTTTACTAAAGAGGAAACAGAGAGGTTCAGGACCTGCCCGGGCTCCTCCCGAGTGAGTGGGGAGTCCTGGGCCTTCTGCTGTGTGGCCAACTGTGACTACTGATGACAAATGAACAGATAAATGGTGACCTTCACCGGGCTGTGACCGCAGGCTAGGCACCGTCTGAAGCCACCTTCTGTCATCTCCTTCATACACAGTTCTAGGAGCGGGCGCTGTCTTCATTTTCCATGGGTGACAAATGAGGGCACTGGGCCCCAGGGCGGGCAGCTAACTTGCTGGAAAGCCCAGCAGCTGAATGGCCTCTGCTGCCACCTTGTGACCAAAGCCGCCCTGGCCCTGGGCCTGGAGTCCTCGCATCCTAAGTGCTGGGGCTGAATCTCCCCTGGGACACTCCTGTGGAGGGTCAGGTGGCAAAGGCACACAGGTCACCTCGGTTCAGGGCCTCCACACCTTCTAGATGGTGACATATTCCACCCCAACCCAGAGCGCCTCCGGTCACCTCAGCTCGGGCTGCCGGAGGGTGTCCTGGTAGGGCACGCCACGGCCCAGAGGTGGAACCCTCCTGGGTCCCCTGACCCCACCCCACCCCAGTCAGAGCTGACACAGGCGGAGAGGACAGCGCGGGAGAGGAGGGCTGCAGGAGCGGGGCGCGCCCTCCGTCCCCCACCTGCCACATCTCAGGGCCATCTCCAAAAGGGCTTGGGTAGAGACGCTGCCGCTCAGTGCTCCTGACAGCCATGGAGACGGTTGCTAAGCGCCCAGCGGAGGTCCCCAGCCCCGACCCGCCTGGACCCCGCAGGCTGATCCGCAGCCTCCCGCCGCTAAATCCTCCTCCCCAGCTTCCTCTGATTGCGAGAAGCTGCTGTCCCCTGTAGCTGGCCTGACCCCGTGTAGAACACTTCCAGAACAAGGCCCCCTCCTGGGCTGAGCAGATGAGAGGTGGGGGGTCCCGGGGTGGGGCCTGTGGCCTGTGGGAAGACCACCCGCAGGCCAAGGGGCCACCACTCCCTAGTCGGCCTGGGGCTAGGCTGGAGCCTGCCCTGGAGGGTCTGCAGCGGGGGACTCTTGGGGAGGATTCTGAGGCCAGAGGCTGCAGAGCCAGGCCCCACGTGGGGCCCAGCCAGCTGCTGGCCACCTGCATCAAGCTGGGCTCCACATGGCCCCAGGCGCCTGGAGATGGAAGACGGGAGTGAAGCCCTCACCTCCTCAAGCATCCCAGGAACCTGGTGTCCCCTAAAGAACCCAAAGGACATCCCTTGCCTTTGGGGGGTGCAGAGAAGGGTGACTTCACCCTCACAACCTCTGCACCTGGCCCCTCGTGCCCTGTGACTGGAGGCCCGACACCTGGTCATCTCAACCTGGCCACCCCTGGGGTTGGGAAGGGCAGCCCGAGCCCCGTGGGAGGCCACAGCTCAGGAGGAGGCCGAGGGCTGCTGGGTGTGGGTCTGTGTGTCTGGCGTTGGGCATTTGTAGGTTTGTCTGTTTGTGTGTGTATCTGAGTGTGTCTGCAGGCCTGTGCTTTGGTGGCTGTGTCTGTGTGTGTACACTGTTTTTGTCAGCGTGTCTGTTTGTGTTTATCTGTGTCTTTGTGTGTGTCTGCACGTCTTTGTACGTATTTGTGTGTGTGGTGTCTGCACGTGTGTGTACTCGCATGCACTGGTGGGTCAGCACGCGTGTTTCTGTGTCTATGTTTGAACGTGTTGGTGTGTTGTGTGTGGGGTAGGGATGGTGACTGGGGCCCTGGGCTGGTGGAGTGGAGGGGACAGGGACAGAACCCGCACAGCCTGCCCCAGGAACAGGGATGAGGCCGACCTGCAGGGGGGCCGAGGTGCGGAGACTCAGGTGGAAAGAGCTGCCCGCGGCCCAGGCAGGACTGTCTCTGGTCCCCCTCCACCCAAGGTTGAACACCCAGCTGCAAAGAGACTTTCTTTTTTTGGTTTTGTTTTGGAAATGATCACACCCCAGAGCCCAAAGAGCCTTCTAAACGCACCTCTGATGGGGTGCAGGGGGTTCTCTGCTCCAACAGAGGGCGCTGCTCACTCTCAACTTCTGGAATTTTCAACTCAATAAAGGAGCAGGGGACCTGAACCCCTCCCAGCAACCCGGCCGCCTGGGAGCAGCCAGCACCTCCGCGGCAGCAGGGACGCGTCCCACCTTCTCAAGGGGACACAGCTGGCCACAGAAGCCACGGGCAGGTGGGGCTGGGGGACCGGGTCCTGGGTGGATAGGTGTGTGGGAACTGGGCAGCCAGATGTGCAGAGGCCAAGCTCCAGCTGGGGGCGAGCACTGACCGGATCTCAGCTGGTCATCTTCTGTCAACTCCCCTCCCCAAAGACCAGGGCTCAGCAGGTTACCCTCCTCCCAGCCTCTCCAGTGCGGTCAGAGGTGATCACAGCCAGGGGCCGAGGAGGACAGTGCGTCTGACTGTAATGAAAATTAAACACCTGGACACTCAGATTCCAAGCCGCCCTGTCCTTGTCGCCCTGGAATGTCACAGCAAGGACTGCAGAGTACTGCTCCTCAACAGGAGATGGCAGGAGGCAGAGAAGCCAGAGAACTTTCTAGAAACACATGCCAGTCAGCTGGATGGAGGAGGACTTGGGGGACAGGCAGGGAGATGGGAAGCTTGGGTGGGGCTGGATTTGAACCCTGCTCTGCCGTTTAGCAGACGGGTGACCTCAGATCCCCGTTCCCTCGCCTCCCTGTGCCTCGGTTTCCCCATCTCTAAAGTGGGGCGGCAGGCTGCCTCGAGGAAGGCCTGGATGATGCCCACTTCCTGGTCTTCACGCCGTGTCACACAGGTGACCACAGCAGAGTGACGGCGTGTCCCTGGGAGATTACAGAAGGCGGTGGCTTCCTTCACTTGGCCTCTGTCTCTCCAGCTACCATGTTGGGCGGAACCTCGGCTTCCTCTGAGAGGCCCACGTGGCCAGAACCAGCTCGGTGGGCGCGTCCCAGGTAAGTGCCAGGTAACTACAGCCCCGATGACACCTGGTGGTGACCTCTACCCCGGGAGACCCGGACTTCAGACACACATCTCCCAGGTGCCCGACACACGGACACAGTGAGGTCTCGAGCATCTGCCGCTCCACCTGCTAAATGTCTCGGTGATTAGTTGTGTGGCGGCGGCAGCAGCAGCAGCAGCAGGTCACTGAGTACCAAGGGACTGGCTGTGACCTAGGTGGGCCCAGGTCTGCCCTCTCAGAAGTGTGTTTTAAATGCAGGAAATAGAACACACAGGAGTGCACAGGAAACCCACCCAGCACGTCCCGTCCACAGGCCTCGCGGTGTGACGATGACGGGGATCCCAGTCAAGAACTGCCCCACTCCCGTCTGTGGCCTCGCTGGCTGGGTTGGGATCCCCCTGTCACCACCCACAAGCAGCGTGTTCCTGGGTTCTTTAGCCAGTACACTTAAAGGGGCAGCTGTGTCATTGCTGCCATACTACTGTCCCCAGAGCCTGGCCTCTGTGCTACCCGGTGGCTCCTACAGGGACTGAGGCTTACATGTGCTGGGACGCGTTGGGGAAGAGGCGTGAGTACTGGGGGGCCGAGTCCTCGGGGCCGTGGGGGGCTGCGTGGCTGATGACCATTAGCACCGGCCTGTGTGGGTACATCTTCTTGGACGTGCGGAAGAAGCTCACGCTGTCGTTGGTGATGAGGTCTGTGAGGTAATCCTGGGGACAGAGAGGACAACAGGTGAGGGGCAGGCACTGTGCTGAGTGCCCGGCCAGGCACCCTGCTACGCATCGGGGATCCAGCCGTGAACAGGACACACTGTCCCTGCCCTGGTCCAGCTGCTGCTGGGGCAGAGAGACAATGGAGAAGCAAAATTCACAGGATGGCGTGAAGCTCAGTGGCCAAAAATAAAGCACAGATGAGGTTAGGGAGCATGGGGGACTGCAATTTGTCATTCCCTGTGACAGATATTAAAAGAATAACAGCTAAGACCATTGAGTACTTGGGATGTGCCAAGAACTCACCTGTGTGTCCTCGTCTTAGCTCATGTAAGTTTTACATAGTCACAGAAAACAGGTCTGATGGCAATCCTTACTTTTCAGAACAGGAAATTTAGGCACAGAGAAGTTAAGTGAATTGTTCAACGTCACATAGCTGGTAAAGGTGGAAGCCAGGATTCCTGAGTCTGAAGCCTTAGGACTGTACTGAGGTACATCTCTGTGTCCCTGGAGTGCCCGTGGTGTGGGGCAGAAGCAGAAAAAAGTATAAATAAAGAACCAGGTAAACCAGGTAGTTACAAGGTATGACAGTTGAAGGAAATACGGAGATGTAACAAAGGGTGACTGGGAGCTGGGGTGGAGACATGATTTAGCTGGGACAGTGGGGGGCCTCTCTGAAGAGGTGGCTTTTCAGGTGAGACAGAGTGACGGAAGGGGCGGGTATGAAGCTCTGTATCACTGGGTTTCCAACTCTGCTGCCTGCTGGGATCCCTGGGGGCTTTACCGATGCCTGAGCTCACCCAGAGATTCCATGTGATTAGACTGTTCCTAAGCCCAGGTATCAGAGTTCCCCAGAGGACGCCAGCAGGCAGCCGGGATTGAAAATTACTGATCTAGAGGAAGAGTCCAGGTGGAGGGCAGCAAATACAAGGGCTTGGAGGTGGAGCGCGCGTGCCACGTCTTCCAGGCAGAGAAAGGAGGGCAGGGTGGCAACTGGCTCCTAAGAGGGTCAATGTCACAGTCCAAATGCAGAGGTGACACAGGGAGCAGCACAAACAAAGGCCTGCAGAGGTGTCTCCAGAAAACCAGACGGCAGCTTGTCTCCTGGGCAGGAGGTAAGAACGTGGCCAGAAGCTGGGGCTTTAAAAGCTCATCCTGGAAGTGGAGACTTAAATTCACACTTGGTCAATCTTAAGCTGCTAGTTCCTCTTAACGACACTGAGTTCTTAAAATATACCCTGCTTCCTAGAAAGCAGCTCTGCCCAAACTGTCACTTTCAAGAAGAGATCAGAGAAAAAAGGTGAAGGGGCTGTAGGATCCATCCTGAACTGAGGGCACACCACTGTACACACTATGAAGAGTCACGAGCCTGAAATGTGCTCCTTCAGGTACTCTCCAGCCCGTCCATAGCAGGCAGGTGGCTGCAGCAACACTGCTCCCAACGCACAAGCACACTGCAGCCACCCACTAACTTCTGCTGCTGTCAACCATGCAACACCTACAGGGATTAACAAGGCAGATGTGTGGTTCCTGATGTGGAAAGTTGTCCAAGGTCCACTGAAGAGAAAAAGCAAGTGATGGACTCAACTTCAGGAGGACTCCTTTTTAAAAATATGTATTTCCAGGCACAATGGTGCACGCCTATAATCCCAAGGGCTTGGGAGGCTGAGGCAGGAGGATTGTGCATTCAAAGCCAGCCTCAGCAAAAGCAAGGCCCTAAGCAACTCAGTGAGACCCTGTCTCTAAATAAAATACAAAATAGAGCTGGGGATGTGGCTCAGTGGTCAAGTGCCCCCGAGTTTAATCACCAATATCCCCCTAAATGTATTTGTTTTTTTTTTTTTACATTGGGGCAGGGGATGATCAAGGTGGAGAGGAAAAGCTAAATCACTAATCTCATGTTTATGAACATCAAGGAAAAATTTGGAAGGATGGATATTAAGCTGCTGCCTGAGGATTGGGAAAAGGGGAGAGAAGGGCAGAAAGAAGGTCACTTGCTACTTGCCATACTTATCCTTGAATGATTTTTGTAGAAAAACCTTGAGAGGTAAGAAAAGGCTTCATAAGGGGGCTCTGCGGAACCCATTGTATAAAATATTACATAAAATCAAAGAGCTCCTGCTGTAGTTGGGAGACAGGAGCTTAAGGTGTTAGAAAAATTCTTAAAGTGACAACAGAATCTGACAGTGGATCTAAAGCCAGTGCAGAGCCCCCTGGGGTGAGAGGAGAGCCTGCCCTGTGGAAGTCAGCAGTGTCCTGGTGGGAGAACTGGGAGTTGGGGGAGGATGTGGCGGGAGCCGCTGGCAACCTGTGGCCAGCGGGATGGCTGGGAGAGAAACACTGCCCTTCATAATAAAGTCACCTATTAGAACTAGGTGTCGGCTTGGCTGCTGGGAAACAGTTTCACCCAGTGACCGTCAACCTCCATTCCCAGGAAGGGAGGGACATCAGGGTAATGAAACACAAAAAAGAATAAATGAGAGCAGCCAAGACCGACATGGACCCCACGTGGCTGACGCTGCAGCAGGGGCCATCCTGCAGGTCCTGGGTGGGAAACCAGGCTGTGGGAGGGTATGGATGAGGCAAGGTCACTTAGATCAAAGTCTAGGACCACACATCACATTCTCCAAAGCTGGCAATGGCTGCGCCTGAGATAAAGGATAAAGGTGTGTGGGAAGGAGAAGGATGGAATTCAGAAGCCAGGTGCCTCCAGGAGAGGGGGCAGGCCAGGCCGGGCGTGGGATCGCCAAGCGAATCGGGCTCCTCTGGGCCGTGTGACGTCCTGGCCTTACACCTGGTGGTGTGTGTGGGGAGATGGCTGTGCCTGCCTCTCAGGGCTGGCACAGGGCTTTAACGTGCTAATAGATGTTAAGCTCTTGCCACGGGTGCCCTGCACGTAGCCGGCTCTTGATAAGATCAGTCTGTAATTACAGCTGGCCTGGTGGCTGAGAGCAACTCGTCCTTATCAGTACTCCCCCAAGGCCACTCCTTTGCTAAGTGAAGTCTTCCCAGATCTCCGACTGCTCCCTGGGACACTGCAGTGACAGCCGACACACAGCTCCCTCCACGTCCCTCGACTGGGTGGCGGCACCACCCATGCTCCACTGTGGGCGGTGAGTGCGGGGCTGGCCTGGGAGAAGGGCTGCCCCTCTGCACAGCACCAGAGCCAAGATCAGGTGACGGGGTGGAGGGGTCCGGGCTGGGGTGGGCAGCAGGCAGAGACACGTGGGATACAGGGGACAAACAGGGACTGGCTGCTGACTGGTGGAGGGGTACGAGAGGGGCAGGCAGCTCCCCACCCCTGTTGGTTTGTGGTCTGGGCGGTTTGGGGAAGGGGCAGAGATGGGAGCCCAGGAGAAAAAGGACCGGGAGGAAATGCTTAGTTCAGACAGGGGCAAGCTGAGCTGGGTGCCTGGGGCCACGGGGAAGGTTTCAAGGTTCTGAGCTGGGAACAGGCAGGTGGGAGGGTGGGAAGCCCAACTGGCCACCGTCACCCTTCAGGAGGTGGCCCTCTGTCTCCCTAGCAGCCAGAGCCAGCTCCTCCCCACACCTGGGGCAGAACAGCAAGCCGAGGGCCCGACTGCCCTGGCACACCCCACCAGGCCCGTGTGGGCAGGTGCTGTTGAGGGATTTAGGACTCTACTTCCCCTTTGGAAGTCACAGCTGAGCCAGGGCCAGGGCCCGGCTGGGACACCTCCTCTTGCCCACAGTGTGCGAGCCTCCAGGGTCTTCCTGGGGGGCCCTGCAAACTCCATCAACGTAACACAGAGCCTTTGGCGAGGCTGCTGATCGGTGGCTCTGGGTGGAAGTGTGCCTCCCCCAGCAGTCACTTGGTTCCCCAGCAGTCACTTGGCTCCACCGCCCTCTCCCCCAGGAGGCACTTGCAGGGGCAGGCCAGGCCGCGCATGCGCGCTGGGGGCGGAGCCTGCAAGGGCCAAGACGGCAACCTCCTGCCTGCGCGAAGCCTGGGCTCCTCCGAGCCGCTGAAGGCGCTGTGTGCTCGCTGAACAAACTGTGTCCCAGGTGCCAGGCTCCCTGTGCACGGCCAGGGAGGTAGTGACCGGTGACCCACTTTACAGGTGAGGAAACCGAGGCCACCAAGTTGATAAGCAACGCGCCCAGGTGGTAAGGTGTCCGCCCTGCAGGCGCCGTCCCAGTTGCAACTACTAGTGACCCTCTTCAGGCAGCACGGAGTGGCCGCCAGGAAAGGAACCAGCGCGACTGCTCCAGGAAAGCTTTTACGTGGGCGCTAAAATTTTAATTTCATATATTTTTCACGTCATGAAAATTAGTCCTTTAAAAATTTATTGTGATTAAAAATAAAACATGAGATCTGCCCTTTAAATTTTTAAGGGTGCAGCGGATCTGGAGAACTTCTTTGCCTGGCAGAACGTGAACTTCCGTCTGCTGACCAGCGGCTCCAGCCCCGCTGCCAGCCCCGCTGCCAGCCCCGCCTGCTCCTACAGATCTGGATTCTCTGCACGAACGCGGGGAGCCTGAGTGTCTCCTGTCTGCATTATTGCCCTCAGCACAATGTCCTCCAGGCTTATCCGTGTCCCCCCAGGATGGGGAACTGAACCCAGAGGCGTTTTACCACTGAGCCACATCCCCATACCAGCGTCACTGTCTAAGCCAGGGGACTCCCACCCCAGGGCCACACCAGGCCCACTGTCTGTTTTTGTTCAGGAAGTTTCAGGGGACACCGCTGTCACGGTTGGCAGATGAAGGGCCACTGTGTTGGAGACAGGGTCCCCAGTCTGTGTGCCCATGGAGTGCCAAGGCATAGGGGGCGAGAACTGGTGAAAGCAGTGGGTCTCTGGGGAAGTGTCCTTGAAAGGGACACTGGTGGTGACACACAGGCCCCTTACTCTCTTTGCTTCCTGGCTGCCATAGAGTAACAGACCTCCTTTGACACCGGCTGCTACCATGATGTGACCACATGGTCACAGGGTCAGACAACCAGGGCCTGAAACGTGAGCCTAAAGAACCTTCTTTCTTCTGGGTTCTGTCAGGTATTTTGTTACAGTGACAGAGCCGGGGAACACAGCGGCCGCGCCGACCCGTTTTACCTCCGCGGTCCTCCCACGACCAACTCAGGGCATCCTCAGACAGTGGCTGGTGAGCCCACGGTCTGCGCTATTGATGCGGAGTGCACGCTGCACACCAGGGGCCCCTTAATAGATCCCCAAACACGGTGGTCAAGCCACGATGACCGTCCCTCCCCCAGCAAAGCCCCTCTGATAAGGGAGACACTACCAAGTGCTGGGGAGGACCGTGGGGCCAGTGAGTGGGCTGCCAGCTGGCCCAGCGTGTCCCGGGGACTCGACCCCTGGAAGGCCATGGAGAGAAATGGTGCAAATGTCCAGGTCAGTGTTCACTGCAGCTTGATTCATCATAGATTCAAACTGGAGACAACCCTAGGGCCCCTGGGCCTCTGGAGGGATGGACAGCTGGCCGTCTGCAGCGGGGACAGAGAGCACCACTGCCGACACTCACAGGGTGGTGAGCCTCCCGGCCTCACGCTGGGTGCAGAAAACCAGAAGTGGAGGGGGGTGCGCCGTGGGTTCCCTTCCTGCAAGGCTCCAGATCAGGCGGGAGCAGCCCGCGGCCTGCAGGTCAGGGGTCACCTCGGGTGTGCAGGCTGGGACAGGAGGGGTCCTGGGGGCCTCTGGGGCTGGGAAGGCCGCAGCCTTGATCTGGGTCGGGCTTACACAGAGGCACGTGGGTGAGAAGCTCCCCGAAGCAGCCGCTCCACACCGCGCACTGCGCCAGCTCAACAGACACAGCGTCCGAGGGAGGCCACGTCGGCCACTCTCAGGCAGCACCCGCCAACCCAACGTGCCCACCCGTGACACCCAGCGGCTCTGCTCCTGGAAACGTCAAGAAACACAGCAGACTGTTCTCCACAGCTCTAGTTCAAGAGCCCCCAGTGGAAGGGCCCAGTAACAGGAGAACAAATATGTTCTGTGCCCTGGAATCAGCAGCTTGGACGGGCGCCATGTGTGGCCATCAGTGATCCCTCGTCCTCTGCGGGCGCCGTCTGTGGATCATCCTGCCTCAGCCCAATGCTCAGACCCCAACGCTCAGAGCCAGACTGACAGACAGGAGACCAGCCAGACTGACAGACAGACGACCGAGCGCTCAGAGCCAGACCTACAGACAGGAGGCCAGCCAGACCAACAGGCAGAAGACCGAGCGCTCAGAGCCAGACCTACAGACAGGAGGCCAGCCAGACCAACAGGCAGAAGACCGAGCGCTCAGAGCCAGACCTACAGACAGGAGGCCAGCCAGACCAACAGGCAGAAGACCGAACGCTCAGAGCCAGGCGACAGACAGAAGACGGAACGTTCAGAGCCAGACCGACAGACAGACGACCGAACGCTCAGAGCCAGACCGACAGACAGACGACCGAACGCTCAGAGCCAGACCGACAGACAGACGACCGAACGCTCAGAGCCAGACTGGAGACGACCCGAGACGCAGAGGGTGTTCGGTGAACGGCTCAAAGGCTTGCAGTCGAGCACTGAGTAGGTCAGAGCCGAGGGGACCCTGGGCGCCGGTCCTGGGCCTGCGCTGGCCGTGGCTATGCAGCATGGCGGGCCGGGGAGGCGCTTACCTTGGAGTAGTCGAAGCCGTGCTTCTCCTTCACCCCGTTGCGGCACAGTGTGTAGTTATAAAAGCGGGAATTTTTAAGGAGTCCGACCCACTCCTTCCAGCCGGGCGGCACGTAGGAGCCGTTGTACTCATTGAGGTACTTCCCGAAGAAAGCTGCAGGGGACAGATCAGAGGGCGGTGAGCAAACGGGCCAGCAGAGCCTCTGGGCGTCCCCCACCACGCTCACCTTGTGGCTGCGGGCCAGGGACGCCATCTCTAGCGTTCCACATGCACTAAGTATATAGGTCGTCGAGAAAATCAACTATTTGAAATACGGTTATCCGAATATTAAAAGAGTTTGCCACACAGTAACACATCACTTAAAAATGAGCACATCTGGTCAGGGAGGCGACTCAGTGGTGGAGCACTTGCCTAGCACGCGTGAGGCCCTGGTTCCAACCCCCACACTAAAACACACACACATTAAAAGCAAGACTTGCAGAGAGTGATCATATCAGACTTCTCAATATCTGCAAGAACTGCTGCGATGGGATAGGAAATGATATCGGCGATTTCCATGGATGACAGAATCTTAGATTCTGCCAGCATACAGTGTTCTGTGGCCTGTATGCAAAAGCTGAGTGTTAACTGCACACTAGTGAGAAATAAGAGCATCTCTCTCCCCCTTCAAGTTTGTGGAGGCCTGAAACACTGTGTGCTGCAGTGACCAGAATGGCTAACAAAAAGTGGAGAATGCCAAGAGCCGACAGGGACGGGGCAACGGAACTCCTGCCTGGTGCTGCCAAATGGGCCAACTGTTCCCACCACCACAGAAGTTTAGCTCTGCCCTGTTTCCTGGGGACTCCAGCATCCAGCTCCCTGAGCTACCGAAGGGTCTCTGCTTTGGGGTAACCAAGCACCTGCCAGACCCCCAGGGAAACCCCGCAGAGGGACCCCGCTCCATCTCTGCTAAACTTGAACACACCACTTCTGAGCCAGGGATTAGAATCTTGGGTATTTACCCAACAGAAACGCACTCACACGTTCACCAGGAGTCTCACGCGGACACGTTCACGGCAGCACATCTGCCATAACAGATAACTAAAAGCAAAATGTCCATCGACCAAAGGACGGGGGAACGAGACTCCTGCGCGTGCATTCAGCCACGGGGAGGCCCTGGTGCTCCCGCAAGATGGACGCAGCTCGGCAGCCTCAGACAGGCCAGAGAACTACACCAGAGGTAGGACGCGAGCCCCATGGGTCTCAAAAACAGGCCAGAGAATCTGTGGTGCTGGACACGGGGACCGTGGTGATCTCAGGGTGCGAGAGGAGCAGAGAAGGGCGGGCTTCTCGGGGGACGATCGTGTTCTCTCTCCTGCGGAACATGGGTGGCTCTGTTGGTGAACCAAGGACCGGGACATGGTGTGCTTCTGTGTGTGCTTCATGTCACAGCAGAGCTTATTAGAGACCCTGCTTCATCAGGAAGGGGACACCTAACCCTTTGTGGAGTAGGGACACAGACAAGCTCTTCTGAGCGAGCCTCTGCTGTCCCATTTAATCTTTTTAGCTCAGTGATAATGGACCCTTTAAAAAATCATCACCTGTAAAGACATCTTACAGAAACGTGAAGCAGAGACACAGTCCTGTTCTAGCGCCCCTTTCCAGAGGGGGACGCTGGGGTGCCAAGGCACCACAAGGACCAGTGAGTGCCCAAGATGCTTCAAGACTCCAGGGTTCCAGGCAGCTGTAGGGAGGATGGTGGGTGGGACCCTTGGCCCTGGGTAGCAGGGAGCTTCCCATCACCCGAGACGGCAAGAGGCAGGGCCGGGCTGTCCAGAGCAGGGGAGAGAGGGCCAGGCTGGCTCCCGAGGGGCCCAGGGGAGAGGTCTGCCTGGGACCTTGGAGGACACACCAGGAGCTGGGGCAGCCTGTGGCCCAGAGGCTGTGACGGAGCGGGGTCCCTCTGTGGGGTCTCCCTGGGGCCTGGCAGGTGCTGCCCCAAAGCAGAGACCCTTCCGTAGTTCAGGGAGCTGGATGCTGGAGTCCCAGGAAACAGGGCAAAGGGGCGCTCTGCCGAGTGCTGGCCTGCCGCAGGGGGCCGGGGGGGTGGTCAGGAAGGGAAGGCCCCCCAGCAGCCCCAGGGAGGAGCAGCCTCCTCCACCTGGGAGGCGGAGCCGAAAGAAATGCAAGGACCGGCCTCCGGGGAGGTGGCAGAGGATGGCCGTGCCATGGGACCTGCGTGGTTTCCAGCGTGTTGAAGATGCAGTCGGGGGTGGGGGTGGCTGATTAAACACGGCTGCGTCCCTGGCCCACGTCAGGCGGTGAGCACTGACCAGGTCCCCGGAGCAGCAGCCCTGCCCGTCTCGTCCTCCGGAAGGCGGGGGGTCAAGGGCTCCCCTTCTCGGCAGGCCAGGCCCACCTGGTCCTCAGGAGACCCCTGGCCATGTCTGCAGGGAGACACTGCTGGGCTGTCACAACACGGGGAGCCGCTGGTGTCCAGGGGGCGGGGGCCAGGGAGCGGCTAACTCTCCTCCAAGGCACAGGGCGGCCCCCTCACTGCGAAGAATGATCCAGAACAAGATGTCAATGCTGAGGTCGAGAGAAACCCTGATCTTGTTTCAAAACTCCACCGCAGCCCTCCTGGCGGCTCTCCTCTGTGAGCCAAGAGACCTGAGAGAGCACGTCTGGCCAGGGAGCAAGGCTGAGGCCTGTGACTGTCCCCACCCCAGCGCTGCCTTCCGTCCAAAGCTCTCCCCAGCACCCCGGCCCCTCCAGGCCCTCCTGCTGCTCTCGGCCCTGGCGAGAGGAGGACAGGGCAGCCGGTGGCCCTTCCTGTGAAGGGCACGTATGTTCAGCTCCACAGGCCGGACAGTCTCTGTGGCACCTGCTCAGGGGACGCTGTCCTTGCAGAACTATCCCTGGACTGGCCGTGAACAAATGGGCGCGGCTCTGTTCCAATAAAACTTTACTTTTAGAGACAGACGAGGGCCGAGTGTGTGCCGTCACTAGTCTGTGACCACGGCACCGGTGGCTACCAGGGCTGCAGGGACAGGCAGGGTGTGCAGGGCACTGCCTGCAGGGGACCTGGCCTCGGGGGGCCTGCTCTCCCTGGGCGGGGAGCGAGGGCCACTGGCTGCTTCGGCCTCTAGCTCTGCAGTTTGGTCAGGAAACCTGTGTCCTCAGAAGGAAGCCGTCCCCAGCCTCGCCATCCCTCTGCCACCTGGTTGTCCCCTTTCTCTATGGGCTCACGACCTCGGCAAGGAAGGGGGTGGGGTCCAGCAGCCCCCCGCAGGGGCCCGGCACTTTCTGGTCCTGAATTATGGTCAGTGGTGACGGGAGAATTTCCTTTTGAAATAACTGAAGTCAAAGGAGGGAAACAAGAAAACCGTGAAGTCAACAAGAGAATCGCGACCCGGCCCGGCGAGGCACGAATCCCAAACCCGGGGGGGCGGCACGAGCCTTGCTGAGTGGGGGTCACAGCCCCAGGGTGTGTGTGTGTCACGTGTCCACCCACAGCTCCAGTCACCGCCCCCAAGGACATCTCAAGGACACACTGTGCCTACGAATGTGTACGCCATAGTCTAGGTGTGCGCCCCGTGGTGACTGTACGACCACAAACAGCCTAATGACGCGTTTCTCAGAACGTGTCCCTGTTGGTAAATGACGCGTGACTGTATTTTGGCAGGAGCTAGCCTGACCACTGGAGGCCGCAGTGCCCAGACCTTGAGGATCCCTCCCTCCCGGGAATGACGTTCCAGCAGGGACTGTGACGCATGAAGTGGTGACGTTGGTGGTAACAGGGACAAAGAAAATAAAGGACAGTGACGTGACACGCGGCACCATGAGGCATCCCGACACTGGCCACTGGACTGAGTGGTCAGGGGGGGCTTCTCTGGGGCCTGAGGGGGAGCCTAAAGGAAATAGGGGACACCAGGCAGACGGTGTCAGGCAGAGGGGACCCCAGTGGACAAAGGCCCATGGGGGGACCTGAGGCCCACAGAGGGGGACAGAGGTGACGACGTGTGGGGACAGGCTGAGGCGCTCTGGGTCCTGGAGGCTACGGTGAGAAGTCACGAACTGGGACAGGGAGCCCTACGGGGCCCCACGTGTCCTGAAACGTGACATGTCGGATTTTATATTTTATAGACATCTTCCCGGAAACGGGTTCGCCGCTTTTGACACCTTCTGAAAGAAACCCAGGGTCACGGGTCACTCAAGACGCAGGGAGTTCTCCCCTGGGTTTTCAGAAAAGCAAACAAGAGCCCGGAGAGACAGGCTCCCAGCTCCACAGGGCGCCGCGCCCTCTCCCAGGGCTCCTGTCACTGGCCGGTCATCCCCTGCTTGTCCAGGGAGATCCCCGGGCCAAGGCCACTCTGACCAGGTGCGGCCTGGGACGCCGGGGAGTGTTGCTGGTGTTTCTTGGGCGTGGTGGGCAGGGCCTGTCCCTCCTGAGGGAGACCCCCCCCCCGTGGGTGTCAGAGCCCCCAGCTGCCTCCTCCACGGGATGGCCCCCTCCACCCCTCTCTGCTCTCCGACTCCAATCCTCACGGAATCCAGGAACAGTTTATTATTCAGGTTCCGCCGTCAGACCTTAGAAAACAGGGCTTCAGTCAGGAGCTTTTAGTGCCAAATTAGATTCTGCTCCCATTTGAAGAGATTTCCCCAGGGCAGATTTCAGACGGCCACTCCAGCGCCAGTCGAGGTGGAGAACCCGATTAGCATGAGCCCAGGGCCCGGGACACACAGCCAGAGAGTGAGCTGGAATTCAAACCAAGATGAGCAGCTCAGCCCAGGGCCTGGCTGCGGCTGGGGAGCCGGCTTCTCCAAGCTGCGGCCGGGGAGGGGACCCCAGGCTGGCCAGTGCAGGCAGAGCCACCTGCCAGGCAGATTGACAGGCTTGATCCTGGGCCAGGCCAGGCCACTAACTATGTGCTGGTTGTCACTGTCCCTAGGAAGCAGGCTGGCATCCACCGACAGGACAGAGCTCGGGGGCCTCTGACAGGCCCTGGGGCTTCCCGCCTGCAGTGGAGACCCGCTGTCCCGTCAGGTCCTGACTGTGGTCCTCTGGGCACGGCCACTTCGTTAAGCACACGGGGCTGACCTCAAGTCCTGGCCCAGGGCGGGTGCACAGTCTCCTACTGACCAAGCAGCGCGGCACGTCCTGCCACCAAGGCTGGCTCAGGGAGCCCCGTGACCCAGGCTGGGCCAGTCGGAGAGGGTCAGCCCTGTGAGTTTGAGGCAGCTGCTGGGAAAGAGGAGCTATTCATCCTGGGGCTGGGAGCTCGGGGCTGCCGGCAGCCATCTTGCCACTGAGCGTCTACCTGTGTGTGAAGCTGCGTGTGAAGCTGCGTGGAAAGAGCTGAGTTGGGAGGCGGGAGACACAGCGAAGAGATAGACGGTGGGTCCCGGTGTCCACCTTCACCTGGAGCCATCTTGAGCCATTTTCAAACAGGCCAGAGTTTTCCAATCAAGGAGAACACTGGCAGGACACACAGGGTGGGTGTCACGATCGCACAGGGCTGGCCTCCAGGGAGCCAAGGCAGGGAGGCTGGACACACGCCCCAGCCCAGGGCATCGAAGGCACCGAAGCCGAAACACAAAGAGTGACATAAACCAGTAAGTCCCCTGCCCGCTCGTCGCTGCACCAGGAGGTGCTTTGCTGCAAACTCCGCAGGGCACCACCTGTCAGTGACAGAAGCACACCAGGACCGATGGCCAAGTCCGTCCCTTCATGCAGCCGGGTCACTGTGCACCTTCTTCAGTTCACGCACGGACAGCAAAGCTGGTAGCTGGGTGGTCACCTGGTCTCCCAGGGACACCTCCGACAAGGTTTTGTATAAAATTGGACATCGCAGGAGGGGGCTGGCCGCGAGGGGTCACATCACAGCAAGGACGTGAGAGTCACGACACTAAAACGGAGGCTCCAAGGCCACAGAGCCACAGAGGTGCGGGGGCTGCAGGGCGGTGCTGCCAGCGGCCCTGCTCCAGAGGCGGCTCCACAGCCGGGAAACTGGGCCAACCCCAGTGACCTCAGAGAAGACGAGAGGCTGTCGGGAAAGAAGTGTCCCAGAGCAGGGGACGCTGACGGAGACACACCCCGACCCGTCACATCAGAGCTCAGACACTTGGGAACGCTGTGTGTCCTTGGCACGTCTTGGGCCTCCTGGGCGCTCAGCTGGGGATGACCACCGTCCCCCTCGTGGGGCTCCGTGGTAACTGACCGTCGTCCCTCGGTACCTGCAGGTGACTGGCTCCGTGACCTGCCAGCGCACCCGAGTGCCGACCCGAATCCCCGGGGGCTCAGTTCCTTGTGGGATGCACAGGTGTGTGAACGCCCTCCAGGACCTCCCGGCCACGCCACGTGGCTGGGGACGATGGCGAGGAAACAGTCCGGGCACGGTCAGCACAGAGGGCTTCGTTTTGTTTTGTTTTTTAGTATTTCGGGTTCTGCGTTGAATCTGTGGACGTGGAAGCCACGGAGGCACAGGTCCGACTGCACACGTATGTGACCAAGCATAAGCACACCCAGGGTCACCGAGGGTGGTGTTTCCATTGTCACCAGGGTTGGTCCTCTGCTCTCCCGGCTTCTCCTCCATTAGCACCTGGTCTCAGATTCCCTGCGAGTCCTAGGTCAGAACCACGCTCTCCCCTCCCGCTGCGAGGGTGCTGGCCCCTGTCCCCCCTTGTTCCTGCCCCACAGGCCGCCGCTCCCATGCAGGAAGGACCGGGGCCGCTTCGCCTCCTGGCCGCTGTGTCCCTCACTTTGAGTTAAGTGCTGCGGGGACCTTTCAGAGTCTGCCAGGGGACTCAGCCCTCCTGTTCCCTCTCCCGGCCCCGAATCCAGCTGAAATTGCCTCGTAGCAAATTGCATCTGTGGTCTGTTAAGAGCCGTGTCTTGCGGTGACGGGGGACTGAGATTAGTTGGCGGTGAGCCTGGTGCAGAGGGCACGGGAGGCGTCGGGCGGAGGCCAGGCGAGCTGAAGGCCGGGGGAGCCGGGGGAGGTGAGCCGGAATCTCGGTCCTTTCAGAGCCAGAGGGCGGCCGGGCCAGGCTGGGACTTCTTCCTGGTCCCTCCCAGCATCTCGTCCCCCCCCAGCAACGCAGGGCACAGTGGCCAAGGTGCTGGATCTGCCACCCTTTGTGGTGGGGCTCCACGCTAGTGACGTCACCCCATGCCTGGGCTGGCAGCAGTGACAGGTCCTGGGCCCTGCCTGAGGAGAGCCTCTCCCCCATCCTGGGCCATCTGGGTAGAGCTGTGGACAGGGCTGTTTTAGGGACACTGGTGACTTGGTTCATGGTCATCCCACGCCGTCTCCACCCACACCTAGCATTAAGTGCAACTGATAAACCAGGAGGAGCTGGGGCAATCGGGCCGGCTCACTGCGTCCTGCTGGACGCGGCTGACAGGTCACTGCAGTCACTGGACCTGGCCACGTCCCTGTGTGTGGGGACCCACACACACTCCTGAACTGGCTCCCTGCGCCGCGGACCCGACTGTCCCTGTGCACTACCAGATGACCCTTCTTTCCCTAGCAGCCAGTCCTCTCGGAGACTCTCCTACTCGCCCCCTTATCTCTACGTGGATGTTGGGCCCCGGGGACAGGGCCCTTGCCTGGGCACTGTGGCCCTACCGGGACCTGTCAGGAGAGGGGACGCCAAAAGGCCTGGACGAGGGCCAGGCCTCGCGGCCCTCGCCAGCACCTCAGGCTGTAGAAGGAGCCCCGAGTCCACCCGAGGGCCTTTCTGCGGGGGAGCGTGCTGGGGTGGCCGAGGGGTTTTGTGGCATCTGTGGCCAAATCTAGGAAGGGGCTGCGGCAGGGGCAGTTTGGGGTGTGGGACGGCGAAGAGGTCAGACGTGCTCACCCTGAGAAGCCGGTCAGCCGTCCAGGGGACCTGGGTGGGCAGCTGGAGGCAGAGGACCAGGTTCAGGGCACGGTGGGGTGGGCAGACGTCTGGGGTGTTAAGCAGCGTGACGGCATCCAAGGCCACGGGATGGGGGTCTCTATCTGCCGCCCAGAGAGGGGTTCAGACAGCCCGTGAGGCGGGTGGGAGAGAACACTCCTGGTAAGTCCCAATGAGCATCCTGCCAACAAGGAACCCCAGCAGAACCCGAGGCTCGGCCAGCACTTCCAGATCACCTTCCAGGAACCATTTTGAAAGACCCTTTACACGGGGGTGACACCATGGTCACGGAGGCCATCGGACCCCATCAACCGTCAGGGTGACCGCCGCGGGGCATCATTTCCTGTGCACAGAAGCACACACATCACAGTTTGCAGAACACGGTGGCTGTGCCTTGCCGTCACGGGCTTCCTGTGCGCTCCGTGCCTTTCTGTCTGCGAGCCAGGGAGGCGCTTCTGGTAGGGAAGGAAGTGGGTGTGTCTGTCTCCTGCGTCCTGCCGTCTGGATCAGGATGTGGACACGGTGACAGCGGCTCTACCTCCATCCAACAAGTCATGGGGTGGCAGTGACGTAAGACCAGCTGGCTAACGTCACCTAGGAGGGGTTAGGAATCTTCCGGAAAGGGCCAGACTGTAACCGTTTCAGCTGCTGCGGTTGGAATGAGGTCTCTCTAGCAATTATTCAACTCTGCCACCAGAGAGAGAGAGAGCACCACAGAAAACATCTGAACTAATGGGCATTTTCATAGAATTTTGTTTGTAAGAACAGAGCTGGATCCCACGGGCTGCAGCCCACCGACCCCGACAGGTAGGGATACTGTCAATACTGGTGAGACCACCACGGCCATCAGCTTCTTGTTGGAAAGAGAAGCTTGGAATCTGGATCTTTTTGAGGTACTTATCAGAACTTTCCCCCAAATTCCAGTGAAAATTTATTAATTCCATATTAAATAGAATAGAGCTAGTCATTTTCAGATTTTAAACAGCACTTTGTAGCTGGGCGCAGTGGCACACACCTGTGATGCCAGTCACTTGGGAGGCCCGAGGATGTGGCTCAGTGGTAACACGCTGCTGGTCCAATTCTCAGTACCAAACCAAACCAACGCAAAACAACAACAAAAAAAACCCTCGTTAAGTCAGAACATCCTTGGGACAGAAGTGGGGACTCGCTGTCAGCTGCCATTTTGCAAGATCCAAACTTGGTCCCGCAGGGGACATATTGGCTGAGCTGGTCCCCGACAAGTGGTCCCTCTCGTGCCACTAGTAGAAGGAGCCTGAACTGGGCGATTTTCACCACCTGCCACTGGGTTTCTTGGGGGCTCCTCGTTCGGGCAGCAGAGAAGAAACACCCCCATGACCCTGGGGGAGCCGGGTCCCCTGAGCAACAGTGGTGAACGGGAAGAGGCTCTTCTGCAAACCCAGAGCCCCACAGACACCAGACGCGCAACACCGCGGGCGGAGTCCTGGTGATTTGGGGCAGACAAATTGACAGAGGAGTCAGGGCTGGAGAGGAATGAGTTAAACACAGCTTGGGCCCCAGGGCGCAGGGCCAGGGCCCAGGGAGAGTGGGGAAGGTGGAGAGCAGGGACCTTGGGGAGCGGGACGTGGGAAGCGGGGACATGGGGAGCGGGGACCGTGGGGAGCAGGACCGATCCTTTTCACTTGGGGCCTTGCAAGGTCACAGCATGGCTTCTCTCCTGTTTTTGAAAAGACACCAAATGAAAATTGCCCTGATATATCAATGTGGTTCTGATGCCAGTGACAGGATCCTGCTGCACTGAGAAGTGAAACTCGAAGGGGAGTGGGGGGACGGCGGACCTGGCTGCCAGGAGGCCCGGGCTGCAGGACAGGCTGCGGCTGCAGGACAGGCTGCGGCTGCAGAGGCGCCTCCTCCCGGGCTGGCTGGGTTTCTGCAGTGGACGGTGGCCCAGCACCCTTCTGCTGTCCAGGGAATCATGTCCTCTTTCTCAGCCTCACCTGCTCTGCAGGCTGACTCCGGCTTCCCCTCCCCGCCCGCCTGGCACAAGATCCAACCTTTGTGATCAGGTTATGGAGAAATGTGACCAGCCCTGGGCCAATGACAGCCTCTGGGGACTTTTGTTGGAGTCATTGGGAGGAGGCCTCTCTTTCAGCGAGGGTCACCCAGGAGATGCCACCTGTGCAGGCCATCCTGCCACCAGGGACGGACCCTTCCTGAGAAGAAGGCCAATTCTAAGGAAAGAGATCCATGAGGCAGAAAGGGGTTCCTGGCGGTGTTCAGCACGGGACCTGCAGTTTGCCTGAATCAATCACATTTCTTGACCTGGGACAAGTGACACAGAAATCTAGATTTCATTCCGTCCCCATTTTCTGCTGATTTCCAGCCTAAGAGTCAGCCACTCATTCCACTCTTTACTGAGCACTCAGTACCCACCAGGCACCGTTCACAGATGAGCAGCAAACAAAAATGGTGCGAAATAAGTTCACAAATATGTAGGATGGTTTTGAGAAGATAAGTCCTAAGAAGGGGGACAGGTGTCTTGGGCAGAGAACGGCAGGGGTGGGTGCTAACTGAAGCAGGCAGGCCAGGCCAGAGGAGCAGATGGGTCAGGGAAGTTCTCCACGGAAGGTGAATGAGGACAAGGAAAAAGCTGTAAGAACAGTGTTTAAACAGTGGCAAAGTGCAAAGGCCCTGTGGCAGGAATGACCTTGAAATGTTAGAGAAACAGCTAAGAGGCCAGAGTGTCGTCAGAAAGACAGAGGCAAGATGTGGACGGAGGTGAGCAGGCTAGGCACAGAGGTGAGCTTATTTGATGAGCAGAGGGTTTTAAACAGAGAGCGACTGAGTTAGAAATCCATTTTTTGAAGCACTGCCTGGCTTCTAGGTGGAGAGGAAGGATGGTTAACTGCTGGGGAGAGGCAGGGACCAGCAGATAACCAGGGCAAGGGCTTGTCCGGTCCCTTAACAAGCTGTTTCCTGCCTGCCTATTCCTGGAGAGGCTGCTTGTAGAGGGCAAAGCTGGGCTGCAGGGGACCACGTGGCCCAGGCCAACCGGTAGCAGCAAGCCCCGGCACAGCGGTCAGTCAAGGTGCCATGGAGGGTGGGGTGCACGGGCCTCTAATTAAATGCTGGCCTTAGCTCTCCACCACTCCCTGTGAGGGTCACGCAGCTCCAGCAAATGAGGGCAGGGCCCAGACATTCATTTCCTGTGAACTCAATTAGCTGGGCAGGGAGGGCTCCCCAGCTCGGCCACAGGTTTATGCTGGCCTTGCTGTGTCTTAACATCTCCTTTGTCCCCTTTGATGTGCGGCTTTGTCCAGAAGGACAGGATGCAGGAGGTGGGGGAACACAGGAGCCCTCCAGAACAAGGCCTGAGGCGCTGTCAATCAGAGGGTGTGTAATTACCGCTCTGGAGGAATCTGACACTAACTTGATCCTTCCAGAGCCTTCTCAACCTGTCCCACATCTGTGACAAGCATTTTATAAGGCTCCCTCGTTTCCCTGAAAGGAAATTTATAGGTGACAAAAGCGACCTGTGCGCATCACTTTCAAACGATCGACATAAGGCTCTGACCACAATCCACAAGAAAAATAAAGGGAAAGCAATTTTTAATAAAGGGAGATTTCAACATGAAATTTCTGGAGCACATCCATCAAGGAGACGCTGCAGCAGCCAGATGCCTGCACCTTGACACGGTTCCCTGGGAGGGTGACAGCTACAAATGCGGTGGGCGGGTGGCATTTGCAATTCAGATGCTTTGGGTGCCACTGCCATTAGGGATGGGATTTTCAGAAATAAAGACTCTTGGAAAGTTCCGCATTCACTTATAATATTCCCTCCATTTTCTTACCACATAACAATTCCTGGGAAATCCAGGATATATTAAAACCACGAAAACTCTCAGTATTTGTATACAAAATAGACTCAGGTAACAGTAAACAAAAACCCCACTTGATGAATAATCTGGGAGGAAATTCAGAAGCCATGTGGGATGCTGGGCAATGTGGGGACAAATGGGCTCTCTGTGCCAAGCAGGCATCCAAGTCCTTGGTCCCTGCCCTGGGGACACCCCCACCCCCACACCCCCCTGGCCTTGTCGCCGCCTTCACTGATGCCAACCCCTAGGGGGCGCTGTGCCGCCTGAGAACCTGCAGGTGAGCGCCTTCGGTGATTTAATCCATCCCCAGGTGCCTGCCGCAGCCTGCCCGGCGCTTTCAGCTATTAGTTTTCAAAAAGCAGAGTTAATCCTCCACCTATGAAATCTAGCCCCCCTGCCCTGTTGGCATCTGAGCTGGGCACAGACAAGGCAGAGCCCAGCCCTTCCTGGCGGGCCGGGCGTTTCCCGCCTGGGCTGCTCCTCCCTCCCTGCCTTGATGCATCCCTGGGCTGCTCCTGCCTCCCTGCACCTCACCACACCTCCCTGCATCCCTGGTGATGGATTAGAGAAGGTCTGCTGTGTGCGCTGGATGACACGGGGCGGCCCGATGGGGTCCCCAGGTGCTACCCCTGCCCCCAGTCGCAGGATGGCTTGGGAAGGCGAGGGAGGGCAGATCAGGGCCGGTGAAGGGGAACAGATCTGCCGGCGGGCGTGTGAGTCAGGCTTGGCACACAGCCTGGAGCGCAGTGAGGGCCGCAGAAGCATCTTTATCATGTTGATGTCGTTATATTCTCAGAGACGTAGGAGGGCACATCCCAGCCAAAAGAGATTCTGCTCGAATTAGGCTCTTCGGCTCTCCCACAGACCTTTCTACAGTGACAGAAGCTCCTGTCTGCACCATCTAGCATGGTCCCCACGTCTACTGAACACTTGAACGTGCCTTCTGCGCCTGGGAAATTGAAATTTTAATTTGATTTCATTTTAATTAAAGTTAAGTAGCTCCCTGTGGCCAGCAGTCGAGCTGGGTCGCGGGGCTCTAGTGCAACTCTTTGATTCCCCGGGAGCCACAGTGGAAGGTCATGTGCCCTCTGGAGGCCTGGCAGAAGGGTCGGTCGGTGTGTCCACCCACCACGGTGGTCCTGCCCTTCACTTTGGCCTCCACAGCCATTCTAGTGCCCAGAGAAGCAGGGTCCTGAGGAGACCAACAGTGGGAAGGGAACAGAGTGTGTGGAGCTGGCAGCTGGGTGGCCACACCGAGGACTGAAACTGGGCCTTGACCCAGCCCTGAGCAGCTGCTGGCCTGCAGGGTCAGCTCTAGCTCAACACCAAGGCTCCGAGGCCTCAATGAAGGTTGGCGTGGGTCAGAACCAGCTGCGCTGGCCCGAACTGCACCCCCCACCAAATACATGAACAAGTCCTCAGCCCAGGGACCTGCAGAGTGACCTATTTGAACCATGGCCTTTGTAACCATGCAGGATTAGGGTGGGCACTAAGGCAGTGGCCGGGGTCCCTATGAGAAAACGAAAATTCAGACACACACTGAAATGGCCACATGAAGAGGAGGAGACAGGGAGAGGAGAGGGCCATGGGAAGTGGAGGCAAGGTCTGCAGTGAAGCAGCCACAAGCCAAGGACACCTGGGCCACCAGGGGCTGGAGGAGTCAGGATCAGATTCTCCCCAGAGCCAGCGAGGCCTGCGGACACTCGACTCTGCCCTCTGGCTTCCAAAGCTGTCGGAGAAGGAATGACTTTTGCTTTGAGACTTCAGTTGGTGGCACTTTGTTTCTGCAGCCTCAGGAAAGCCACAGTGGACAAGAAGGCATTGGCTGGACTCAGACAGAACCTCGCCCCAGCCTCACAGCCCGGTTTGGAAGGCGGAGGCTCACGGCCGCTTCCCTTTCCCAGAGGCCACTTCCTCTTCCTCCCACCAGGTTTGTGGGCACCACTGGTCACATGACCCTTACTGCATGTGGCAACACGGGGGTACAGAGGACACTGAGGCCCAGACAGGGTGGGTCTCATCCAAGCTTGCAAGGCAGCCCCAGGCTGAGCTGAGTTCTCTGGACTCCTGCTGCTGCCTCACTTGCTTAGAGACCTGGGGGTCTGAGGAGGGCACGGTCCCCAGAGTTTCAAGACGCTTAGGAGGAAGATGTGTGTAGGAAACATGGCCAACCTGGGTCTCCTGAAGATGCCCGGGCCAGCCTGGGCCCTGCGAGGGCTGTGGGACCCCAGCTGAGACCAGATGGCCACGGGGTAGGGGGAGGCTGGGGTCCTGGGAGGACCCCGCTGCCGGAGGAGCATGGGCTCCTTGGGCAGATGGGGAGCTCTGCCCTCACATCAATGGGCTGGAGGGGAGGCAGTGGCGGACGGGGCAGCTGAACAGAAGGAAGAAGAGAGCCGTGTGTGCGGGGTGGGCACTGTGTGCACTTGAGGGGAAGGAAGTGTGCAGGGCACAAAGGCCGAGAGGAGCCAAGCAAAGAGAAGGCCGTCATTGTGAGCACAGAGGCAGCTGCACCGGGCGCCCAGGGACGGTTCAGTCCTCTCTTCTGTGTGTGTGCAGAAGGGCCGAAGAGAAAGGAGGAAGGCTGGGGGGGGGGGAGTGGGGGTGGAGAGAAACCGAGAGGAGAAAGGAGCACAGGACAGACGGGGCAGGGGCTGTCGGCCCCACCAGGAGCATGCGCACACCTCCACCCACCCTACCAAGGCTTACTGAGCACCTACTACAGACCAGCACTCTCCTGGGCACAGGAGCACAGGCAGAAACGGACAGTCTCTCCTTCCAGGAGCCAGAATTTTAAAATCAAAACAGTCAAAAAGATGAATAGGTAGAATATAAAATCAGTTCTGGGAAGAGCCCGGGGGAACCGGGTAGGGAGCACGGGAAGTGTCAGACGTCATTTATCATGGGAGAACGGACAATAAACAAATCCACAAATGTGTTCAGGTGGGGTCAAGGGCTCTGAAGGGAAAGAAAGCAAATAGGAGACACAGGGGGTGGGAGGTACAGAGGTGGTGTGAGGACAGTATCACAGAAACAGCAGAGGAAGACACCTGAGCTCTCACACCCTGAAGCCAGCACAGCAAACGAGTCACACGCGCCTGCCTTCAGGTGCAGTAGATGCCCGGTGCCCTGTGTGTGTGTGTGTGTGTGTGTGTGTGTGTGTGTGTGTGTGTGTGTAGGGGGTGACTGGTGCACCAGCTTCACCAATGTCCCAACATCCTGCAGGGGCAGGTGTCAGGGTGCAGTGAGGTGGCCACCATGGCTGCTGGCCAAGTCCAGGTCCTCGGCTGACCTCCCCCCACTCCAGCTCTGTGGGAGGAGAAGAGTGAAAATAATTGGGTGCTCAGGGCCAAATCTGAAAACAGGCTCCAACTGGCAAAGCCCAGGCTTGTAATGAGGGATGAGCTCCCCTCGCTCCCCAGGAACATTCTAGAACACATGGGGGAGGGGTCGAGGTCAGCACTGGCCACAGAAGCGGGGACGGGAAACCACCTGGGAGCTGCCGGCTCAGATGGTAATGCGGCGCCCCCCGGAGGGGTAACTGGGTTCTCTGGCCTATTTGCCAGAAAGTACCAGAAAATGAGCTTTTCCTCCAGCCTGAGACTGGCAGCCCAGCAGGCCCGTCCTCCTCATCCTTCCCTCCGCTCAGGGATCCCGGGCCCGGGGCGAACCGGCTCTACGGGCTGAGCCGGGACAGGCAGCTCAGCTAATGCGCTCACCCAGGCGCTCTCCACGGTGATTGGCTCAGAGGCTGGCACGTGACTGGAGCTGGTCCAATCAGAATCTCACGACTTCTGCAATCTGGGGAAAGCCTCGTCTTGCTCCTGCAGGATATGATGGAAGGGGCCCCGGGCGGGAGCCAGCCACTGTCTCCAGACCTAGGCTCCTCCTGGACACACCGGCCAAGAGCTTTGCAAGGAAGGCCTTGGGCCTTACTATGAAGTCACGACACTTCTTTTTCCCTTTTTCTGCAATGCAGGGATTGCACAGAGGGCCTCAGGCATGCTGTGCACGTGCTCTACCACCAAGTAACATCCCCAGCCCACATCACCACGCACTGAACCACGGGTCCAGATTCTGCCTGAAGCACCTAAGTCTCTTTAGTTGAGGGAGGTAAAAAAAAAGAAAAGAAAAATTCCATAGCTTGTCCAAACAGTCGCAGTTGAGGTTTCTGTCTCTTGATCTGAAGCGATTTACTGGTCGCTAGAGGTGGGGCACGTTGCCACGTTTCGTTCCCCATGTGCAATTATTGTGACATTTACTAAACACGGCCGAGGCAGTCTGTGTGATGCTGGGGTACTTGTGTGAATCGTCATTGTCATCACGACACTTCTCAAGTGCTTACCACATGCCAGTCACTGTCTTAAGAATTCACAAAACCCTCTGAGCCAAGTAACATCATCTGTGATTGAGGTAACCGAGACGTGGAAGCTAAATAACGCATCCAAGTTTGTAGAGCCTGAAGTGGCAGAGTTCAGACCTGAACGGGAGCCAAATACCTGCTCTCAACCACTCTGTAAAGAACAGGGAGGTATCCACACCCTGAGAATCCTGCAGGACCTACCCATGAGTACAGTCAGGGCAGCAGGTGGTCACCTGCTGAAATGTGATGAGGGGTGACTACATACGTTCTGTAAAACTGGAGCATGTCATTTATCCTTCCAAGATTCAAGTCACTGAAGTTACAGGAAGCCACATCTAGAAAGATCCATTAACAAATTGATATTTATCCTGCTTAAACTTAGCATCCCTCACTTCATCCTGTGTCAATCTCTACTGCAAACACGGGAAACATGAAGCAAGATGATTGCAAGATGAAATTGCTCATCTTTTAAAAGATGCAGGGTTTTGTGAAATTAATTAAAGTGATGCCGGAGGACAGCTTGAAACACAGGTAAATCCACTGACAAATAATAATCTGGCCTGGGAGATAAGTGAAGAGGAGACTATTGAGAGGGGTGATGAGGTAATAAGCTCTCCACTGGGGAAAATCCAAATGTCAAAGGATTAAGAGAAGCCCCAGGAAACACGGATAAGACCCTCAAATACTCTGGCAAAGGTGACCTTCTTTGAATCCACTGTGAAAACGGAAGATGGAGGAAAGGATGTCACTGTGCTACCATTTAAATTTGTTGGACTAATTACACTCCTCCCAATAGACACTTCACCAACTCATTTCCTTAAACAACCATCCCAGGGTGTGGTGGTGCACACCCACAATCTCAGCAACTAGGGAGGCTGAGGCAGGAGGATCATAAGTTTGAGACCAGCTACAGCAACTTATCAAGGTCCTAAGGAACTTAGCGCCCTTTCCCAAAATAAAAAAAATAAGGCTGGGCACCATGGTGCACGCCTGTAATCCCAGTAGCTTGGGAGGCTGAGGCAGGAGGATTGGGTGTTCAAAGCCAGCCTCAGCAATGGCGAGGCACTAAGAAATTCAGTGAGACCCCATCTCTAGATAAAACACAAAAAAGGGCTGGGGATGTGGCTCAGTGGTCAAGAGCCCCTGAGTTCAATCCCCAGTACAACCCCCCCCCAAAAAAAATCCCATTAGTTTAATTAGAGCCCAGCCTCTGTATTATAAGATATAACAAAGTTATTTTCAAAGTCTTGTTGTTTCATTTCTTAAAATAAAACACCTAGGGGCTGGAGTTGTAGCTCAGTGATAGAGCATTTGCCTCGTACGTGTGAGGCACCGGGTTCGATTCCCAGCACCACATATAAATAAGCAAATAAAATAAAGGTCCATCAACAACATGACTATGGTTCACACTTCATTTTCCCTCAGTATCCATTTTATTTTTCTCTCAAAGTAAACGAAGTTTCACCCAGAATGAGGACTGTGTTTCCCAGATGCCTTTGCAGCCACATGTGCCCATGTGACTGGCTCTCACCAATGGGAAGGAAGGAATCTGAGTCTTGGACCTATAGACCAAGCTGGGTCCCCCAGAGCAGCAAGGATTCTACATTGAGATATCATCTTAAATCCCACTCAATCAATCCCTAGGCACCCGCAGAGATGTACAGTTTAATATGGATCAAGACCCTGCAGGGACAATTGACCTTCTGTCCTTGGGGATTAAAATCTGAATGTGTACCATGAATCACATTGAAGGGATTCTGAATTCGTTACAATTTGTTCTTGTCATTTTCTCAATCAACAGTGTAACTTAGTATCATGCAGTTAAAATGTTTCTACCTTAAACAGCAACATAAAACTCAAATCTGAACTCCCTAGTGCCAGGGTGAAGAGGAAAAAATATACAGGAAGCCCTTGCTTATTAGTAATCAGGAGCACATCCGTTCAAAGTGAACAGGGGTTTTCCGGGTTCTGAGTTCTAACTCTGTACACGGGGACATTCTAAATAAAATGAATACTTTGTAACACTGCCATTGAAAATTCCCGTTGTTCTATGTGGGTGGCTATTATTCATATTTGACATGTTCCTGTCTTCACTGAGGATATAATAATTAGGTAGAGCTGGGTAGCCAGGTGCAGGGGCGCACACCTGTAATCCCAGACACTTGGGAGGCTGAGGCAGAGGATCACAAGTTCAAGACGAGGCTCAGCAACTTAGTGAGATACCCTGTTTCAAAATAAAAAAATAAAAAGGGCCAGGGGGGAGGCTCAGTGGTAGAGCGCCCTGGGTCCCATTCCCAGGACCACACAGGTACCCACAAAGTACAGCTGGGCCCAGTCAGTCCTCTGGGAGGCAGATTCTTGGTGATTCGTGTAAGTTCAAGGATGGAGTTTGCAGCCTCAGCTTTAAGGCATGTTTAGGGTCACCTGGGTGATTTTGACCCCCAGCCTTTAGCTCCCCCTGGCATCAGCCCCCAAATGCCAGGAGAAAAGCGAGCTTCCTTTCCGTGGGTCAGATCCCGCGCCTGCACCACTGGCTTTCCACGCCCCTGGTCTCCACCCTGATCGCGCACAAGCACCTCACGGTGTAGCTCTGGACAAATCCCTCTCTGGGCTGCGGCTGTCCTGGTCCGCACGTGAGGGGCTCAGAGAACACTTTCAGGGTCTTTACTGTTCTTTTGGCATCCACAAAGCTAACGGTCTCACCCGCCTTGTGCAGCCAGGGGTCATGAAAGGGGGCCGTGGGCCGCACCTGTCCCCGTTTTCCTTGGCTCACGGTATGCATTCTTAAAACACTGAGTTTTGCCAACATTTTTTTTTTAATCAGGAGATTTTTGCTAAAAATTCAATGTAAAAATATTTGCAGTTCAGTGACTCTGCACAGAAATAGCTATAATTTGTGGACCTGAGTGGCAGATGCCTCCTTTCCTAAGGGCCTGAGGCCTTGCGGTGGCCCACCTACCTGCCTCCACCAGCAAGGCCAGGCCCCTCATTATCTGAAGGGGTAGCCCAGGTGACCTTGGCCATGCACAGCCTTCTGCAGAGACCCAGAAACCAAAGGGGTTCTGCTCACACACTGGCACCCATGATGCACGGCCGGAGGAGGGAGCGGGCCTTCTTGGTTCTGCAGCTGCCCCATTTTCTAGGTGATTCTGGTGGCGGGCTGAGCGTGCAGGAAACGACCCCGGCTTCCTGGCTGCTCCGCTGCCGCCAGCCCACACTGTGGATCAGAAGACGCTGCCCCACCTCAGGCTGTCCTTCCCTCCCTTCCCTCCCACCCAAACCAACCTCTAGCCACTTGGATGCAGCTCTCCCGGGTTGCAACACTTGGGCCACCACATCTGGTTTCACAGCTGCCTTGGCCCTTGGCCCATGGTGGGGTGTATTTATTTATTTTTTTAAAGCGAGTAAAATTAATAGAGTTTGGAGGATTTTGCAAGGGGGCTGGAGCGAGCGGCTGTGCTTAAGAACACCCCTATCTCGGCAGCCGCCCAGCAGAGGCGCCTCTGGAACTCACAGTCCCTCCAGCAAGATCAACAGGATCCTGGTGGTGGCCCGGGGCACTCTGCCCTGCTGAAAGGGGGGCCCTCCCTGGGGAGCGGTGGATGAAAGGCCCAGCACCAGGGGAACCTGAGCCATCCGGGTCGCCCCCATACAGAGCCCCAGATCCTACATCTCTTCAAATCTCCCCGTGTCAAGCTGTTCCCCCACCCGATGGCTTTAAAAAGTTACCAGAAAACAAACTCGTGCCTGGGACTCTGTGGTCTCCCTGGAATACAATATTTTAAACGGATGTTCTTCCCGGCCCCAGGGCCTTGTGCATGCGAGGTGACCACTCCACCAACTGAGCTCTGTCTGCAGCCGGGTTTTTTTTGGTTTTTTTTTTAAGAACTCAACTTTTTGAAAAGGTCCCTTTATCCCTACTCTGACAGGCCTGCACGTTTCTGATTTCCACACACAGAAATAAACGCTCCACTTTGAAATGGAAGGAAAGCGGTCGGGTGTGCGACCCGGGACGACCCGCGCTCACCTGTCCGGTAGCCCGTGCTGTTGAGGTACACGGCGAAGGTGCGGCCCTCGTGCTGCGCCTGCCAGGAGGGCGAGGAGCAGTTCTCGTTGTTGGTGTAGGTGTTGTGGTTGTGCACGTACTTGCCCGTGAGGATGGAGGAGCGCGACGGGCAGCACATGGGCGTCGTCACGAAGGCGTTGACGAAGTGCGCGCCGCCCTGCTCCATGAGGCGCCGGGTCTTGTTCATCACCTGCATGGAGCCTGCAGAGGGCACAGAGAGACCGCTGGGGGGACGGCCACCCCGCCCCATGCTCCAAGGGCACCACAGGGAATCCACAGGGGCAGGAGGATGGTGCGGCCCAGTGGGGAGATACCCTGGGTGCAGCTGGGCGCACCTGTGATCCCAGCTACTCTGGAGGCTGAGGCAGGAGGACCCCAGGGGCCCTGCCAGCGTGGGCAGCTTAGCAAGACCCGGCCTCAGAATAAAAAGCTGGGGGGGTGTCGCTCAGTGGTGGAGCTTGCTCACCTGTGCAAGGCCCAGGGTTCACCCCCAGGACTGCAAATGAACAAGCAAACCAAAGTCTCTGTCCCCAGACCTACGTCGGCTAAGTGGAAACCCGTTTTAAAAGATCTCAGAATCGCAATGTGTTACATAGGAGCTTTTCTTTTTGGTGGCTGTTTTTCAGGGCATTGGTATATACTGACTATTTTTTTGAAAGCAACCACCATGTAAACAGGGGAAAGATGGTATTTTGCTTGGCTTGGAATTTCCCCAAGAATTGTTCACACTTATTGAAATCCGGTCCTGCCAACCCTTGGCCAAACTCCCTGAGTGTGTCTCCGCCAAAATGCTCAGCAGTAGTGGCGCTGACTCCTCCCTGGTCCACTTGGAACTCACCCTCCTTCTCTGCCCAGATCTAACCCATCTGTCCGGCTGCACCTCCTCTGGAGCCGCAGCCTTCTGTCCTCTGAGCGCTCATCCGGAGCACGCATACCCCAGGCAGTGGATGCCCGTGCCTACTCCCGTTTCTCTACTCCCGTTTCTCTACTCCCGTTTCTCCACGAGGCTGGGAGCAGAGCTAGGCACTTAGGAAGGAGGGGATGAACGTGGGCAAAAGCCATTGCTCTGCCCATGGCTGGGTCCCCAGCACAGCCACCGTCGGGGGACACAGCAGGTGCTCAACAGCTGCATGATGAGGGGACGCTATGGCTACACCCACGGAGCAGACCTGGAGGGAACAGTCCGCACAAATCCCTTTTCTCCTCCTACTGCCACCCCTGGGCTTCCCCCTTTCCTTGAAGCTCTTAGGTCTATGGTGGGTTGAACGGTGACCCCCGAAAGGACCAGGTCAAACCTAAGTCCTGGAATCTGTGTGATCGCATTTGGAAAAAGTCCCAGGCCTGGAGGTGAGCTGATCTGGCTCCCCCAGGGGGGTGCCAAGTCCAACCCAGGTGTCCACGTAGGAGACAGAAGTCAAAGTCACAGACAGGGCAGGCTCTGACGGGGGAGGGGCGGCCTAAAGCACGGAGCTGGGAGGACCCCCCATCCCCCATCCCCCCCCCCAGCCTGGAGGCGCGGCCCGTTTTGGACTTGGGGCCCTGGGGGCTGGGGACAGTGAATGTCTGCTGCTCTAAGTGCCGGCCATTCCTTAGGACAGCATTGGAGCCTAGGGCCCTAGAGAGAGCTGAACCCAGCACCTCCTTAGAGATGGGACAACAGGTGTGAGGCCTCCCTCAGGGCTGGAGTGGGAGGAGATTTAGGCCTCTTTGCCCTGTCTCTCTGCCAGATGGGGAAGGATCAGAGCCAGGCCTCCCCCAGGCCAACAGATAATATCGCTGCTCCCCAGAGCTCGGCCTGCCAACCCTCCGGTGGTTTGCCACTGCACCCAGATGGCCCAGATCCCCTCCTGGGGCCTGGAAGACCCCTGGTGACCCCACCTGCCTTCCTCTTTCTCTGGCCCCCTCTTGTTCACCTTGCTTTGCCTGCATTGGCCACCTGGACATTTCTTAAGTGCTGCAGGCTCCATCCTGCCCCAGGATCTTTGCACTGGCCGTCACCTCTGTCCAGGGTTCTCTTTCCAAGACTCGGCTTCAGTTGGCCAAGCCCATCATTCAGGTCTCAAACTGTTGGTGCCCTCCAGCTCTGACTGCTCTAGGTGTGGAGCCTCCGGCTGCAGGGGCTGGAGGAGGGGGCTTGCAGAGGGCCACCTGAGCCCCTGGTGCTACTCTGCAGCCTGTGTGGGGCTGAGGCTGGCGAGGCCCAGGGCTCTGCGTACCCCAGCAGGGAGGCTTATTTGCTTGTGCTGAGCAGCACCAGCGGGTGACAGGAGCCTGGGGAAGCCACTCCCCCTGCCCCTGGGGTGACTCCTAGTGGCCCTCAGGCACAGCTGGGCCCCTCGGGATCCCTGGGAGGACCTGTGGCCCCGAGACAGACCTTTCCTTACAGTCAAGTACCCTGCTTTCCCAGATTAACCTGTTCACCTTGTTTGTTGCCTGGAAAGGGCTGGAACGTCAGAGCCAGGGTCGTGGGCGGTTCCACGGCTCTGGCCCCCAGCTGGAGGTGCTGGGAGCTCAGTGGCTACTCAGTGACTATTCCTTGGGTGCACGGATTTTGTGCGCCTGGTTCACGAGCTCAGGGAAAAGGATGGAGCCGCTGGCAGCGGGCGCTCAGCCTCTCACCCCCCGGAGACCACACGGGGACAGAAGATGGTCCCACCACCCACCAGACCCTCCTGCGGAGACGCTGGCGAGGCCCCACTGAAGGGCCCAGGGAGGTGGCACTGGGTGCTGCCCTGGTGGGGCCCCACGCGGTGGGCCTGCTGCTTATTTTAGTGGACCCGGAACCCTGGTCCACTGGCTTCCGTCCCCTTCGTGCCTGGCAGGCTGTGCCCCCTCCCACACTCCCCCTGCCCGAGCCAGCCCTGCGGAAAGAGGGGCCTGTCACCGGGATGAAGGCACATTCAGCAGTGCCCGAGGGACCCTGGTATCTGCACCTGAGAAGCGCCCCGTGCTGGGCCTCGCCCAGGAACGTCATCTGCTTTACTCAAAGTCCCTCAGCCACCAGGCCCTCCGAGGCCACATCTGCCACACACAAACCTGATCTGATCCCCATGCGGATGGCCAGCGGGTGGCAGGGAGAGACCTGGGGGACGTGGCCACAGAGCTCAAAAGGCCAGCTCTTCATGTTTCACCGAGGCCGGGCCGCCAGCCCCAACGGACTCTCCAACACAAACCCGGGGACCCGGCTTCTTTCCATGACTGAGCCGTCCCACGCGCTGGGCCAGGGGTGAGGTCACCCTGACACCTCTCTCTGTGACGGATGGCCTGGGGCCCCTCCCCCACCCACGGGACTTAAATCCAGCCCCAGACCACACACTGCCCCAAGCCAGTCTCGGGGACGCTCAATGCCAACCGACCCCTGACAGCCTGGGGGGCTCCCCATGAACCAGCTACGCCCTTATTCGTTATTTTTCTTTAAAGTGATGTAAAAAAACCCCTTCGATTCCAAGTAGCCGTGAGACCATGGGTGTAACGTGCAAGTTCCACCTGTTGACGCAGGGCACAGTACGCTGGCGGGTGGTGACAGCGGTGCTGCTGGCCTGCCCACAGGCCTGAGTCCTGCAGGGCGGACGGCCCAGGAAAGCTGAGGCAGCTGCCTCTGAGTTTAAGTCCCGTCTCTCGCAGCCTTGGGCCCCAGGGCTCACAGGGGCTGCGCAGGCACCGGCCTCAGGGCTGCAGCCCTTTTCTAAAGGCCTGGGTCAGAGCAGGTGCCGGGCCCTTCAAGGTTCCCAGCACCCCCGTCTGCCACCGCTGGGTGGAGGGGCTCATGTCCGCCTCCCACTCTGAGGCCTGGAGCGCTGGGAGCCGTGTGAGCGCTCCCCGCGAGACAGACCCCGGTGGCCCAGACCCTTCCCTGTCAGCAGGAGGCAGCTCCGTGCTGGGTGAGCAGCTACACTTCCATTTTCTTTCACGTGCTGCCAAAGTCGCTTCCAGAATCCAAGAGATTCCCCAAGTGTTCCTGGACTGAAAACCAAAAAGTCCTGCAGGAATGAGCTCCGCGAGGCACGGGCGGTGGGCCTCCTCCTCAGCTCACCTGTGGCCACAGGCTCTGCTTCCTGAGTCGAGTGGCGGCAGGAACGTCGGGAGGTGGCTGCAAGTCACTGCAAGTCACAAGGAGGGCCGCTCTGCAGGGCGCGACACAGGGGCTGCCCAACCCCACACCTTTCTTTCTAAAGCCTGTTTCCCCCTGAGGCTGGCCAGGGCCTCCGACCCGTGAAGGCCAGACCACAGGGCTGCACACGGTGGTTCCTTGTCCCCACACCAAGATGGTCCCCTGTGGTGACAGGCTGCTCCTCACAGGCCCCTGCCACCTCAGCGCCTCCCGCGGCTCCCCAGCTCTGTGGGGGGGGAGGCTCCCCAGCTCTGTGAGGGGGTCCACCCTCGCAGTCTCCAGTCCACACCCTGAAATGACTGTTGGTCCTCTCTCCCGCACGGCACACCCGCCAGCACGTCTCGTCCGCTGGGCCTGTGGGACGGCGGTGTCCGTCTTCCTCTCTGTGGTCTGACCGTATGTGCCTGGACCTGGCCAGCAGACTCCCTGCTGGGTTCACCTTGCACCTGGACCTTGGCAGCAGCCTCCTTAATGGACGCCCTTCTTATCCATTCTTCATGGAGTAGCCAGAGGGTCAGAGTAGTCAGGCTACGTCCTTCTCTGCTAATGTGCAGAGAACCGGTGCCTTCCATCTCACCCAGAACGCCCAAGTCCTCCCCTTGGTTCAAGGCTCATGCCCTGCATGATGGACCCGAACACTGCCCCTTCATCCCCCAACCTTCTCCTCCTGTCCCCCAGCGGCTCACACTCCACCTGGCCTCTCTGCAGCTCTGCTAACCTGTGGGAAAGTTCCTGCCCCGGGGCCTTTGCACATCCTGTTCCCTCTGCCTGGAACCTCTTCCCAGGGATCCCTTTGGTGGTGTTCGTACCTTCTCTGCTCGGATGTCCCTTCTCAAGGAGGCCACCCTGTATGAAGCCACATCCCTCTCCTTGGTTTATCCTCGCCACTTCGCACTGTCCCGTGGGCTCTGTATTTATGTGTCTTGTTCATTGGCTTTGCCACCAGGATGTAAACAAGCAGAGATTTTGTCACTCCTCGTGCTGCTGGGTCCCCTCTGGCACACAGTGGGCACCTGCACACCCTGATGGATGAACCAGTCTGGCCTGGGTTGAGCCCCGCTGCAGACGCCATGTGCGGGCAGGAAGGGGGTCTCCCTCCCTGATTCGACTCCACACCCGCCCCTCTCCTCTTCTGGCGCTGGCTCTGGGTTCTCCTGTGCAGAACCGCGCCTGTCCACTCCACTCCGCGTGGTTCCCGGGCTGCAGGGTGGTTCACGGTTGACCAGATGTCCCAGGAATCCAGGCCCGAGAGACTCAATCTGGGGACTTCATTGCACTTGTGGGAAAGCTCCCTTAGTACAGAGATGGCTTGCTAGAGTGCCACCCGGGTCTGCAATGGTCAGGAGTGCCCTGTGGTGGGCAGGCCTGAGAAGGAAGCCGACTTGCAGGAAAACAGAGATCCGGGAGACAGAGAGGCAAATGGCACCCAGGATAGTGCTGCTGGATCCAACGGCACCTGAAGCTCAAAGTAGACTCAGACTCTTTATTCCCATGAGTCAAATAAATGCCCTTTTTAAACTGGCTCAGCTCTGCTAAGTCCCTGACATAGGGGTTGTGACTCATGTGACTTTACATCCAATGGCATCTCCTTCCCACGGCTCCTTGGCAGCTCCTCTGACCCTCCACTCGGCTGTTCTCTGCACCCATGATGCGTGACTCTGTCCCCAGCACACGCAGCATCGGCAGAGGAAGCAGCTACAGTCGACCTGATTGACAGGTATCACTCAAGCCCGGGGACATCACGTGCCCGGCTCACATACCTGGCAGTGTGCACCGTGCCCAAGCGGCAGGCTCACCCCAGGGTGGGCTGGGAGGAGCCCATGGTATCCTGCTACGTGGTGCCACAAGAGACTCACGCTGGCAATGACTCCTAAACCTAGCAGGGTCATGGACAAGCAGCACCCGGGCTCCGGCCCAGGTGGCACCGACGGAGGACGGCTTTGGACTTGGAATGTGAGCCAGCCACCACACAGGCACAGCCTGCCTGGGCTCAGCCACCACAGGACAACAGGCGGATGGCATCTCCATTTTACACCCGGGGGAGCCAGGGCACAGAGCAGTCAAGTAACTTTCCCAAAGCCGCACAGCCAGTGGCGGAGTGGTGATGGAGCCCAGCCATCTGGCTAGACAGCCCAGCCTCGCCCGATGCTGGAGTGCTTCGAGATGTTCTGAAAAGGCAGAGAGTCCTTCAGAGGTGCTTCAAGCTTCTCTCCATGCTTCACCCGGCTTTGGGGGGCCTGATTGGAGTCTACCAGCCTCAGGGAGCCCCGAAAGGCAGTCTCTTCCTGCCTGGCCTGGACCTGGGAGCGTGAGCAGGACAGTCCACGCCTGATGTCCTTGACCTTGGGGCAGACGCACCGCAGCAGTGACGTGGCCTGAGTGGGGCCGGACGGGAAGCCCCGGTCATTGGGCTCACGGCTTCCCTCACCCGCTCCTGCCCGCAAGGGGAGCTGCCCGCCACCGCCCTGTCCTCGTGATGCAGGCGCACGGCTCCAGGGGGGAGGGGGGCAGCTTCCTGGGGGCCCTAAACACCGGCTGTGCCGTCCCCGAGGCCCTGGGTTTTGCGGCGACTCTGTGGACACGGGTCTTTCTCTGAGGTCAGAATTTCCCGCTTCCCTTCACAGTGATATTCCAGCTTCAAAAACCAAGTCCAGGTGGAGAGGATCCCGAGTGCAGGACGGATGCAGGAGGGTGGCCGCTCTGCGTAAGGACCGCGGGTCTGCCGAGCCGTGCCGCCTGGCCTGGGCCCCTGGGTTTGGTCTTGGCCGAATTAAACCAGTGAACCCGGCAAAGGCCCTGGTTCCGGGCCTCCCTGACCGGAGGCCCCCACGAAGCAACACGGTGGCTGCTGCCCTGGACTCTCCCGGGGGGGGGGGGACGGCCACCAGCCCATGGTCCCCAGGGCGACCCTGGAAACGCGGCTCTTCCCAAATGCCCTGGAACCAGAGGGTGACTTGGGTCCCTTACTAATTCATACGCCCCTGGAGCCAGCTCCCGGCACGCGACACCGCCGAGGCCCAGCTCAGGTTAAGATGCACGCCCCAAGGCCCGGGACGCCAGGCGGCCGCCCCGGCCTTCAATCAAGGACAGGGATGGGGCCCTTCTTTTCTTGCTGGCCTCTCGGCCGGACCCTAATCAGGGTGGACGGCTCTTCTCCGCCCCGGGGCTGGAAGGAAGCCTGGGCCCGTCTCTGTGGGGAAGTCGCCCGGCAGAGCTGCCGCATGGGTGAGCAGAAAATAGCAGGTGATGAATTTTTTAGGACCCCCCTCCGCGCGGCAGTTGTGCCGACTGTGAGATGATGGGCGGCTGCTGGGAACATGCATTATTGATCCCGTTCTGTCTCAGGGCTTATGAAAAGCCAGCGGCCCGGCTGCCACCTCCCCACCCCTCACCTCCCGAGAGCTCAGCCTGGTTCCAAAGCCAGGTCTGCCGTGGAGGAGGCCTGGCTTGCCCGTGGCGGGGAAGGCCGGGAGGCACAGGGCTGTGCCGTCCGTGTCGCTGGAGGGGACAGACACGCCACAGAACACGCGACCAAGGATTCAGCCTTCAGCAATGCTCACTCGCGTGTGCAGCTATCTAACCAACATGCCCCAGATCTGGAAGCGACTCACTACCCGTCCCAGGAATCTGGTGAAGCAGAGCAGGGCTTCAGACTTGTGGGTTCAAATTCTGTTGAACTGCATTCTAGCTGTGCAACCTTGGACGAGGGGCTTAACTTCTCTGTTTCTCCATGGGCAAAATGGACAGAGTGGATCTGTACCTTGAGTCAGCCATGGTTGAGTTAGTTCTCCTTCTTACCCTCCCCGTGCACCCACAGCTCCTGTCCTCAGGTTGGCTCATTCCGATGGTTTTATTAAGAGTCGCAGATGCAAGATTCAAATTGGATCCTGGCGCGAGTCGGCTTGGCTGGCTGCTCAGTCACTCACCTGTCGGCTCCCACCCCCACATGCAGACGTCGACCTCGACTCTTCTCTTTCCTCACCTCCAATCCATCCCTGCCTCTATCTCCCAAGCTCACACCGAGAGGGACCCGGTCTCACCAGCCATTGCCTCTGTCCCCTCTGGGTCCGCGGTCACCTGCCCGGTCACTGCCCGGCTTCCTGGAGAGTCTGCTCCTGCAATCCCAGGGATCTCGGGGCACACGGTGAGGTCCTCGTCCTCCGCGCTGTCCACTTCACTGAGACCGACTCGCCAGCCCTCCCCGTGTCCACCAGGCCTCGGCGGCCTGGCCAGGCAGCTCCTGCCCTCCACTCCCGCCCAGAGCCCCCCCTGTCCTGCAAGGACACTGCCCAGTCCCCAGCCCTGACATAGTGGGCTGCGCAGGACGGAGGCCGCCGAGTCTGTGCTGGGTGAGAGAAGGGACCTCCAGGGCCTCTCAAAGTCCCCAACGTCCCATCAGAACAGCCCCGAGGGCCACGCGCAGGGAGACCAGGGGCCCTGAGGTCCAGGTGTGCCCGCAAGTCCTCTGTGCCAAATTCTGCTGGACCCCCCCTCGTGGCCCTGGTCCCCAGATGCCCTGATCACCAGCAGCAGCTCCTTCTGACCACTGCCGGAGCCGGGCAGCGTCTGTGTCCAGCGGTCAGCACAAGCTCGGGTCCTGACTGCTGCCTCCTGCCAGTTCCTCTTGCTCAGAGAAGCTCCTGAGAAACGTCTGCACTTGACCCTCGTACGGACCAGGGAGCCGCTGAGTTTTACCCTGAGAATTTCTTTGGCAGCAAAAAGACTGATTTGGCTTGTGAAGGTTTACCTGGCAAACAATATGCTGTGACGTTTGACGGTGGCCAGAGGTAAGGGTTCGGCCCTCACCTGGCCAGTGACCACTTGACGGGCAGTCCTTTCCAGGATGGCACCGCGATCTTCATGTTTTACCCCCCTTTTCCAGACTCAGCCACCTCTGCCTTCCTGGTCCTGCCTCGGGGCCTTTGCACATGCTATTCCCACTGGCTGGAACACGTGTCCCACATTTTCACAACACAGGGTGGTGCTGATGATGAGCAGGGAACGATAAGGCCAGCACTGACCAGTGTAGTGGCCTCAAGCCACTGCAGCCATGAGCACCTGAGAGTGGCTGTGCTGAGACACATACATCATCAAAACCAGCTTAAAGGATGCAAATGTGTCCTGAGTTTCCATATTCGCTGCCTGTGGAAGTGACAGTAGTCGGGGTACACTGAGTTAAACAGAACATTGTCAACTTCACTGTTATCTTCACTGATTTGTCGTAGGGGCCCTTTACCACTGAGCTACATCCTTAGCCTATTTTTGTTTTGAGAGAGGGTCTTGCTAAGTGCCCAGGCTGGCCTCCAATTTGTGATCCTCCTGCCTCAGCCTCCAGAGCAGCTGGGATTAAAGGCGTGCGCCACCCACTGGGCTCAACAGTATCCTTTCACTTTTTAAAAATGTGGCTCTTAGAACCCGTGGAATGACCTTTCTTATTTGCATCCTATTTGCATCTGTGGCCTGCATTTCACAGCTGACCTTTCCTCTGGGGTGGGGGATGGGGTCTAGCTCCCTCCTTGGTACCCAAACCCCTGGAAGGCCCAGGGCTGTCGTCTGTATAACCCAGATCACTTGGGATGCCTGACTCGGTGTCACCGCGGGGTCACCAGTTGCTGGGCTGTACCGTTTGGGAACAACGTCCAGGTCTGTGTGTACTCAGTACAAAGCCAACCCCCCTCCCGTACTTCTGGTGGACGGGGCGGCATCTGTGAGTGGACCTGTGGATGGGGGTGGGCTGGACAGCGGGGTTTGCCCTGGAGAAAGGACACCCGCAGGGACAGTGGACTCCAGGGGGAGAGGGCAGAGGTCAGTGAGACCCGAAGGCGGAGTCTGGCCCCGGGAACACAGGTCTGGCTGACCTTGGCTGAGGCCGGCTCTTGGGGGCCTCATTTCTGGAATTTCTTCCTCATACAAATAAAGAAGGGCACAGCTCGGGTGCAGAAGCCCGGGACCTTGCCTGGGAGAGGGAGGAGTGGGGGACCGTCTGTGGTGGCCGTGGACGCAGCCCAGGTAGATGGGGTGGGGAAAGAGGTGGGGTGAGGCCCTGGTCCTGGCCTGCGCAGGCCCCCAGGAGCGGCTCTGCGGAGTGGACCCCGACCCCAGGCTCTGCCGGGCGCTGCTCCCCGACGCGGGGGTCGAATGCACTTGGACGTGACCCAGCTCCCCGCCGCGCGAGGACCCGGGGCGCCCTTCCCGCGCCTGCAGCTTACCCAGCTCCACGTCCTGGTCGTCGGTCAGCACCAGGATGATGTTGGGGCGGATGTTCCTGCGGTCCCTCTGGAACCGGCCCTTCAGGCGGTGGGGTGACAGGAAGGCGGCGCTGCCGTCCAGGAGCGGCAGGACGGTGGCGGACAGCAGGCAGAGCAGCAGGCGGGGCGGGGCCATCTCAGAGGGCCCCCGCGACCCTCCCCGGGCGAGGCTGACGTGCTCTGCGGACGGGTTCTGCTCCCTCTTCACTCACGACCTGGGGAGGAGGCAGGAACCGGGTCAGCCCCGTGCCACCTGGTGCTGCTGTCCTCTGCCTGGTGGCCTGGGTGGGCAGGCATGGGCCACTGTCCTGGAGCAGAGCCCGTGGGCCCCCCGGACTCCAGGGCCACTGGGCTGTGTGGGGACAGCCCTGGCCCAAGGTGGACAGCCAGCTACTCTGATTCAACCCACAGACCCGGCACAGAGAAGGGCAGTGGTGGCCCTGCCCAAGGGGACGAGCAGGCCACCTGGCCTCTGCCCGGCACAGGGAAAGGACCACCAGGTGCAGGCTGCAGGGGGCTCCACGGGGCTGGACGGGACGATCACCAGGCTTCCTAGACGCAGCTGGTGTCCCTGTCCCAGACCTGCCCTCCCCTCAGTCCCCCCAGCCAGCAGGTGAGCGGCCATCCAGAACCCATCCGTGGGCCCGACCCTGGCACCTCCAGGTGGGCACAGGGGCCTCAGGATGAAGTGGCCGGGTGACAACAGGAAAGAGGAGCTGGGGGGCTGCCGAGGGAGGAGTGAACTTTCACCTCCCACCGTGACCTCTCCCCTTGACCCCAGGTCATGGTCACAGCAGAGCTGGGGGGGGGCAGCAGTCTGGGCTGCGTGGTCTCTGGCCTCTCTGGCTCGCAGCCACAGTTTTCTTTTTCCTTCTTGGGGAAATGATCCTTCAGGTCCCATCCAGATACAGGCCAGGGTCTCACTTACTAGAGGGAATACGGGCGTGTTACTCCCATCCAGATATGGACCAGGGTCTCACTTACTAGAGGGAATACGGGTGTGTTACTCCCATCCAGATATGGACCAGGGTCTCACTTACTAGAGGGAATACGGGCGTGTTACTCCCATCCAGACACGGACCAGGGTCTCACTTACTAGAGGGAAGACACCAAGCACCTGGGAGTTGAGCTGCACCATGGGGCATGACCTTGAAGGAGACTGTCTGTCCCTCCTGTCCATGGGGAAAGCCTGGCCACCACCCCAGAACCCCAGCTTGGGCACCCAGCAAGGCTTCAGGATTCTGCCTGCACCCTCTCCTGGGGACTGCGATGTGGCTGGGGGGGTCTCTCCACCACCAGCCCCCGCCCCGTCCTGCATACACCCCCAGGGCAGCGGGGGATCCTCCTACAGTGACTGGACTGGGGTGAGAGCCACAGGGCCCCAAATCAGAAGGGGCGTGTGCTCCCAGGCTGTGCAAGTTGAAGGTGCTTTTCACCTACAAGAGCCCTCCTGTGTCTACCTGCCCAAGCCCCGCCCCCCCATGGCTTACAGAATAAAAGTGAACTCCCTGCAGGGCCTGGGGAACCTCTCCCTGACCCGTACTGCTCTCTAGCACACCCACTTCTCATTTCCACCCCAGGGCCTTTGCACTCCCCGCTTTCATATAACTGTTAAGGGTTTCTTAGGGTTTGCACGATGGACTCAGTCTCCTCTGCCAAGTTAAGAGACTCATGTCAGCTCCTTGAACAGGCCCGTCTAAGGCGGTGTCCCAGGCTCTCTCTGTATTTATCATCCATTGATTTCCCTCAATCACCCCCGGGAGGGGCAGCCCCGTGAGGGCAGAGATGGTCTGTGGTGGTCCCCGGCCCCGGCCCCTGGGTAGTGCCTGCCACGATGCTGCTGGAGTCCTGTGGGTTCTGCAGCTGCGGTGGCTGCTGAGCTGGGCAGGGCCACCCAGGAGCTGGGCCTCCGAGGCTCAGGGGCCAGTCACGGTCGCCCTGCCCCACCACCCTCCAGCCAGCCGCTCTGGGTCCCCGGGCAGGGCTCTCACGGGACGGCCCCAGGCAGGGTCCAGGGCTGGGCACTCTGCCCTCCTGTAATGGCCACCTGCTCCGTCCTGACACGCAGAGCTGGGGACTTGGACGGCAGAATCCGACCTGAGCCAGGGCTCCTGGTGGGGGGACGGACTCTGGCCTCAGCCTCCTCACCTGAAACCCGGGTCTCTGCCAGCCCTGCAGGACGGTCTGTGCCACCCCGTGTGACGGCGGAGAGCATGTGCCCTGCTGGGGACTCTGGCTAGGAACTCAACACCTCTGTGCCTCAGTTTCCTCATCAGCCAACTGGGTGTGAAGGATGAGACCCGCCCCTCGCTGCTGAGGCTGGACGGCACAGGGAGGGTCAGCATAGCGTCACCAGGCCGCGTGGCCACCCTGCAGCCTCCCTCAGTGCAGGACCCCCGCTACAGGCGCTACCGTCCCCATTTCACCAGAAAACGAGGCTCCTCACGGCCCCACCAGCGCCACAGGGAGTCTGCACGGGTCCCCCGACTGCCCGGCGCCAGCTCCCCCGGCCCCCTCCCAGCTCCTCGCATCACACAGCGCAGGGCCATCCCCGGGCCCTCGGTGGCAACGTCCCCAGGCACCTCTTCAGATGGCCTCATTTTAAACTGAAACTACAAGACACGTTTCTGAAGGAGGACTGTGTCCAGGCACCAGTGGAGACGACGTCCCTTCCCCGCGGAGCCGCTCACACCGCGAAGCAGGGCACAGGGAGGCCCCGCCAAGCCCCTGAGCGCGATGCCTGCCCGGGCTCCTAGGGGGCTCAGCGCAGTGAAGGGTCCATGTTCGCAGGGCCCCAGGCCCGCTCCGCCCTGGCCCTGCCCCGAGCACCTCGCAGGTGCCACCCGCGTAACCCGCGCAGCCACTCATGCTCTTGTGCCCGCGGTGTGGATGGCAAAGCCGGCACGGGGAGGCAAGGCCACTCTCCAAGGTCATGTGGAGGGAAGAGCCCAAACCCAGGGTGCTGGACAGTCCCCCTGGAGGCAGCCCCGCCAGCAGGTCCCCAGAGCCAGCCTCCGCCTCTGCAGCGAGGCCGTAAGGGGGTGCAGGAGGGAGCGGGGGCTCTGGGCTGGTGGGGCTGTGTCCAGGACAAGGTCCGCTGGACTCTGGTCCCGCCCCTTGGTCTTGGAGCCCCTCCTCCCGGGCAGGGGACCTGGATGGAGGCTGCGGAGAACGGGCTGATTTCTCCCTTGGCGCCCGTCCCCATCCATCCCTGGCGAACCCCGGCTCGGCCCCTCCTGGCCTCTGCCAAAGAAACCAGCCAAAGGTGACACGAGGTTTCGCCTCCGTTTCCCCTTCTTGGTAAAGCACTCCAAGAAGCTGAACCTGCGGGGTCTCTGGCCACCCCTCGGCCCCCTGACCGCAGGCCTCCAGCCCGCGGCCGCCGCCACTCACCCAGGCTCCTCACCAAGGCCCCCTGGTCCCCTCTGTCCAGCGAGCAGCACGGCTCGGGGGACACCCACCGCCCTGGCGTCCAGACAGCCCCCGCCTCTGGATCCACCTGCCTGCCTGCAGGGCGAGCTCAGGTGCCCCCCACTGTGGGGAGATGCCCGGCCATCCAGGCCCCCAGGGGACCCAGGTGGCTGTGTCCTCAGAGACCCCCAAGTCCAATGAGAGGAGCGGAGGGGGGCTGGGACAGATCAGGGACATGGCCCGAGGTGGGGGGCCCTGGGGTGTGCAGAGGTGCCCTGGGAGCGGGGCCAGGGCCTCCCAGGTGGCCCCCTGGCCTGGCCCACCTGTGGCCCCTTCCCTCTTGTGCTCTGGGGACGTCCAGCCAGGGCCTCCTGCGTGTGAGCACAGCACAGGGGGCAGGATGACCCCCGGGTGGTGACCACAGTCTCCTTAGGTTCCTTCCTCCACCTTGGCTCTCACTGCAGCCAGAGGCTCCTGAACACATCAGTGGGGCCTCTGCCCGCAGCCTGGTCCCTCCACCGCCTGCCCCACCACCGCCGGCTCCATGCCCTCCCTCTCTCCTGGGTTCCAGCCACAGGGCCTCTGTGGAGCCGGCCAGCCCTGCCGCAGGACCTCTGCGTGCTCTTCCCTCCGCCTGCAGCTTCATCCAGGTTGCCCGATAGCCCGGCTCCCCCCCTGGCAGTGCAGTCTCTGCATCCCCAGGCACGTTCGTCACCTCTGGCAACTAGCTATCTCACTGTCCGTCTCCCTGCAGAATGTCACCTTCCTGGACGCGGGGTTTTGCCAACGTGGTTTATTTCCGTGTCCCAGCACCTAAAACAGGGCTTGGCTCCCAGCAGGCACCGGCACAGGGACTGACTTAGCAGAGAAAGGTCCCCCTCCTCTGGCCACGGTCCCCGCCCTCGCCCCACCCCGTCATTGTGTCCCCTCCCCCTCTCACCCCGACTGTGGGGTGGACCCCGTGGGCCAGGGCAGCCAGCAGCACCTCCCATCTCTCGGGCTCCAGCAACTGGCCCAGGACAGATGTGGGACCTGGCACCGGGTCTGGCCAAGGGGACAGAGTCCCGGAGCCTGCAGAGGCCTACTCTGGAGGCAGATGGCTGCCAACCGGGTGTCCAAGAGCAGTCGGAGACGGGCAGAGGGACAGAGGGAGGGAGACGGTCAGACACCCCAGGTACGTGGCGCCCAAGAGAAGAAGCGGAAGACCCTTGGCAGAACCCAGGGTGTACCCTGGAGCCAATCCAAGGCCTCGGGGAGGGTCCCCTGGAGCCACCTGGTCCACGCGGCGGCAGTTTACAGTGGGAGGCGCCAGGGCCACCACCAACGTGAGGAGCCGACCTCGCCCCAATCCCCAGGCCCCTCCTGTGTTGGCGGCGCCCCCCTAACAACACCCTGAGTTCAGACGCTCTGCTCACGGGAGGAAGCAGAGGTGGAGGGGGGGGTTCTGGAACCTTCCGGCTGCCAAGCACTCCCCTGTCGGCTGTCTCTGCCCGGTGGCCCGGGAGGCCCCCCATGCAGCAGGTCAACGGCCGGGTCCGGCTCCCTGGTTGGGCTGGCCCAGGAGACACCCAGGGGGCGGGAGGAGGGGCCCAGGTGGTGGCTGCCAGGCACCGTCCCTGGCAGCTTGCTGGGGACTCACAGCTCCAGGAGGCAGCCCTCTCCAGGCTCCCCGATGTCACCTGCCCAGGGACGTGGGCCACTCACGCCCTTCCACTTTGCTCTCCCTTTCCTGGAGGGCAGCATCTGCCCCCGCAGTCCCGACTCACAAGGCACCTGGATGTCCCGGCCCCGGGGCCCACACGCTCACGTAGAAACCAAGGAGGAGACGGGACTGAGGGCAGTCAGGGAGGGCTGCCCGGAGGAGGCCTCAGAGTCAAGGCCAGAAGTCTCACAGGATGCAGTTCTGCACATCCATGAGGGGCGGTCCTGAACCTCACAGGCCCAGAGGCTGTCTGGGCAGAGGGGACACACACACATCTGTCCGGCCGTCCCCTCTTCCTGGCTGCAGGCTTTCCCCAGCCTCCTCCCCTCTCTGGGGCAGACAGAGAAAGGACAGTCCCTCCCAGCCCAGCCTCCTAGCCCAGCCCACGGGCAGGCTCTCCACCTGCCCCTGGAACCCAGGTGAGGCAGAGGACCCAGCCGCTCCCTAGGGCAGGACAGGGGACAAGGGTCCTTCAGAGAGAGGGGAGAAGGTGAGGTTTCAGGACGGGGCTCAGGATCTGGAAAGGAAAGGGGCTTAGAGTCGGTGGAAAGCAGCCCAGCCCCAGGGCCCGCCACCCGCTGCCCGCAGAAGTTACGATGCAACAAGGAAGTCCCCAAGGCTCCGCGAGCCACGCAGGGCTCGCGGGACAGCAGGAAAGCAAGCCCTGACCTCGCGGCATGGACACTGTACAGCGCCCACACAGCGTCCACGTATCAGAAGCTGGAAAGCCTCCAGCAGGGGCGGGAAGGGTGAGACACGGGCCTGGCGGACCCGTGCACGGAGCGGGTGGCTCACCAGAGCGCACGGCGAGTTTGGAAACAACATGCTCCGCGCGTCCAGCGAGCAGACGGTGGAAAGGCTGGAGTTCACTCTCTCAGACACCTGAGCATCTGCTCCCTTGCCGCAGTCTGGTTGGGCACAAATAACCAGGAGGTCACGAGCCACTTGTAGGTTCAAACAGGAACTACTTTATTGCCCGAACCCCACGGGAACTCTCCAGAACTCCACGGAACTCAACGGGAACTCCGCGAGAACTCAAAAGTAGTGGGCACCTGAGGAGCAGGAGCCGCCTTATTGCCGGACAGCAGAGGTTTATATACACAACTGAATACACAGCTGGCTTCAATCTAGCATCATCAGTCCCAGCCATCAGATTACCCCAATAATCACACACAGCTTAACCAATTACCATCATCCCAATGGCTCCCAGCGTTACCTGGCAACCACTCCTTCTGGCAAAATGCCAGGCGCCATCTGGACTTGGTTGTGGCTCTCAACACTCCCTGGCCGCAGGGTGTCCGGTTCAGTCAAGAGCCACAGAGCAGCAGGAAACCAAAGCCCACCCGGAGAGGCCCCAGGGCACTGGAGGGGCAGGGCAGGGTCCCCAGCCCAGGGCCTGGGTTTGAACGGGCTCTGTGCTCACTGGACCTGGGAAAGTCACTTCTGTGGCCTCATCTGCACAGGGGGGACGTACAGCATCACCCAGTACAGGTGTGAAGGCAAGATGGCTTATTCCTCCAGGCGTCTTTAGAACAAATTGGTATACAATAGGCACCCAATAAATGCTGGCTAGTGTTATTTGCTGGGTTTAAGCCACCCAGCACCCACAGCTCCCAATGTCCCCTTGGGGACCCCTTCTCCCCATCCTTGGTCCATGAGGTTGAGGTCAGAACCAGGTTCGGGAGGCCCAAGGCCCGACCATGTGATCAGACCTGAGCCAATCAGAGCAGCGGGGGGGGGGGGGCGCTTTGGCCCGACATCAGGAAGAAGCTCCCACTGTTTTCCTACTGGCCGACCAGCTCCATATCATCCCAGAGTGACCATGGGTAGGCCCCGTGCCCCCTTGCCTCCCGTGGAGAGGACAGGGAAGCCGACACAAGAGGGTGGGCCTGGGACGACATCTGAGACCTGGATCCCGCGGAGCCTGAAGGAGGAAGCTCACCTCTGGCTCCTCTTTCTCCTTCCTTGAGGGTGAGCTCTTTTCTTTCTTTTTAGGTCAACTTCCTCCCTTTGGGACTCACAAGAGACCCGATTCAGATCCCTTTTTCCCTCGGTCTTACTGAGCTGCTGTTCCCATCGCTTGCGACCAGAGGAGCCCCCAGGGCAGAGCGCGAGGAAGGCAGCTCGTGGGGCCAAGTGCAATTTGGGTCTCGGTTTCCCCATCTGACCATCCGGAGCGTGGCTTTGGGGCTCCACGCTGGTGCTGGGGGGTGGAGCCTGGTGGGGTGGGTGGCCTTCCTGCCTGGCCTCCCCTTGGCACCGCGGACCCTCCACCTGGGCCTTCTGCTTGGTCTTACTGCAGGGCCCTTGGTCCCCTGGCAGCTCCGAGGCAGGGCGCTGTCTTACTCACACCCACCTCTGGCGCAGCCCCGATTCTTGCAGCCAGTCGGCACCTACGTCCTGAGCACCTACAAGGCTCAGACTCAAAGCCGATGGCCATGATCCCCTGGACGGAACAGGGAGGGGACAGCTGGTGGGGAACTCTGAATAGGTGGCCAACCAAGGACTCTCCGAGGTGACCCTCAGCCAGGACTCTGAGGACATTGCTTTGTGGGGACTTAGGGGACCAGCAGGTGCCAGGGCCCTGGTAGGCACAATCTGCGTGTCTGAGGGCTGAATGGGCAAGTGGGCTGGGAGGTGGACGAGGGCCTGGAGGTGTTCACCAGGTGAGGTGACCTGGGACAGGTGACCCCAGGGCCTGAGGGATGTCCGCCACAGTCCACGGGGGGGCAGGGCTGGGGCCAGGCGGCAGCAGTGCAGGGCCAGGGGTGGACAGCTCTGGGTGGCGGAGAGACTACACTTGCCAGACGCTGCAGTCACCAGCCCTGTGTCACAACGTTCCCAAAACCGTGACAAAAACTGAGCAGGACCCACGGAACACAGGGCTCCGCCTGGTAATGTCTGGGCCACTGGAGAGTCTCCGGGGTCCCTTGGGTCACCTGGAGGCTGTGGTGGGCATGGGCTGGCATGGACCAGCGTGTTGACCCTGCTGGCCCCAGGGTGGGGTCTGAGTTCCTTGACCCTGGATCCTAGCCCCCGGCAATGCTGCTGTCCCCCCCACCGTCCCGCGGAGGTCCTCCCAGACGTCCTCCTGAGTGGGGCCCGGCCAGAACCCGGGAGGGGACCCAGATTTCCACGGAGCAGAAGAGGGGTCGCCCTGGAGACCCGCAGAGGGGGTCTGGGGCCATGGCCAGGCAGGGCAGGAGCCCAGGCCGACCCGCAGCACCTGGCCCTTCTGGGAGCGAGGGGTCCGGGGACCCGCGCTGCGTCTGCCGGGGCCGGAGCTGGTGTCACACCTCTAGCGACCTCCTGGGCCTCGCGGGTCGTGGGCTGATGTGAGGCCCAGCCCCGCTCTTCATCTCAGGACCCGGGGGGTCAAAGCCAGGGTGCTGGGGTCCAGCGGGTCCTGGGTGGACAGGAAGGGAGGGGCTGGCCCCAGGGGTGGCCACGGTGACCTCTCCGTCCACCTGCGGACCTAGCTTCCTGGTTCCACCGGGAGAGTCAGACGTACCCTCCCGTCTGACATGTAAGGCCCCCACTGCTCCTCAGAAAGGAGCAGCCTGTTCACGGTCACGGCCACCGTCCTGTCCATGTCTGACGAGAGCTGAGGACTGCTGTGTCCCCCTCTGGGAGCCACGTCCCCACCCCGTGGGACTCGATGGGGGGTCCTGCAGGCAGCCTGAGGAGGGAGACCCCTGTCTGCAGTGGCCTTTGGGTGGAGTGGGGACACAGGCCCACAGGGGCCAGGCGGAGGCCTGGGGGGTGGAGGGTTCAGATTTGGGGCAGGAGGGAGGTGAGCCCTGGACCACACGGCAGACCCCGATTCACAGTGAGAACTTCAAGTCCGTGTTAAACTCCGGGAGAGCAAAGCCTCGGAAGGTGGCCAAGGAGCTCCCTGCAGACCTTCAGCGCCCTCTGTCTTTCCTGAGCACTTACTATGTGCCGGGGGCTGTGTGTGCCAGGCAGTGGGCGTGGGGCAGGCCCTTGTCCTCAGGTCCCGGCATTCTGGGGGGAAGACAAACTGCAAAGCGGAGATTTGGATTGTCCTGTGAGCTTGAAGGACGCTGTCACAGTGACAGGAGAGAGGAATCTGGGAGAGGCCTCTTGGAGGAGGAAACCCTGGAGCTGAGACCAGAAGGTGGGTGAGAAGCTGCTTACGGACAAAGTGCTTCCTAAGCAAAGAAAAAGCACATGCAAAGGCCCTGTGGTGGGAATGAGCAGAACGAAGCCAGACATGGCAGAAGCAGGGAGCAAGAGTGACAAGCTGGCATGGTGAGGGGTGGCTTTCCCCAGCCCAGGATTGCGGGCAGGCCACACCCTCTGTCCTCCCTGGGCCCTAGAGGAAATGGGAGTCAGATACAGGCATTCCCACCTCCGCTCTTTGTTTCTTTGTCTCACTGAGGACAAAGCTCCTGGTTAGTCACAAAGTTACTTCTACAAAAGGCCTTTGGCCAAAAACAGTGAACTTGGGCTCAGTCTTTACTCATGCCTCACTGTGGGCTGGCGCTCAGCAGGACTGCCAGAGCCGCCCGCCACCGGAGCCCCACCTCGCCCCTGTGTTTCAACCCCACCTGCCCCTGGCCTGTGTGCACCCCACGGAACATGCGTGTGTCCCCGGGATTGCCACTTCCCCCCCGGAAGAGCACAGAGAGGGTAAAAGGACATTCGGAGCCCCAGTATCAATAATCCAGTCACCCGGCCGTCCCCGCGCAGTCCCCGTCGTCCCCGCCACGGCCTCCAGAAGCAGGGGATGGAGAGGCTGCATGCCCCGCAGAGTGGGTCCGGAGGTGGGGGCACCCAGCTGGCGTCAGCCAGGTCAAGGTGTCCCCCGCAGGGGCCAGCAGCAAGTCCCCCATTTTCCAGATGAGGACGCTGGGGTGCCACTGGGCGTCGGCATCACCCACAGAGAGAAGGGGTCCGGGGTCCCAGCGGCACCTGGACGACAGGGACCCTGACCAGAAGGGCCGCGACGCAGACGTGGGCGCCTGCTCAGCCTCCAGGACGTGGTCCACTTTGCCAGCTCTTCTCTGGGGGGGGGCACTCGGCAGGGGCCATGCAGAAACCTCCAGCTCCCCTCCTCTGTCCAGCATCTGGCCTCCTGCAAGGGGGCCTCCCTCTCCTGCCAAGGGTGACCCTGTGACCAAGCCCGGTCCATGGGACTCGCTGTGCCCCGGCCTCCAGGGCGAGGTGTCCAGGGCCCTGTGTAGCTGGCGCTCCTGCCCGGTCCTTCCCCCAGCCTGGCCCTGGCCTTCCCAGCCTCGTCCTGGGTCTCCCAGCTCCTGCCGCCGAGTCCTGCTTCAGCGTGGGTGGGAGGCCAGCCAAGGCCATTCGTAGCCTGTGGTGCCCGGTGACTTCAGCAGACCCTGAAGGCCCCACTGTCCGGCGTTCACGCCCGGCAGGCCCACCCCTGCAGCCTGGCTGGCTCTGTGGCCAGGTGGGACCAGAGGTGGCAGAAGTGAGGCCAGGTTGGGGCCAAGGCCTGAAGCCTTCACTTCTGAGCTCCCTGCAGCCACCACGGGGGGAGGAAGCCAGGCAGCCGCGAGGAGGGGCCAGGTGGCCGCTGACCCCGAGTGAGCTCCTGACTGGTGACCAGCCGAGCTGCCGGCCGTCTGGGCGGAGTCAGCTCGGACCTGTTCAGCTGAGCTGTTCAGCTGCACAGGAGCAAGCGCCCGGCCAGGAACGCCTTCCGCTGGACCCGAGTGAGCCGTGGGCGTGGGGTCAGGGAGGAGGCGGAAGGAAGCTGGCCTGGAGCCCCCCAAGATGAACTGTCACGCCCAGGGGGCCTGGCAGCGGACCCCACAGTCCCTGCGGTGGCATAAGCGTACGGTCCCCGAGAGCGGCTGGGGAGTGTGAGAAACAGCCTCCTGTCCCCACCTTGGCTCTACCAATGACGGACGGGCTCGGACTCCCTCGCCCCAGCAGTCACCTTGAAGCAAGGGCACCCCATGACGCCGACTCAGACTCCGCGCCCCTGCGGAGTGCCAGGCCTGCCCCAGGTGCTGAGGGTCAGCAGGGGACAAGACGGCAAAGCCCCCCAGCCCCAGAGCTTACTGTCCAGCAAGGGAGAGGACAAGGATAAGCCCTTTGAGTGTGACAAGTGTCTTGCACGTCAACAAAGTGCCATCCTAGCACTCTGAGGAGGTGACACTGGAAGGATCACAGGAGGCAGACTTGGGAGCTGTGGGGGGCACAGTCCAGGCAGAGGAGCAGCAGGTACAAAGGCCCCGAGGCTGGAAGGAGCTTGGCTGTGTCGAGGACCAGAGGGACCAGAGGAGCAGGCGCGACAGGCACAGGAGCGGGGAGAGCCACCTCTCCGAGCCAGGGGTCTGGGCTTTACTAGGTCCAACGGGCCCTTGGAAGGAGCCTCTCGGGACCGCTCCCTCCCTCCAGGAGCCCTCTTGGGACCTGGCGGAAATGCCCTGCAGAAGGACCCCGCCAGGACCTTCCCTGGACGTTGAGTTGCCGGGCAGCTGCTGGGCCCCGACTCCAACCCCAAGGCACCGGGTCAGCCTGCCTGGGTGTGGCCTGGGCGCAGAGTTCCTCTGGAGACTGCGGGGGACGCCTGCGCCACTCCCAAGCACCTTCCCACGCACATGGTGACCGGCCTCCTCGGGCCCCCAGGGGGCGCAGGGTCCTGGCTGGAGGTCAGGCCCGGGGCTTTGCGTCTTCTCTGACTTGGCCCCAAAGAAGGGATGGCTGCGGCCGGGTGGCTCCAGAGCACACCGGCCAGAAGCTGCAGAATCCAGCTCGAGGCCCAGGTCACCTCCGATGGCTGCCACCTCTCCAGCTGGCTTTCCCTGTCTGTCACAGGGAGATCAATGGCTTTCCTTGCAGGCAGAGTGGCCGAAAGACCAGGGGCTTTGGCCAGGTGCCAGAGCACTTCAAAAAGCTCCGAAAGGACCTACAAATGTGACAGTGACGACCACCGTGACAACGCGGCTTCCATGTGACTGGCCTTGTTCCAGGGTCCCCAACTCCAGAGGAAGCTGCCAGCCCCTCCCCAGCTTACAGAGGGGAGTGCAGCTCAGAGAGGGTAGGTGACTTGCCCAGCCCCACACAGCCCCCTCGAGGGTGGGCTTGGCCTTGAACCCAGGTCACGGAGCCCCGGCTCTGAGCCCCTCGGGACAGGCTGATGGTCATCGTTCTGGTCATCACCTGATGGGACGCATCTGGTGGGGGGCACAGGCATGTTGGATAGTTTGAGGCTTCACCGTGGAGAACCCCCACCTCCAAGACAGCCCTCGAAGTTCCCAGGGGACCCTCTTGCAGGTGGAAAAGCCACATGTGGTCTCTGAGCCGAGACATGGCTCTGACTCTCAGGTAGACAACATTTGGCCTGGCTTTACCCTACCCCGGAGTGAACCGCGGGAAGACGGGTTGGTTCCACTTGGGACTTCTGGAGCCCCCCTTGTTCATGGCCATCCTGCCTACAGCACCTGAGCTGCCCAAACTGCCCACCGGCGTCCAGCTGACTGGCAGCTGTCAGGCCTGCTGGTGCAGAGCCGGGCACTTAGGAACTCCCTGTGGGTCACGGGCACCTCTCTGGTGAGGTGTGGAGGTGGCTCGTGTGATCTATGAGTCTGCTTCAGGCAAACCTGGGGAAAGTATTTGCTGGAAGAAGACAGTGTTCGGTTTGCTGATCTGGGAAATACTGGGCTAAGTCAAGCAGCAAACCAAACACCTCCCATGTTTGGTTTGGAGGTGAGCATAGAACCCAACCCCAGGCCAATGAGACATAAAACAAAGTGTGCCGGACAGTGGGTGCTTCTAGAAGGATTTTCTTCTCTGAGTAAAAGGGAGTCAGCCAGGAGTACTCCTCTCTGTTCCCACTTTGCTGGGGGATGTGATGCTGGGATTGTGGCAGCCACACTGACCCCATGAGACAACAAAGTTGAAGACAGAAGAGAACACAGGGACAAAGGCTAGGAGGAGTCTGGGCTTTGGACGACAGGGATGTACTGATGACTAAGCCCTGGACTCCCCTGATTTTGCTATGCAAGAAATAAATGTCTCTACTGCGTAAGCCACTCGGGGCCAGTAGTCTGCTACTCCAAGTGAATACACCTAGATCCACAAGCAAATACCTAAGACTCCAAGTCAATAAGAACCCCAGGAGGCGTTTCTGGTCTCTGGTCAGGCCTGTGGACAGCATTTTTGTCCGCAGATCTTGTGCAGTCCAACTTTAACCGAGCGCGAGTGTCTCCGGGACTCCCGAAGGCGGACGGTTCCCTTAAAGACCCGCCCACTGGGGTCTGGACCACAAGCCAGTAAGAAAGCTGTCGGCCACATCCCTCCCGGACACATCTGGCACCCACCTGGCCAAACATACCTCGGCTACTGCTGGTCCCCAGGGACGGCCCTGCCCCCACCCCCCTCCAGACCTGCTCCTAAGAACTCCCGAGTCTGGGGTGGAATCCATCTCCATCTCGGCCAGGTGCACGCGGGGCAGAGGGGAGGCCTTTCATAAGACGAGGCTGCAGGTCAGAGGCCAGCGCCACCGGGCACCGTGTGTTTTGGAAACGCATTAAGAGACTGTGGGGAATCAAAGCCTCCGGCTGGAGAGGATCCTGAGGCCTGGTCGGGTGGAGGAGCATCTCCGGGCCACCGCTGCCCCACCAAGGCGGCTTCCCGCTACCCTCCGGGCTGGGAGCCCACCCTACCCCAGGCAATTTCCCAGGGCCCTGTGGAGTGCCCACTGTTGGGTTCTCTCTGCTAATCATGGGGCGGAGGGGCTGCGGACAAGGGGAGGCTCAGCCTGAGCCCCCGTGACTTCTCGACCGTCGGCGGGGAGCACGGCCCGAGGGGAGCAGGTGGCGTGCCAAAAATATTCATCATAGATGCCGGGAGGCCAGGGGTGGAGGGAGAACGCCACTCTGGGAACACGAGGCATTCTCCCGGACCATTCTCCCCGACCAGCGTGTCCAGCCGGGGCTTAAAATAACACGGATATGCACCGACTCCCAAATCCAGGTCACCAGCAGACGGCGGCCCCAGATCCACCACCCACAGCTTCCCCAGGACCGTGGAGAGTCGGAGCCCACCCTTCCCAGGCTCAGGCTAGCTCGCCCCCTCCCCCAAGCCCCCTTTCCTGGTTTCCCCATTAGGGCCCCGAGCAACCAGGCTGCCAATCACCCGATGCCTCGTCGCTGTGGGACGGGCTGGGGACTGGACCACTCCTGTGGGGGGGCGGCCCCTCCTGGGCACTGCAGGGTGCTCAACCCGGGTTTCACCCATCAGGGGCCAGCAGCGCCCCCCACAGCAGACAGGCAAAAACACCTCGGGACCCCGCTCCACGTGCCCCGCGGGACAAACCACCCTTGGCAAAGAGTAGTGGACCCATTCACAGGGTGTCCACTGTCACCACCAGGTCTCGGTCGGCTCCCAGTGCACTGCTGACACGCCTGGCCCGGTCCCAGCTCTGCCTAGAAGCACCCGCCTGGCAGCAGCCACAGGATCTCCTTGAAACTCCCATCATGCCACCCTGGACTTAAGTCCCCAAGGCTTTCCCTTTCATTTAAACAAAGTTAACCGTCTCACCTCCCCCTTCCTGCCACTCCCTGCCAGAACCCCTCTGAGCGGCCCAGATGCACCCCTCCTACCTCTGGGCCGGACACTGGCTGCACTCCACCTGGAGAGCTCTCCCCCAGACTCCCCCAAGGTCAGCTCCTTCCTAGACTTCAGGGCACAGCCCAAAGGTCACCTTCCTCAGAGAGTCCCCAGCCACTGTCCCCCCAGTGCCATCATGGTTCATCACATCCTATTTCCACAGTAGGGCCTTTCGCTGAGGCCACCAGGTCCGTGGGCATGTCTCCTTGGGACCTCTCTGTTTCTGGCCCCCTTGACGGTCCCAGGGCCTGACACGGGGCCTGGCTCGCGGCAGATGTCCGCCAGCACGTGGGTAGCTGCAATGCCCTCTCGGGTTCTGCGGGTCCTGGGCTGCCGTCAGGTTCAAGGTGACGGATGCCCATCGAGCACCCCCCATCTCATCTCAGCTCCTGGCTCTCGGCAGCAGAAGGCAAACCCTGTTCCGGGGCCCCTTTCCCAGACCTCCTGAGGCAGGTGGTGTGCCCAGCACTCCCCGGAGCCTGATTCAGCAGGGACTGGCCACGGGCCTGGAGTCTGCATTTTTTAAGCAAATAGGTCAAGATGCTTCTCGTGGCGGGAGTTTGGGCAGGCCTGGCCCCCAGCAGGCCCAGGGTCAAGGCCAGGCTGCATCCCTCATGTGTGGAAGAGCTGAGCCAGGCCCCTGCTGCCTGAGGACCCTCGTGGAGGGGAAGGAGGGGCTCCTGGGCCCTCACCTGGGCCAGGGGTGGAGACAGGTGCCTCTGGCCGTGGCTGCTCACGTCAGTGTGGTCACTTGCTTCCCCCCAAACCAGGGCTCCCTTCCACCGAGGACCCCCGCTTGTGTTCCTGAGGCTTTGGGGGGCCCGGCAGTGAGCTTCCCAGGGTGGAGCCTGAGGCTGGCCTCAGCCAAATGCCCGTCAGGCTTTCCTTGGGTGGGCACTGGTTTGCCTGAGCACAGCACAGTAGCACAAGAGGGGGTACCTGGGGCTCGGGGGATCTACCTGGAAAGAGGTTTGTTCTTTCCTTTTGGGATCCGCCAGAGGGGATGAGAGGGCAGCTCCTTGGCAGCAGCCTTGCCCCTCATTATGACCACGGCCAGCGGTCACCTGTCAGACGCCGTGCTCAGCCCTTGACGTTGATGATCTCATGTCACCCTTCACCACACACCGGGGGCTGGGTGCTAGGATCAGCATCATCTGTGGGAGAACGCTGGAGCCCAGAGAGGCTTGGTCACACGCCCCCGTCTCACTGCTGGGCAGGTGGCCAGGAGGACCGGCTGTCCTAACCACCGTGCCCGTGGCTGCCAGAGCCTGCCGCCCTCGGAGCTGGAGAGGCTGGAACACAGCACAGAGACGAGAGGAACGGTTCTCACACGAAACCCGAGCCCTGGGTCCAGCTGCTCTCGGGCCAGAGTCACCTTAGATGTGGGGTTATGAAAACCCACAGGCTGCTGCTTTTTAAGCTGGTTTGATTTTTTTTTTTTTCTTTCTGTTGCTTCCAAGAGAAAGGATCCTGATTGCTCTACAGTCCTTCTAGGAAAATACCCCTCCAATTCCATTCGCAACTTGCACACAGCAGCTGCTCAGTGAACACCAGCAGAGGCGGGTGAGCCCTGGCTTCCTGCCCACCAACCGCCGGGTCTGTAACCCCAACACCAACTGCAGCCAGCCCAGCGCATCTTCCCCCCAGAGGCTCCAAGTGAGGCCTAGTTCCCTAGCAACCACCCCATTAGGCAATCATGCCATTTATCAGGATGCCAATTAATTATAATGATCTTAATGATCTCCCAATTAGGTACAGCCTTGGGTCTGGCTGGAGCAGGGGCATCTGCAGGATGCCCACCAGGGCCCGTGGCAAGGCGGCCTGCAGAGGCAGACCCCAGGGAGGCCCCTCACCTGCCGTCGGTGCTGAGCTCCACCTTCCACACCCGTGGCCGGGCTGAGCCCAGCCACCCAGGACCCCGGACTCCATCACCAGCCACAGGGGGCCTCTCCTCCAGGAGGCTGTCCATCCTCTGGCCATGGTGCTTTTAAGGACTAAAGTCATGACTTCAGATCCTGGTAGCTTTTTTCCTGAGCCCCATTTGGTGTTTCACTTTGCATTTTGATGCGGGTGTGGGGGGGTGCACACATGCACAGCGGAAGGAAAAAGCATCTCACAGCTGCTTGCTTTCCTTGGGGCAAAAAACTCCACCCCACCCAAACCAAAAAACACCCCAAGGCAAACTCGAGACTCCCTAGTCAGCGGAGGCTTCTGAGGGAGAAAGAGCAGTTTTACTAACTCTTCACTGAGCATGGATTTTTCTTTTTCCTCCAGTTGGATAAAAAGGCCAAGGTCGTGGAGGAGGAGGACCCAGAGGTTCTGAGTGGAACCTATAGCCCCAGGGCTTCACCACTGACCCTGCCAGCAAGTCACACTCTCTACGCCCCACGCCCCAGCAGCCTCGTCTTTACCATGACAATGGTCCAGCACCCGCCCCTCAGAGTTTCTTATATCACATCGAAGCGCTCTGAATGTACTTGGCCACTAACACTAGCCAAGCGCTGTCCACCGAGCTCACAACAAACCCTTCTTGTGACTACAAGCTGGCCAGGATGGAGAGCCTTCCGCAGGTCAGGGCTTCTGGTGGGGGGAGGGGAAACTCTCAGAACAGACACAGGCTTGAGGAGAGCATGATTGTCCCCTCTGGCTGACCCAGGAGCCTAGAAGCTGCCCCCTTGAGGCAGGCCTGGGCAGAGGAGTCCACTCAAGCCAGGACAACAGAAGGGGAAACACGATCCCAAGTGGAAGGCGGACTTCACAGGGCAGGCTGTGAACCGGCCTCGGGATGGCTGCTGAGGCAGGTCTGGCGTATTCATGGTCACACAGCCACAGAGAGCGCAGTGCCTCCCAAGCCCAGGTTTTTTCAATCAAATCATCAGTCAACCCTTAAGTCAGAAAACTTAACATGTTATTAGGGGTTTCAGAAAAAGCCATAAATTCAAATAAAAAACCCAAGAAGTAAACACAAAGCCCAAAGCACACTGACCCTCAGCCGTGGCAGAGATACCAGCACTGTGCCTTTCTGCACACACGATTGCCGGAGGAAGACGGTGTCCTCCTGAGCAGACACCCATGTGCCTCGGCCAAGATGCATGTCCCCAAACTGCCCGTTCTGGGACTAAGTTCCCCGGGGCTGGTGGCCCTGAGCTCTCCCCCTCTATAACTGGACCTGCAAGGCTTAGGGGGAGGGGTGTTCGGTGCCCTCCCCCTTTCCGTCTTTCACAAATGGCTTTAATTAACCCCACTCCTTGTGTAGGGGGAGGTGAGTCACAGTGAGGAGCCCCCCTTACTACCAACTGCAAGAACAATTCAGGGGAGAACAAATCTGGGGTGTCCTCCAGAGAAAGCCCTTCTCCACAGCTCCCTGTCACCCCAGAGACTTGGCTCTAGAGCCTCCTGGGGGGGGGGGGAGCAGGGGACAGATGGAGGGGGAGAGCACGGTGTCCCCACAAGCACAGATGAGCAAATACCCAGATTCAGACGTCAGCTGAATGTAATTACTTGGTTAATTAAATATTGACTTTTAACTCAAAAAGTGATTAGAACAAGCTGCAGGAAAGACTGTCCAGCAAGGGGGCGGGGCCAGCCAGAACTTTTAAGAAGGGGGAGGGGGAGGGCTGTGGCCAGAAGGCTTTGCAGCTCGCCCTACTGTGTGCAGGGGGCGTGGTCCTCAGGGTCCCGCAGGGAGGGAAGAGTGGGCAGAGGGCCACAGTGCCCAGCCAGGCTTGGGGGTGTCTCCCTACGCTCCCCCCGAGGCTACATCTCCCCAGCTGCCTCCAAGAGACCGGGGCTTCTGTGCACGGGCTGGTACCTTCCTTCATCCCCTTTCCCTGGGAAAAGCTCAGCTCCAGGCACCAGAGATGCCCCATAAAATGTTTGTAGAAGGAATGAATGAACTACTATAGGAATATTTTTATAAAATGCACTCCTAGTATCGCTGCAGCTTCACCGTAGACTTCTGGAGACCCAGGAGGGGCGCATCTCTCTACAGGGCGTGGAAACGGGTTCTGACCTGGTCTAAGGAGGAAGTTTGCCTTTTCAGTCTTGTTTGTCCTTTCGGTATCTGCGACTCACTCTGAAGATCCCGTCCACTGCTTTTTCGGGTCCTGCCCGGACAAGCCCCATGTGCGCTGGCTTCTAGTCGATCCTTTGGGTCTAAACCCAGAGGGGTCAACGAGGCCGTGCCCCAGCGGCCGGTGGGCCCCAGCGCGCTTTCCCCCCCGGCCACCAGGGCTCGGAGTGGCGCGTCCACGGGTCAGGGGCGCGGCGGGAAATCCTGGCCTGCACGCCCAGCCCGCCGGCGGGGTCAACCAGGTCACCCCCCTGCGGCCCGCCGGCGCCGGAGCCTCCCGCCAGCCCGCCGGGTCCCACCTCCGCGCTGCGCTGGGGCCGGAGCAGGGAGGCCGGGGCCGGCGCGGCTCACCTGGGCGGCGCTCGCGGCCATGCTCGCCCGGGTGAGGCTCCGGCTGCAGAAGCCCGCGCCGCCCGCAGCCCAGCCCGCCCTGCCCCGCGCCCGCTCACTCACCCGCGCGCTCGGCCGGGGCCTCACCCGGAGTGGGGCGCTCCGCCTCTGCTGCAGCCCAGCCGGGCCGCGGGGCGCAGGGGACTCCGCGCCGCTGCCGCCGCCGCCGCTGCTGCATCCCCGGCGAGAGCCGCGCTCCTCCTCCGCCTCTCCCCGCCCCGGCCCCCGCCCGGCGCACCGCCCTCGCCAAAGTCCGTCTCCGCGCCCCGCCCGGCCGCTCCGAATCGCCCCGGCCCGGCCGACCGCGCGGCCCGAGCCCGCCCTGGGCACGGCACGGCCGGCCCCCGCCTGCCCGCCTGCCGGCCGCGGCGCGGGGGAGGCGGGCGCGCGCCGGGGCGGGGGCTCCAGGCCGGAGCGGGAGCGGCGGGGCCGGGGGACACGCGGCGGCCTCCCCACGCCCCTGGAGAGCGAGCGCTTTACCTCTAGCTCGGGGACGCACGGCCCGCCGATCCGGCCCTGCGGCCCCCCGCGCACGGCCCTCGCCGCGAAGTCCGGCTTCGGACCGGGCAGCCGGCGCGGAGCGGGGGTCCCGCGGCTCCCGGCCTCCGCTGCCTCCGGACTCGGCTGGCCGCGCTCCCGCCACCGAGCGCGCACCCTCGCTGGGACACAGACGCACACTCACCGACACACACTCGCTCCTGCTCGCCCTCGGCGGAGAGTTGAAACAGATGTGGGATTCGCTCAGGAGCTGGAAACGAGGGAGGGACGCGAGCCAGAGCCGTGCGTGTGTGCGTGTGTGGTGTGTGTGTGTGTGTGTGTGTGTGTGTGTGTGTGTGTGTGTGTGTACGCGCCAGCCACACAGACGAGGGGCATTTCTAATAAATCAAACATCGTAATCAAGTCGGAGGGCCATCGATCAGGCCACTTGGCTGGGAACGGAGAGATCCTTGCCCCCTTTCTGCTTCCTTTTTCTCCTCCCTCCGAGCTGGAAGGAGCCAAGTGTCCTCGGGGCGTGCGGCAGCCCGGCCAGGCGCTCCCCTCGTAATGACACGTTAATAAATGTTTTCTTTTATCTGTTTTCACAAGGGCTCACCCCGGTCTGCAAACACCCGACTGCTTTTGCTCAAAGCCCTGCGCTCGCCTCTAACTACCCACATGTGCCATTGGAGAAGCCGGCTCCAGGCCGAGCCCCAAGCGGGATCGCAGGGAGAACTACCCACGCGCCCGGACCTTCCCACGCGCCTCGGAAGGTCTCCCGGAAATTAACTTGAGCCCAAGTGAACACAGCAGCGTTGCCCAGAGATGGCCCGAGAATAGAAAAGAAAGAAGAAACGGGCTTCCCGCGAAAGCCGGGAACTCCACTCAAGGTGGCGCTGTCGGCCGCGCTTTCCCGTCCCCACGGTCACGCCGGGCAAGAGGGGCAAGGGGCTGCAGGGTGGGCGAAGAGCAGCCCACCCAACCAGTAGCCCCAGGACTTAGGGCTGAGCTGCGAGGGGGAAACCGACCCTGGTGGGGAAACAGCACTTGTAGGCAGGAGGAACGTGCCTGCACCCCGTGGTCTTCTTCAGTGTGGTTATACCCATTTCACAGCCGTGCAAACCAAATCACAGAGGTTGGGTGACTGGCCCAAGGCATACTAGCCGTGGACCCAGAATTTGAACCCAGAATTACGTGCTTAAACCCTTGGCTATTGTTTTCTTCCCACTGAACACCTCCTTGCCCTGGTATTATCTTTTGAGTTAGTGTTTTCAGATTAAGCAATACGAATAAATGACCACTGTGGGGGCCTATTAATGCTGACAAGTTCTCTTAAGTTTATCTGAAATTCAAACAGGTATCCTGACTAGCTTAGGGGCTCTAGTCCCCTTCCCAGAGTGTCCCTTGGTCATTCCAGTTTAATCTCGAGTCTAAATAAATCAGAAAAATCTTGAACTTGCCACAGAGGCCGCTGACCTGTCCACTGCCAGCCTGGGAAGATGCCTGGCTGAGCTTCTTCACTTCCGTGGACCCAAACCTATGGAGACCCCTCCCCTTCTGCCTCATCTCTGCAGAAGGGGACACCTTGGCCGCAGTGCTGTCCAGGAGATGTATGTGGCAGGCCTCCTATGTAATTTGGAAATCTCTACTAATGGCATTAGAAAATCAAAAGAAACCGGTGAAATGGGTTTTAATCATGTAGTTTCTTTAACCTTGAGTGTCCAGGGGTCTTCAACACGTATTCAATGTAAAAAAAAAATCATGAGATATTTTGCATTTTTTTCTTATTCTGGTAAATCCCCGGGGGTGTTTTCTCTTTGTGGCACATGTCCGTTCGAGCAGCCAGAAAGGTAATGGGTCTTGTCCCCAGGCACAGAGTTGACATGTGGATCTCAGCCCTTTGGAGGCTGAGCCTGGCTTTGGAACCCAACAGGAGCGGTCATTTCTAACAAGTCCTCAGAGCTCCAGGGGCCCCAGGGTGGGAGGGGAGGCGCTGGGGTAGGGCTGCCCTGCTCTGGAGACTGTTCTAGAGGTGGGGGGATTTCCACCACCAAGAAGTTCAGAACCAGCCTGGCCATGCTTCCCGACTCCGGGGAGGTGAACAGGCTCTCCTGTCCCTGCGAAGGTCCTGCTGGTGGGTTTCTACCGGATCCTTCCTGCTTTATCAGACTATTAATAACAGTGCCCGTGGGCTGTGTGTGTGCCTGATGGTGTCTTGCTCCTCCTTAGATGTGCATGGCTTCCCTGTTGCTATGAAAAGACCTGAAGTGACGTCCGGGTTTTGCCCCTTGTCCTTCCTTGGGAGGAGGGGACAGGTCTGGAAGGTGTGGGCCTTCCCGTAGGCGGGTTTGTTGCAGGCAGGGGCCGTCACCAGCTCAGACACCCATGGGGTCAGAGGACCTGCAATGTGTCCTCTGGCCACGTACCTTTCCACAATTCCCCAAGACCCCATAGTCCTTGGGGTCCGGGCCTCAGCCTGATGTTGCCATCCCTTTCAGTCAGTTGGGGACAGCTGGCCCCACTCGGGGTCTTCCTGGAGATGTGGGGGCCTGGGGGCTGGATGTCCCCGCCTGGCCTGGGTGGGCTGAGCACAGTGCTGAGGACCCTGAGTCTCCAGTCCCTCTGCCTCCAACCACACTGTCTGGGGTGGCTTTCCCGGAGTCCCTTGTGTCGCTGACCCCCCCCCGCATTGTCCTCTCTGGACTACCCAGTCAGGCCTTCCGAGCTCCTCGGCCTAATGTCCCCACTGCTGGCTTAGGTGGTGGGGGCCTTTCTCCCAACACCTCCACGCCTGGCCTCCCCTCTGTGTGTCCCCTGGCGGCCGTGAGCGGGAGCCCTGGGGTCCCACCTACCTTGCAGAGCCAGTGGCTGTGTCTTCCGTGGCTCCACGGGACCGTGAAACACAACTCCTGGTGTGTTTCTGCGTCTCCAGCCCGAGGCTGAAGCTGTCTGGTTGTGTGTTCCTCTGGCTGGATCTGGGCTGGCATGGTCGGGATTTTATGGGGTCGTAAAATGCAACCTTTTAACATGTCTTAAACAAATTGGCGTGTCAAGGAGGAACGTTAAAAGTCGGACCAGAGCTGCAGGCGGGAGGCTTGGGCAGGCAAGCCTCAGGACTGGGGCACAGGTGGCTTTAATAATGCACAGGGCTTGGCTAGAACGTGCTTCTCCCAGAGCAGAGGGGCCCGCAGTCACTCTCGGGGGCGTGGTGTCAAACTCCCCAGCTCCTGAGCACAGACGGTTTTGCACGGGTTTTAAAATACAAATTCCAGTCTCATCCATGATGACATAAATTTGTGGTTAGTCCTGCAGAATTTTCGGTTAGACCCAAGCTGTCCTGTCAGTGGGAATGCAATGTCAGTAGAGGAAGACTGTTTGTGTGTCCTGAGATACTGTGATAATGAAAACCAGCTCCGTAAACCCCCATTAAATAGAACACTAATTGTGTTTCACGCCGCCTCCGTGGGGCCAGCTTGCGGACACGCACGTGATTTACTTGGGCAAAGCACGGCTCATCTCTGCAGCGCGGTACCCATTTTCCCCTTTAATTACACATAATTGTATAGTCTAATTTATTCTAACGCCTGACTCCTAAGAGTGCACATTTATGAATCAAGGGTTGGTTCGTGAGGGAGGGGAATTATAAACGGATATAATTGCCATCTCCTGGGGCTGCTATGAGCCGTCTCCAGGGGCGGGGTGTTCATTCTGACTTCCTACCAGGACAGACTGTGGTTGTCACCAGTGAAGACACAGTTCAAAGACCGCTGATGACCGTGGCTATTTGTCCTCTTGCTGAATGATAGACCAGTGGTTCTCTTTTGGATAAACAGGCAGGAAGGTTTCCATCTGTGACCTTGTGACCAACGGGATGCCCAGGAGCCGGGTGCTGCCCGGGTATTCAGATGAGTAACGGCCCCTGGGCAGCACGGCCAGGCCACCGTGACAAGGTGGAGCGGGCAGACCTGTGTTTTCTCAAAGGGTAGACCGGGATCCACTGACCAAGAGTGTGACTCAGTCTAGGGCTCTCTCGGGGACAGCACGTCCGGTTCCACAGTGGCTTTCTGAGCTTTGGTTAGAATTCATCGATTATGATTCATGACGGTGGCGACTTGGTGAGAGTCAAAGGATGACAGGTGCCGCTCCAGGGCCAAGCTAACCCACCTGAGCTCGGCCAGCACCGGCTGGAGACCCCACTGACCTCCCGGGCCTCGGTTTCCTCACCTTAAGGATGGAGATGGTGACAAGGACATTATATGTTGTCATGTGCATGAGGTGAGATTAAGGAAGGTGAAATGGGCACGGAGAGCGTGCCAGGCTACGGAAGGTGCCCGGGGAGCATTCATTAGGTCAGAACCGGAAGAGCGTGCCCGGCCCAGGGAGACTCTCCCGAGGCCCGTGAAGCTGGAGGACGGAGCCAGGGCAGGTGGCCCTCCGAAGCCAAAGCAAACCAGGCCACGTGCCCCTGGGCTCCAACCCCGCTCTGGCGCGTGGAAATCTGGACTCTGGGCACCAGCGTGGGCCCGCCCCAGCTGCTGCCCGGCTCCTCTCCCTGCCCACTTGCTTCTCTTTTCATTTTGAAAATCCCCAGTGGAGAGGTTGAGAGGGCAGCCCAGGGGCCACACGGCTGCTCTCCACCGGGGTCTGCAGGTGTTGATGTGCCGCCGCGTGGCCTCCTGTCACTGAGCCACTTGAGAGGAGGTTGCAGACATTATGACGCATCACCCCCGAGGCCCTGGGCGGGCATCTCCTGAGGATACGTTGCTTCCCCAGATGACCTCTCCATCACCGTTGCACCTCAGGAAATTAACGGATTCCATAATCACCCCTCAGTGGGCTCCACTAATAGAGCCACGGAGGGATCCTTCTCTTTGTTCTTCAAACCTCTTCCTGCCTCAGGGCCTTTGCCCTCGCCATGCCCTCTCCCTGGAAGACTCTTTCTCCAGGTTTTACCTTGTCGTCCTTTAGGTTTCAGCTCAATGTTGTGGTGCCTAGAGATGTTTCCTGGATCCACCTTCTTCCCCACCTTAGGGTCCTCCTCAGACAGGCTGCTGGCTGGGATCCATTTTTATTTATGTCTGCGGCCTAAACTGTCTATTTCCCCTGTCCACCACTCGCTGCAGGAGGACAGGGGCTGCGGCTGTTATCACTGTGACTTCAGTGCCCAGGACACTGTCCGGCACACGGCGTTCCACAGACGCGTGTGGAGTGGACGCGTGCTCAGCCTGTTGGTGATGTTTTCAAGCAGAAGAGGTGGTGGAGGGGCGTGGCTTGGTCCCCAGTGTTTAGAGACAAACCCACACAGTTTAGCCCCAGCGCTGCCTGGGGCCAAACACAACTGTGTGTCGCCGTGGGCCTATGTCCCTCAAACTCCCCGACAAATGGGGCCGAGGACGATAGTCCCCATCTCCTATGGCTGTTTCTAGGACATAGAAAAAGGCCACGCACCCCGCGTCTGAGATATCAGGACACCAGTGTTAGGGCCCCTCTCCCCTTAATGGTTCTGTGCACAGAGTGCCTAGCGCAGTGCCCGGTCCCTCCCACCAGCCTTCCTGGGGCACTTGCGATGACTGTGGCAGCAGCTGGCTCGAGGCCTGTGGCTTTTAAGCACCACTGGCCGCTCACAGGCCCCCGTTGAGCTCGTCTCCATGCAGAATGCCCCAGAGATCTTCTTGGGAGTGCTGGTGCGGCCAGACCACGGCCACACGCTGCCTTGGGAGGGACCAGCCAGGTCAGCGTTTGGCCTGGAAAAGATTTGGGCTGTTTACAGCAGGCATCTGGGCCGATGGGCAGAGGCTTGTGGTTCGATGTTTTGCTTCTCTCCCCGGAGACCAGTCCTGGGAGGCTCACAAAGGGCCGAGCCCTGGCAGCTGCCTTGGTTGACAGACACACTCCTCCCTGTGGAGGAGCATGGGCCCAGCCCCGGCACAGCCCCGGCGAGCTCCTCTCGGGCTGCGCTGGCAGGTACCCGCGATCGCAGCGCCAGCCTGTGTGTGTTTAAGTGAAGCGTGACCAGCACTGGTGTCCGTAGATAAGGACACAGGAGCAGGGGCTTCTCAGCTAAAGTTGCAAATAAAAATGAGTCAGGGAACCAAGAACAGCGTTGGAGATTTGGACGTGAAAATCGCATTTAACTGCAAATAAAACCATGCCTCTACCCAGAGCTCAGGCTTGTGCGTGGTGTGATTTACATACTTGTTGGGGGGTCAGGAGTTGGGGGGCCAGTGTTCATGGCAGGCATCCCCTTTCCTTTGGGAAACAGTCTGGACCCTATTTTCAGTCCTGGCGCTGCTGGTGGATAGCTTTGACCCCCTGCTCAAGGTTTGGGCATGGGACTCAGGCCGGGCCAGCCCACGCATTCTGCACTCTGACCGGTGATTGGTGGGGCATGGGCACATGACCCTTGGGGGCCAATGAGGATCAGGCCTAGGATTTTCATTTAAGCTATTGATTCAGAGCAGCTTTCCTTCCAGGGCTTGAACTTGGTGATGATTGAGAAGACTCCAGAGGCCACGCTGGGCCCGGAAAGATTCCAGATGGCACCCAGCCTCCCTTGCAAAGCCCCTTCCCCTGGGTGAGGGCAGGACTGTGAGGCTCTGAGTTCACTCCCATGATAAGGGATTCTGAGGCCCTGAATCAGTTAACTGTGAATTCATCCAGAGGGAGGTTTGTCTTCGTTGGGCCTGACCTAATCAGGCAGAGGGCCCCAGACGGGCTGACTCAGCTTAGAATCAGATTCTCCAGCTGGCTTTATGAGGGCCAACAGCCGTCTTAGGACGAAGGCCACATTAGCAGGGAGCAGCCCTTGCCTGACTGAGAGCCAACAGGCAGAATCTTTGTCCTACAGCCATAGGAACAGAATTCTTTCAACCGCCAGCAAGCTTGGAAAAGTGTCCTGAGTCTCAGCCACAATTACAACCACGGCCACTTCCAGCCAAGGCCTTGATTTCCGCCTGCTATGACCTGAGCAGAGGGCCCATGGACAGACCCTTGGGACCTGTGAGGTAGTACCTCGGGTTGATTTAATCTGCTAAATTTGAGGGAACTTATTCTGTAGCACAGAAACAGGAACACGTGTGAACACCTAGTTCAAGCTGTACCTGAAGCCAGACAGTTAATAAATTTTCCAGTTATGTGAGCCAAAGAAATCTCCCCTCTCCTTTTTCTCTTAAGCTTTTTTCTTTTTTCTTTTTTTTTTTAAGCAGGGCTCTCAGAATAGCGTCCCCTCAACTGGCTTATTTCACAGGTCTGTCCCTGTCCTATTTGCTGAGCCTGGGGACATGTCACCTGGTACTGTGTTTGGCTTTGGCAGGGTCACAGCCCGAGCGGGGACTTGTGTGGTTTGCCGTCCTGTCGTCCGTCTTACACCTCTGGGGGTGCAGACTTGCCTCTGGCCTCCGCATCCCCCAGCACGTCTGGCGGGGGCCGTTGGGGGGTGACTGGCTGCCTAGTGTCAGGATCTGGGTGGAGGTTGGCAGGGAGTGACTAGGTTTAGCATTCTGGGCACATATGGTCTTTGCTGCATCTTCTTCTGTTTTTAACAACCCTTTAGCAACGGAAGAGCCATTCTTAGCTCAGGGACTGAGCGCAAGCAGACCAGGTGGTTTGGGTCTGGCTCGTGGGCGGCGTTTGGCTGAGCCCTGGCTCAGGGCACCGATGGGGGCCAGAGCCTGGTGCTCAAGTGTCAGGCCCCCAGCCGTCACCACAGGAACCCTGGGCAAGTCCTTTACTTCCCCAACCCCCAGTTTCCTTACCCGTAAAAGGGGGTCCCCAGGAGGTCATGGTGGAAATGGGTGGATTGATACACAGTGCTGCCCTTGGTGGCCCTGAGTTGGGCTGTGAGTCCTTATTTTTAGAGAGGATCATTAATCCCCGTTCTCTCCGCCTGTCTTGCAAATTTGGAACCAAGCTAGGAGCAGTCTTGGGGGGCTGTCAGGTGAAGAGTAGCAATGCGGGGTTCTTTCCTGGGAAGCTGGCTAGGGGACAGGACTGGACCTCGGGCTTCTCCTGGTCCCCACCCTCCACCCCCAGCCTGGGTGCCCGGGGAGTCTCCAAAGCTGGTACTTACCCTAGGCAGTCGACAGGTCAGCCTCGCCCACCTGCTCGGCCTCCTGGTGGCCCCTGGAGGGTGGCAACCCCGGGGCCCACGGGAGGAGGCTGTGTCTCTCAGCTGGGTCTTAGGAGACCCCCCAGTTCCCACTCCCACCATGCTGGGGGGACTGCTGGGCCCCAGATTCAAATTCATGTCAACCCAGAGAGGTGGGGTGTGAGCTCATTTGGAAGGAGGGTCTTTGCAGAAGGAAGGGATTCGGACGAGGTGACACTTGGGTTAGAGTGGGCCCTGAGCCGAGGGCTGGTGCCCTTAGAGGAAGACAAAACAAGGGCCACGGAGGCCCGTGGGGAAGGGCCCGTGGTGTTGGAGGCAGAGACCAGAGTCGCGTGGCCACAGGCCATGGATTGCCACGGGCTCCCGGCAGCCCTCGCCAGCTGGAAGAGGTGTGGGGCCTTCAGATGGCCAGAAACCAGAGAAGCCATTGCTGTTGCTTCAAGCCACCATTTGCTGTATTGTCATGACAGCCCTAGGAAACCCATGCACCCAGCAGGGGTCCTTCCTCTTCCCTTGGTCGATGGTGGAGGTGGAAAGAGACAGAGCAGAGCCAGGCCCTCAGCCTGGATCCAAACTAGAGATTCTGATTTCGTGGGTCAACCGTGGGTCTGGCGTGGGTAGTTAACAAAACAAAACAAAAATTTGATTGAGGAATAAGGTATGTAAAATAGAACCACGTCTCCCACTTTAGATGCACCATCAACTGATATTTAGAGTCCCCAAGTGGGGCCAGCACCACTGCAATTCAGTCGGGGGTCATTGCCTGTATAAGGCGCTCCGCAGACCACCTGGCTGCTGCGTGGGAGGGAAGCAGGAGAGGGGCATCCGGGTGCCCAGGGGGGCTGAGGACCTCGCTGGCCCTGGAGTACACGCCCAGGGCATGCAGGTGTGGTGGGGAGGGGGCCCAGGCCCGGCCTCCAGAGCCCATCCAGCTATGGAGAGTTCTAGAGGGGGGAGTGGGGGGGGCACGGTCCCCATTTCCACCTGCGGCAGGAGCCCTGGGCCTTCCCAGCCCACATCCAGCATGACCCTGGCATGGCCCAGAGCCAGGCACCAGGGGTCACTTCTCAGAGTGGCGGAGCACCAGGCCTGAGGTCATCCAGGGAGGCAGAAAGAGCAGACCAGGCGCCCAGGCTCTAGCCCTGAGCCGATGGGGAGGCTGGGCTGACGGGTCCTGTCGGATCCTAGGCTGGCCTGCTGGGCCCCAGAGTCAGTTCCCGTCGTCCTTGCAATGTGGCCTTGCCTTGCCGTGCAGGACGGGCCTGCAGGTGGCCTCCCGTCTGTCCGTCACAGACCTGTCCCCTGCTTGGCACCCAGGCCCACCCTCGCCCTGTGCTTCCTCACGGGTGACTCATCTTTTGTGCTTAGATCCGGTCGTCTGCGCGCTGGTAGGCGCTGGTGCCCACAGGGCTGGGCTGCCCACCAAGACGGCGGCCGAGGCCTGTGGGATGAGCCAGGCCGTCCCCCGGTGCCCCTGGCCTTGGAGAGCAGGATGTGTGGCAGCTGCTGCCCTGTGTGCCAGGAATGGGCTGCCCACCACAGACATACCTGGCTGCTTGGAGCGGGACAAGGGTTTGTTCAAAGCGGTTCCTAAGCCGAAGGGGGGTTGGACTCCAGCAGGCACACAGGAAGACCGCTGCCCGTGGCCGGCTGCTCCGGCAACACAAGCCCTCTGGAGCTGGACGGATGCCCATGGCTCTCGCTGTGCCCCGAGGGAACCAACGTCCTTGCCACGGTGTTTTCCAGAAGTTCAGACCCTCAGGGGCAGCCAGAGCACGTGGCTCCGCTCTGGTCCTGTTCCTCGTGGGCAGGTCTGATCGCCAGGCGCCTGCTGGGGTCATTCTGCCCCGCTGCAGAGGAGCTGGCACATCTGTCTCCTGAAATTGGCCTGGAAAGGTAGGACTCATCCTAGGGACAGGTGTCCTGAGGGCAATGTGGCACAAGGCAAGTGCCTGCTGACCCATGCTTGAGGTCAGTGGGGGCAGGGGATTGGGGGGCCCTGGGTGCCTCCCGTTTAACCCCCATCCTTAGACCCCTGTTATGTTTAGGAAACCAAAAGTCAGAGAAGGTGGCGGGGAGCTCAGAATGTTCACCAGCCTCCCCAAGACGGGACCCGGTGGCAAACAGCACAGCCGCCCCGGCCCTGGCCTCCCGGAGGCCCAGTGCTGGTTGAGGCCCCGAGCCGAATGAACTAGTTCTGGTGTCAGATGTGGCCACGGAACAGGTGTGGTGCCCTTCTCACTGACTCCTCGGAGTGAAGCAGGGGAAATCTGTGTCTTCATCAACAGCAGATCAGGTAAATGCACCCACGGGCCCACGGCCTGCAGATTTGGCCTTGGCTTCTGGCTTCTGACTGCATGACCTTGGGCCTGGTTCATTCTCTGAACCTCTGTATCCTCATCTATAAAATGTACTCACCTGTAATCCCATAAAATAAAATACGAAAACCGGGCTGGGGATGTGTCTCCGTGATGGAGTGCCCCTGAGTTCAATCCCTGGTACCCTCCTCCCCCAAAATGGGTACCCAAATCTCCCTCCACTTTGTTCCCTCCAGGATAATTCTGTGGATCGAATGGGGGAGTTTACAACAAAAGGCTCCGCTCTGCGCAGAGCGGCTCTCCCTTCATTCATCTCTTCCACGCCTGCAGCCTTCTGAAGGCTCCCTGTGGATAGGAGGACGAGACGCGCAGCCTGTTGGTAGCGGCGTTCCGCGGGTTCATACAGACAGACGAGTCGGGCTGCGGCTTCTCAGTCGGAGGTGTCGGGTAGACAATGGCCGACTCCAGGGCTTGTTCCTTGGGCTTGTTCAGCAGGAGCCATGTGGGACCCGTGGCCACGGCCGTCTGCCTCAGCCTGGGCGCAGACAGAGGCAAAGCTCCCAACAGGCCTGGCTCGTGTGACCCCCAGGCTGAGGTCTCATCCTGTGGGCGGGAGGTCACATCAGAGCGGGCGGCCCGGCCGCTGCCATCTGAACCTGGTGGGGAAGGGACGGCGTTGTGCCTCGAGTCCCCCTGCCTCTGTGAGCTCCGGGGGCTCTGGTCGGTGGCCAGGGCCCGTGGCAGCCTTGGCCGTCTGGGATGGCACGTGCACCTGTTGACCCACTGAACAAATGTCTTGAAAGTTGCGACCCAGGCCCCGGAACTCTCTCAGACCCCAGGGTCCCAAAGGTCACTTCCATGACCCCTGCCCATGGCCTTAGAATCCAGGAAGTGGAGAATCCATGAGCTCAGGGGAGAGTTGGCCGCAGGAAGTCCCGGTTCTTGCCACGTCTCGCCCTTTTCCGTCTGTCCTAGAAACCTCGTTTTGTTCGGGGGGCTGTGGACCAGCTCACGGGGGTTAGGGTTAAGATCCCTTACGCCAGTGCGTCTCAAAGTGTGGTCCCTGGACCGCAGCACCGGCCTCACCTGGGAGCGTGGTGCAAGTACCCTCCTGGGGTCGCACTCAGGGCCGCGGGGTCGAAACGCTGTGGGTGGACCCCGCGATCTCTTCTTCAAGAAGAGCCCCAGGTGTGGTCACCTGCGTGGACACAGGGCTGGTCCTTGCCTGTGAGATGTGGGGGAATCTGCTGGCAGCTTTGGGGACGCTGTTTTCTTCCTGTTCAAAAGGCCGGAGCCTGGGAAGGAGGAGGCCTGGTCTCCTGTTGCTCGGCACGAAGTCCTGCGAGCTCAGAGCCTGGCGTTGAAGACGGTCGATGTAGGAGGGGTGATGTCCCTGTCACCTGGACTTCCTCCCATCTCCCAGACTGTCATTAGCAGAGCAGCCGATGTCCTCACAGTACCGTTGCTTGTGGCCAAGCGCATGCCCAACGGATCCGGGTCCTGGGCCGACGCCGACGGAAACCCTCCCACGGTCACCCCTGGCTCATTAGGGTGGCGCACGGTCCCCTCCTGCTCTGCACCTCCGTGACCTCTGTAACCTAAAAGCCTCTGAACCAACGAGCGCCCGTTAGGATGGTTACTATCAAAACCCAGAAAATAACAAGTGGAGAGCCTGGAGCCCGGGCGCAGGTCGGGAGGAGTACCCTGTGCTCCAGCGGCTCCGCCTGGGGAACAGACCCGGGAATGGAAAGCACGGCCTCCGGGAGCCCCGAGCAGACTCGCGCCCATAGCGGCATGATTTACAGCCCCAAGAGGCAAGCCACTTGAGTGTCCAAAGGCCACCAGTGACAGTACTGTGAGGACATCTTCAAGAGAGATAGATGTCCATGGCATTTTACCACCACGACCACCGCACGCCTCACTCCCTGTTCCAGTCCACGGCGCGCAGACACGGGGCCTCTCGAGCTCCCGAGGTGGGGCCCCCCACACCCACAGGTGTCTTGGCGAATCCACCTGGATGTTGTAAGGGCAGCTCGAGCTCAGCGCACCTGAGACTGGGCGGATGCCCCCTCCGGGTCCTGCTCCTGTGGCTCTGATTGTCTGTGGCCTGACGCATCTATCTCGGTCAGTCAGACTCCCCAGGTCACTCCATTACACAGTCCTGGTTATTTTTCTTCCCAATTCCTGATGAGGCAGACCCCCTTCCAGTCTCCTCCCTGACAACTGCGGTTGTGTCCCATCCTGTTCCCTGGGCACACCCTGGCCTGGCTCAAACCCATGTTCTGTGGCAGGGGCCCGTGAGCTTGGCCAGCTGCAGCTCCGATGGACTCCGTTCTGGTCTCCCTCCGGGTGATGAGTCCCATCTGGACACATTCCGTGGGGCACCGCCCCTCCCGGAGCTGACTTCGCATCTGGTCCTCACGGTCCAGCTTGGCGGCAGGCCTCTGCTCAGATGTGGGGTCTGGCACCGGGTCGGGATGGGCAAGGACCTCGCCCACGCTGCTGCGTTGGTTTGGGCTGCTCCGGGCGCAGAGCAGAGACAGAACTTGAGAGCAAGTGGCTTCTGGGGAACGCTCCCGCAGGCCTCGGGAAGTGAGCTGGGGAGGCGGGTGCCAGTGGGGTGTGGCGCTGGGCTGGCTGTCACAGGGCCAGCGGCAGAGAGCCTGCGCATGGAGCCAGTCACACGTGACGGAGGAGGCCTGGGGCCGGGGAGCTGGGTATGGAGACAGCGACTCCAGGAGCACTCTGGGTTTGCCAGAGCGGGTGTTGATCCCCTGGCACTGCCTGCCCGCCACGTGTCGGGGCAGAGAGAGGCGGATGTTGGCAGGTGGACGTGGGTCTGAGCCCTCTGGGGTTCCAGGGCTATGTGCAGGCACAGACGGCTCCTCCTCCCCTGGGGAAGGATCCAGGTGGCGGGCACCATGTTGGTCACCTTCCTGACCTGGCCCAGAGACACCGGGCTAGCAGCTGGTCCTCCCTGGTCCCCTACCCCTCCAGGGGCAACGTTTCTGTTTGGTTCTACCTGGCTTGGCTCCTGCCTGGCACCCCGTGGCTTCCCTTCTGAGCCAAGAGCGGGCTGCTGAGCCTAGGCCTCCCAGGCCATCCCGCCACCTGCCCGCAGAGCCTCTCTAGAGTCAAGTACATCAAGTTTGCTTTTCAAGTAAATCTAAAAATCTCATCTTTAAAACGTGAAATACCCTCACAAGCTGAGTCTCAGGCCTCTGCCGTCTGGTTTCCGGGACCCTGTCTGCTTCTCGCGGTCCACTCTGCCCTCCAGAGCCCCCTCCTCACTCCCGCCCGCTAGGGTCTGGTCTCTGGCTCCAGCGGGGCTGCTCCTCCTCCTCCCTCCTCCCTTCTCTCCACAGCTGTGCGCCTGGGGGCTCAGCTCCAGCCCTCCCTGGCTGGCGCCGGGGGTCTTCCAGTTGGGGCTCAGGGCTTCCTGCTGCCCCACCGCGACTCTTTCCTCTGCTATACGCACTGGCCGTGGACAGCTGGTCCCCCACAGCCAGGCTCTTTGTGAGGACAGAGTGTGGCCCCTCTCTGGTCCCTGGGGCCACTGGTGAGTGACAGAAGGAGCCCTCCTGGTTTGGCAGGTGACCCTCCTTGGTGCCTGGGCAGCAAGGGCACTGGGCGGGGAGAAGGGATAACCGTGAGGCAGCAGCCCCCAGTTCTGCCCTGACCTGCCCGGCTCAGGCAGGTCCCTTCTTAGCGGCTGCTCCATCTTGGCGCTCCTCTCTGGCGGCGTGAAGCGCACAGAGCTCGCTGCTCCCCGGACTCTGAGCGAGACCCGGGTTCAGTCTGCCCGGTGGCAGTTGCTCCTGTCATGGATGCTTGGCCTGCAGCCAGGTGGCAATGTTGACAGTCTCAGGGTCGGGTCTGCAGAAGCACCAGAGGCCCAAGTGGGCAGCCAGGCTGCTGTGGTCACTCTCTGGAAAGGGAACAAAAGTGGGGTGGGTGGGCAGGGGGACAGTCATGTTGAAGGTGTTGGAGCCAGGACGGAGCCAGGCCGCAGGCTCAGGGCCCCTCTGCTGAAGGTCCCCGGGACACTAGCCGATCAGTTTACACCCAAACAAGTTTCCTTCTTGGAAATCCCACCTCTACGTTTGCCTGGGGCGGTTTTAGCTTTCTGCTTTCAAGGCCCGGCCTGGGGCCTGGACCCGCTCTAATGGCCGGGTGCATTCCTGGTGAGGATGGGCAGCCCTCGCAGTGGGAGACTGAAGGGCTGCAGAGTGCTGCAGGCCCTCCTTGGACACGTGGGAGACCGAGGGTGGCCGCCACTTGTCCTGAAGTTTGGTCCTGCATCTGCTAAAGTGAGGTGAAGGTGAACCAAGGATTTCCATCACACAGAGGAGATCACTGCATCCCCAAACACCATCAACTGGGAAAAGACCGATGGGACTTTCACGGACGTGTAGTTTGTCACAATGAAATAAAACGTCTTAAAACCCGTCGTTACTGCCATCAAAGTCCTGTGGTGTTGTCTAACAGAGCAGTTTATACCTTACTACTGAGCTCCTTAAAAAAAATGCATCTTACCCATCAATCTAGTTTTACAAGGAGGAACTACAATAAAATACACGTTTGTGCCACGCTCAGGAGGCCCGGGGCCAGGGAGCTGGGGTATTGATACACCTCCTGAGCACCTATAAAGCACCTACTCAGCATAGGGTCCTGGCTAGGGAGGGAATCGATGAAGAGACCTTGTTCTCAGTGGACCAGGGGCTGGTTGAGGAGACACAAAACAGCCCATGGGGCGCAGCGGGTTACTGCAGAGAGGAAGGATGTGGGGCTTGGGAAGAGGGAGGGTGGGTGGCAGGGCCTCAGAGAGGGCTTTGAAAGAAATCGCATGGATTAGTTTGCTATAGGCTGTGGCAGCTGAAACCCCCAGTGCACGGCCTCCCCGGCTGGAGACTGTTCAGAGGGGGTTGGGGGTGGGCAGCAGGAGCATCTTGCCCCACCAGCCTCTCTGCTTTGCCAGTGCACTTCTGTGGTTTCATTCACAAGTCACCGTCCCTCTTGGTCACAACATGGCTGCCAACTGTGATGGGGACCACATGTCTCTTTATCCCAGGCTCCTGGCATTGAGAGACAAATCTTTCCCTTAAAGGCCCCAGGGAGCCTCCTCCCTGACCAGGCGACGCTGCCCACCTGGACGCTGTGGAGCCCCCCGGCCCTTCTGACTGTGGCCGGGCCAGGACCCCGGAGTCGGCACATCGGAGTGCTCAGCACTGCAGTCCCTGGCACACGGCGAGTGTCGGGGTCACAGATGCGTCGGGTCCAGAGGTGGCCCTGCATCAGGGCCTGGCCTTCGCAGGTGGGGTTTCTGTTGGAGCGTCGGGAGGCTCGGCCTGGGACCGGCAGCTTCGCTTCTAATGGCTCTGAGAGACGGCGGAGTCACCCGTCACCCCTGACCCAGGAGAGGAAGGGCCGTGGGAGGGGGAGACCCGCGAGTCCCCGTGTGTCTGCCCCGCCAGCTGCTGTCAGATGGTCAGATGCCGGTGGGGGACGGACTCTCCAGACTCCAGGTCAGGAGCCCACTGTATTTTCTCCTGCCACATCGTGACCCCCTCCCTCTGGATTCCTCCCAAAGCCTCCGTTTCCACGTCCCCGACGCCGCGGGCTGCTCTCGGGTCAGCACCCTCTTTTTGGAGTGTTTCCCCTCCTGGTGGCAGACTAGGAAGAAACACTCAGCAAATGGCCCCGCGCTCATGGTGAGATCTCTCCTGCTCCTTCTCCCTCTGGCTACGGTTTGTCTTGCTCTTTGGGCGGAGGGTGAGACGGAGGCTTCACTCTCTGAAGGCTGCAGAGCGGCTGTGAATGTGACAGTGTCACCTAGATGCCCCCCATGATAAAGGCAGCCCTGGGTCACGGTGGGGCCGCCCCCCCCCCCACGGGCAGCGAGCAGCGAGCCGACCTGGAAGCGATGGTCGAGGGCCGGAGCGGAACTGGCTGGAGGAGAGGCTCTGTGCACGGGCGGGAAGAAATCTCCAGCCCAGCGCCCTGGTCCCAGCTTCGACTAATGCTCCACAAACATTTATCCAGGAACTTCTGGGCCCCCAACTCCATCCTAGGCCCTGGGGCTGCCAGGACAGCCCCCCGTCCCCATGGAGCCCCCCGGAGGCAGAGACAGGAAGTACCCAGAGCAAGGATGAGATTTCAGATCATGCTGAGTGGGTGCCATGACCTGTGTGAAGGGTGGGAGTCGGGCCAGGGTTCCTCCAAGTCCCTCGGCACCAAGAGCCTTGAACCTGAGATCCGTGAGGGGAGGACGTCTACCAGGAAGGACCCAGGAGAGGAGCAGTTCTGTTCATAAGTCCCAGCCAGAGGGAGGGGAGAGCCAGGAACCAGGCGGACCAGTGAGCAGGGACAGGGACAGGGACCAGGCTGACACACACACGAGACCCGTGAGAGCTGACAACTAAGGCCACCGCTGTAGGAGAGAGAGGCCACACAGGCTTGGGTTCTGGAGTTTTATGGGAGAGGCTCAGGAATCAGGGCCAGGCAGGTCCTCCTGTGGGCAGTGGAGGGTTGGGGTGTGGGAGGGAGTGGATGTCCTTGGGCGGGAAAGCAAGACTGTTTCCTTAAATCGGTGGCTGTCTCTTAAGATGCTAAGAAGGAACTTATGAGGAGCAATTAGGCAAGAAAAGGAAATAAAAGGCATCAAAATGGGAAAAAAAGAAACGAAACCATCTCTATTAGCAAAAGACATGATCTTGTGTGTAGAAAGTCCCAAGTTTCCACTTAAAAACACCCGTGAGAACTGATAAATAAATCCAGCGCATTGGAGAATACAAGGTTAACACGTGAGAATTGGCTGCATTCCATCACTAACATTGAACAATTCGAAAGAATTTTGGAAAATAAGAAAATAATTAAGAAATTAAGAAAAAATCATATTTATAATGATGTCAAAAAGAAAAAATATTGAGGAATAAACACAACCCAGGGGGTGAAAGACTTATACCCTGAAAACTAAACATGTTGCTGAAAGAAATTAAATAAATGCAAAGATATCCTGTGGCTTGTTCATGGATTAGAGGAAATAATTGTTAGGATGACCATCCTACTCCAATTTATCTATAGATTCAGTGAAATCCCTACCAAAATCCCATGATATTTTTGGAAAAAATAGAAAAATTCATCCTAAGATCCGTATGAAATCTCAAGAAACATCAAAGAGCTCATACAATCTTGAAAAAGAAGAATAAAGTCAGAGGTTTCACACTTTCTAGTTTTAATGATTGCAAAGCTACAGTAACCGAAATAAAGCATTACTGTATAAAGACGGGTAAATCAATGGAACAGAGTAGACAGCCTAGAAATGACCCTTGGTGTATGTGATCAGATGACCTTGGGCAAAGATGCTAATTCCACTCAAGGTGGAAAGGGCAGTGTCTTCAACAAGTGGTGCCAGGGAAATGGATGTCCTCACGCAAAAGCATGAAGTAGACCCCTACCTCACACCATATGCAAAAGTTGACTCAAAAAGGATTAAAGACTTAAATGTAAACTATAATACTTCTAGAAGAAAAGATAAAGGGACACCTCTGGATGTTGGATTGGCAATGATTTCTTGGGTATGGCACCACACAAAAGAAGAGAAGTAGATAAATCAGATGACATCGAAATCAAACATTTCTGTGCATTAACATTCACCATCATCAGAATGGAAAGGTGACCTGTTGACATGGTTCCACGGCCACCAAGCTGCACAGCTGGCCTACTGGTCCCTGCTGGTGGCCCAGGTGGGTTGGACAGCCTGCGGAAAGAGGACCAGGTCCAGAGCCGGCCAGGCCTTGTAAGCTTGGACCTTATTTTATAGGTAGGAAGCCTGACATTCCAGATAGCGTCCCACTGACCTGTCCAAGTAGGTGGCAGTGAAGGGTGCTCCGGTGGTCCCCTAAGAGCTAACTCTTCCCCTTCTTCCCTGGTACTAGAACGGCTGACTCTCAGCTGTGCTTCTGGCCACAGGGAGTCAGGACTAGTTCCCAGCCTCCCCAGCAGTTAAGTGTGGCCATAGGACTTGATCCTAGACCGTGGAAGTAAGTGGGAGTTCACGAACGACTTTAGAGATCTGTCCTTAAAGGGAAGGGGCATTTCTGTCTTTATCTTTCGTGACTTCCTGCTGTTGGGAACGTCAATGTGCTTGTCGGAGTTTGAGCAGCCATAGGGAGAGGTGGGGGCTGGGAAAGAGAGGTGAGAAATGACGTGCTCTGTAAACGGCGGAGCTGAGGGTAAATGAACGTCATCTGTGTCGTCAGGTGCAATATAACAATCAGTGTAAGACCCATCAATAACCCATACACCATCCATAATCCACATGAACCCATGTGAGTGGACGTGGTGACGGCCCTGACACTTCAAGTCTTGTGTCCTGTGGGCAGACGCTGTGCTCAGCTCTTTGCTGATATTTTGGGGCTTAATCCACAACGATCCCAGGCAACGGGGACTCTCACCATGGTGACTGTCACTGTCTTCACAGATGGGGGCAGGGAGGTGAACAAGTGGCCTGAGCGGAGGTCTGGAGTCTGAACCCAGAGAATCCCCAGGGCCGTGCTCTGGGGCAGCTCAGGGTTCTGGTCTCGCTGGCCACATCCGCGGGAGTGTCCTGGGAGAATGTTCTCGCGGCGTGACCTCAAGTGGAATTTCTTGCTCCGACATCTGGCTCTGAAATGACCCAGTGCAGACTGCTCCCTGGATCTGCTCTTCCCTGACGCCGTCCTCCCTCTGTGACCCCAGGCTCCACCCCTACCCCGTCCTGCCCCCAGGGGCTGTGCCCTTGTCCGCGGCATCTCCCTGGTGTTGGGGGGACAGGCACGTGGGGTCCCCCAGCCCTGGGCCCTCTCAGGCTGCAGCCGACATGGCTTCTCTGGGGTTACGGAGCAGGTTCCTCGTGAGCCCTCGCCCGTTCCCCAGCTGCCCCGGGGGCTGAGGGACAGAGGACTCTGGCCTCCCAGGAAGGGGGTGTGCTGGCCTTGAACAGGCTCCTGGGGTGTCGCAGGGACAGGTGGGAGGGACCTTGCTGCAGAGGGCGGAGTGGGGACAGGGCAGGCCTGGGAGGTGACAGCCCAGGGAGGCCCCGAGGACACCGCCTGGCCCTGCTGTCCTCCCTGTGCCCTCCCGAGGAGCTGGACGTGGAAATGGCGTTTCCCAGAGTCTCCTGCAGTCGGGCTCTGCCCACGGAGCCTCTCGCCTGGTCTGGTCCTGGAGGGAGGGCGCTGTCCCCCCAGCTGGCCTCTCTGTGCCCTGGAGAGGGCGCGTCAGGGCTGAGCGGTGCCTGGAGCCCTCGAGGGGACCCACAGGTCAACTGGGCAGAAGACGCTGCCAGGTGGGGCCCACGCCTCCTGGACCCAGGAAGGAGGATCCGGAGACACAGGGACAGGAGGGCCTGGGCCCCATCTTGTCACTGTGTCCATCTGCTCTGGGGACAGGAGGGCCTGGGCCCCATCTTGTCACTGTGTCCATCTGCTCTGGGGACAGGAGGGCCTGGGCCCCATCTTGTCACTGTGTCCATCTGCTCTGGGGTCAGACCCCCTCAGGACACCAGCTCTGGGAGGGAGGGGCTCCAGTGTCCAGTGTCCCTGTGCCCAGATAGCTCCTGGCTCCGTGTGTCCTTGTGAAGTGTTAAACTGACCGAGGGACTACCTGTCCCTCTCCACCCAGCGCAGGGCAGCCTGGCCCCGGTGGGACCCATGAATGTTCACAGGAGGAAGGAAGGAGGGACCCAGCCCCTCCCTGCCCCCTCCCTCCGCTGTCTCAAGACCCCCTCCCCCAGCCTCCCTATCTCTGGCCTCCGGGTGGGTCTGGCCCAGTGTTCCCAGGCCCTGCTGCCACAGCCTCCCTCCTGGAAGCTGCGGGGAGCTGCCCAGAGCCGTCTTCTGGAAGCTTCTGCCGCTGGGGCGCTGTGTCCCCTGCTCCTCACTCTCACGTCCAGCCTTGGGGTCTCCACTGGGCCCCAGTCGCTGCTCTTCTGGCTTCTCAGGTGTCTGTCCCCACGTGTGGCGTGGGCTCCTTGATGTCACCTTCCCCGATTCCGTGTTCCGGGGCAGCTGTGAGGGACAGAGGTTACTGTGACTTTGGAGCAGCCCAGGGTGATGTCACGGATGCCCTGGTGCCTGGGCCGTCTCTGCCAACGCCAGCACCAGCACACGTTGCTTAGCAACTGCACCCCTCCCCTGCTCCCTCCGACCTCAGCCCCACCCCCTGAGCAGCGGTGGCTTTGTGGTCCTCGCTCAACTTGGGCCCACACAGTCCAAGCCCAGGTGGCTTCTTAGGTGTGTCCCCAGCTGTGATTGCTCCTGTCCTCCGGGCACCTCTCACCCCAGCTGCAAGGTGGGCTTCCCGCCCCTGCCCTGGTGCTCACCCCAGAGGCCACCACTGCGGCTGCGCTGGGCTGGGGCCTGCGGCTCTCGGGCAGCAGGGCATCGCAGGGACCCGAGAGGGAGGCCCGCTTTCCCGTTTTATGAATGGGGCAGTCCAGGATCAGCCAGGAGAAGGGAGGTGGTCCGTGGGGGCGCTCTCAGAGTGAAGGGTGATTCTGAGGCCCCCACAGAGACGAGAGCATCATCCCACACAGAGGGCTGTGTTCTGCACCAAGGCCAGCCTGCTCTTTCTCGGATCAGGAGGACGATGCTCGAGGCACATCAGCACCAAATCAAGATGTTTTATTTGAGGCGATGGAGGAATCTGGGATTCAGGTTCCCGTGTGCCAGGCCCATTTGCTCTGCAAATCCTCTCGTGTTTGCTGTTCTGGGGGCCTGGAGCCAGCAGGAGGGCTGGGCCTGGAGGGGAGCATCACTAAGCCTGAGGGGAGAGGAAGTCCCTGGTGGAGAGAAGCCAGCGTCCTGGGAGGCCGAGCAGGATGAGGGGTGGGTGGGGGCAGCCCTGCAGGCCTCCAAGTTCACATCACGTCCAGAGTCCTCCTGGACAGGAGAGCCAGGGCACGAAAGGGTGCGGATTAGCATCCAGGGGCCCGGGGAAGGGAAAGAGAAGGAGACATTCAGCCAGGCCACGTGCCGCCGTCGTGGCATCTGCCCCTCTCCCCAGCAGGTGCCCAGTGCCTGCCTCGCAGTGGAGCCGGGGGGGGGGGGTAAGCAGAGCCGTTGAGTCTGTCAGCTGAGTGCACGTGACCTTCCTTTGGCAGGGGTGCCTGGCCAGCCAGGGACAAGGATGCAGTGACAGGCAGTGGCGGCTGCTATTGTCCCCTGGGAGGGTTCCTAGATGGGATTTTGGAGGCCTTGCCAGCCCTGGGGGCCTCAGAGATCTCTCTCCACCTGCCCCTCCCCCGGCTGGATCCATAGTCCCCCCATCTGTAGCCCCCACACCCGGAGCCGGTGGTGAGTTAAGTGACTGACTCACTCGAAGCCCCTGGGCCGCGGCAGGAAGGTGGCAGGGATGTGGGTTCCCTTCCTCACCAGGCTCTCTGAAGAACAACCTGAGTGTCTCTCCCCGAGTCGAGCCCAGGCAGAGACGGGGTGCAGACAGAGCCAGCTTTCCCACCGCCTGCCTACCTGCGTGGGCCTCCAGGGCCCGGGGTGGGTTAAGTCCACTGCCGTCAGCGAGCTCCGCAGGACAGCTGGACCGCGTGGACTCCAGGATGGCCTGGGACACAGGGTGCAGACGATGAGGCCCCTGCACTCCCAGGACGCCACCGCTGCAGGGGAGAGTTGGGGCACCCAGAAAAGCCGGACAATGCTTCAACCTGCCCAGAGCTGGCAGTTAAGGATGGACGTGCCGGGGGCCCTGAGGTGAAGTCCAGGAAGCCGGCAGAAAGAGGGAGAATATCAGAGGTTTAAAAATGTTTTAATGATTCAGTCCTTTTGAGGGGGGTTCCTTTGAGTACAAAAGAAACCTACAAAATTTAAAAAAATGGTATAATCATCATCAAGTGACGTTAAAGTAAATAATAAACAAGTGGCTGTGCCCTACGTGTTCTGTGTTTTGACCGGGGACAGTTGTTTATCTGGGTGGACATATTTGTCAAAACTCACCGAACCGGACACTTAGAGTGGGTGCGCTTTATTGGAAGTTTCTCCCAAAGCAGTTGTCCCTTGATATCTATAAGGAGTGGGTTCTAGGACCCCCTCACAGGTACCAAAATCTGAGGATGCCTAAGTCACTTATATAAAAAGACGTAATGTTTGCATTTGGCCTCTCCACGGCTTTCCTAGGGCTTTAAATCACCTCTAGACTGTGATTCCTAACACAGCGCAAACGCCGCCGTGTGTCGCTGGTTATGCTGCATCGTTAAGGAATAGCGACCAGGAAAGAGGTCTCTGTGGATTCAGTATGGAAATAGCTTTTTAAGACATATCTTCCATGGGGGGGGGGTCTTGTGAATCTGCGGATGTGGAACTCGGGGACATGGGCTGGTTGTCACTCCCGGAAGTCAAAGCTAAAAAGAGGGCTTCTGTTTCTGTGAACCAGGAAAGGAAGAACAGTTCACACCAAAATCTGGGGGCGCGGCTAAAGGCTGTGCTCAGAGGAAAATCCGTACCTTAAATTGCTCCAGAGATCGAGCCGCGGTAAAGGTGATTAAAACAGAATGTGGAGGACCACACGAGCCAGGCTAAGCCGGGGAGCGGCACCAGCGGAGAGAGGAGCCCAGAGCCAACATGCCCCCGGCCAGCATCTGGGGAGTGCCTTGGGGCGGCTTGGGGTGTCATGACACAGCTTTGGGAATGATCTGTGGGGGTGAGGGCAGGAGTGGGGGCAGCCGGGGGGCAGCCTGAGGAGGAGAACGTGGAAGCTCTGAGGACAGCCGCGTCTGCCGGCCCACCCTGGCGCTCCTGCGGGACGCCCAGCTCCCAGGGCCCGTTGACTCCTGTAAACTGAGACAGAGGTCTGCTGTAGTTCTGCCTGCCTCTGGGTGACACGGGGAAGAAATGAAGTCAGAGGGACTGAGGAGAGAGAGGACTCTGTAAAGTCCCGCTGTGACTCAGGAGTCTGGGCTGGATCTGGGCCAGGCCAGTTGCTGGGAAGCTTCCCCGGTCAGGCCCACGGGCCGGGGTGAGGGGGTTGCGGGGAGACTCTGGGACGGGAGGGGCCAGCCCAGCCAGGGGCCTTGGAGGCCCTTGATGGGACATGACAAGAAGGAATGAGGTGACCCACCACTGGGGACTTGGAGCGGTGGCTGGGGCCAATCTCCATGGGAAGGACCAGGAGTGAGTGGTTCTGGGGTGATGGGCACCAACACCTCGGGGGGCTGGAGAACCCCTCTTTCTCTTTGTCAACATCCCACTGGGAGTAAGAAACTGGAGGGTAACACGTAATACAAGTGCCCAGCTCCACAGGGCCCCTCCAGCCAGTCATCGCCAGGGGTGGACATCCGAGGAGTGGCCGGGCCTGAGTTGGAAGGCTTGTCCGCAGCAGGGAGGGAGGACTCAGGGCCCAGGAGGGTAACGGTGGCCTGGGAGCTGCTTCCCGGAGCCCTCTGCACAGAAGCTGTGGGCAGGGCCCGTGAGGGCTGTTTCTAAAGGTTCACGTCGCGGGGAACCTCTCACTTCCACAGCAACATGAAGCGAAGCCCGTCTCCCACCACCGAGTTCCTCTATTTCCCACCCCTTCCTCTTTCTCTCTGCAAAATCCACCTCAGTATCATGATTTCTGGAAGCTACCACTTTCTCATCCTCCCTGTGAATGGCTGAGCAAAGAATTAATTTAGAGTTTTGCAAAGTTCGGGGCCTCTCTCATTAAATTAATCCCATCGTCTCTTGGAGGCCTGGTAAGTTGATGATTCGCTCCTCACATTCTGGAAAGTGCCCCTCTGTGCCTTGCTCCAGCTCTCCTGATTCCGCTGCTGTCACAGGCTCCAAACCTCGTGTCTCCTCTGTCCCCGTCCTGTCTCTACACAGAGCGTCCCCTCTCTCTGTATGCCTGGTCCTATGTGTGCTTTTGGTCACTAGGAAAGTCCAGGCTTTAAAAAATCCTACCAGCCGTCCACCTTCCTGGCCTGCAGCAGCTGTGGTGGGTCGGGCAGCTGCAGGGAGTGGACCCCCAGCCTGTCCAGACTGAAGATGGACACACAGCCCTGATTCACCAGGAGGAACTGTGAGAAAGCTTCCTTTCACCTCTTCACCCAGGCCCTGATGAGGAGGTGGATGGAGAGTGACCCACGTCCCCTTAGCAGTCCCCAAAGCTGAAACCAAGAGAGGAGTTAAGTTCCTTCTCCTTGCATAATAATTTTAAAAACTCTATAAAAACCAGACCCTACTCCATGGGAGGGCTCTTGCTGCGCCCCAAACCTCTGGACTCTCATGTAAATGTCTGTTTTCTTTCCTGAGCAGGCTCCCGCACACCCTGTCCACGGGAAAGTCCAATAAGACTTTAGAAGGCCGGGCTGGGGCCGGGAGGGAAGATGGAGCCTGCCTGGAGGCTCAGCGTGGAGGGGGTGGGCACAGGGGGCCCTTGCAGGTAGCGACTCCACAGGGGCCCAGCGGGTCCCTTGCCGGGGTGTTTGGAGAAACAGGAGTGAGGGCTCTGTGCTGGCTCCTCCGCGCCCTCAAAACAGCAGCTTAAAACCACAGACATTTATCACCCCACGTCCTGAGGGTCCGGACGTTGGAGGCAGCTTCTCGGGGTGCTTGCAGCCCAGGATGTGGGCAAGCTGAGGTTGGGCTGCAGGCTCCCCCTTGGGGCTGCGGCTGCCGGCAGGAGGCTTCAGTTCCTCCCCACAGCCCCCTCCACGGTGTGGCTTCAGAGAGGAGCCCAGCAGAGGGGTGGGCCCCAGGATCAGGATCCCGGTCACTGGGTGTGGCTCTTGGCAGATCCTGTGGGAGGGCACAGCGGGGTCCCCGCAGGGGAATCCCTGAAGGCCAGTTGCCACGGGCTGGTGTACTTAGAGAGCCCGCCAGGAGCCAGCTCCCGTCTCTGGGAATTCAGCAGGAAACAAAGGAGGCGCTGTCCCTGCGCAGCTCCTCTTAGGCAAGGCACGGAGGGGCAGGTGAGCGCGGGGTGCACTCATCTCACTGACCCAAGGTGTGTTTTCTCATCTCCGACGTCTCTGCGATGCCCTGCATCCTGGCCGAGGCGATGGCACTGTGCGTTTGATGTTTTAGGTTCCTGCTCTTCAGGGCAGGGCACGAGAGCTCATTAAGACCATGAATTGAGGAGGCTGAATGAGGAGACTGTTATCACCCTGAGGAGGGGGCTGGGGTGGCAACTGAGCAGGGTGGCACCACCCAGCCACCCCAGGGCCAGCCCCAGCTGCAGAGGGACAAGGGGAACAGGCGGACCCTGGCTGAACTTCAGTCAGGGGAGGCCCCACAGGAGCCGTGGCTGTGGAGGACCATGGCTGGGGCCCTTCTTCGCCCCCTGTCAAGAGGCTGATCCTCAAGGATCCTGTAGGGGGCCAGAGGGAGGCGGGCGCACGGAGAGGCGCCTCCCAGTTGGGTCTCACCCGTGGCCACGCAGGTCCAGAACAACCAGAAGGCCCAGATCCGTGTTGGCAGGGTTGGTTCCTTCCAAGGTGGTGAGGGAAGGAGCCGTTCCCGGCTCTGTCCAGGCTCTGTCCTGGGCTGGTGGACGCGGCTTCTCCTCCCTTCCCAGCATCTCCCCTCGCGGCACGTCTCTGCCGCGCCTCTCTTTTATAAGAATGTCAGCCGTGGCCCAGGAGGGTCCACCTGGTAACCCCGTCTGAACTTGGTGGCCCCTGTAAAGACCCTGTTTGCAAACGAGGCCACATTCTGAGGGTCAGGGCTTGAACACCTGAACGTTGAGGGTGCGGTCAGCACGTGGCCGGGGTGAGATCCCAGGAAGGGCCCCGCGTGCGGCTGCTGGAGGGCGCCGTGCTGATGACTGGGGGTGTGTATGGAGGGGGTAGCCATGGACTGAGGGGAGCGGACATCTAAGGGAGATGAATTTGCAATTGTAAGTCGAGTGGTCAGGGGCGAGATCCCTAAGGAAAATCCAGGAGGAAAGGAGCTGGTCCAACTGGCCATCGGGGAAAGTCTGGTGGCGAGCGAGAGTCCTGCGGTGAGGTCATGTCCATCAAGCCCAAGGAGTGCCGCCGTTCTGTTGCCCTCTGGCTTCTAGTCATGCTTGGCCTGTGGGACAGTTAGCAGGGAACCTCAGAGGGAGGCCCTGGTGTCCCTGGACCCTTGCTGTTTCCCGCCTTGTGCTGTAGGCCAGGGA